>NW_016107436.1:4114127-4126675 GCF_001604975.1 Cebus imitator
AAAAAAAAAAAAAAAATTATTTTGGTGTGAGAGATGCATCAATGCTAGGAAGTTTCTAGAAATGGGGAAGTCAGTTGAGAAGCCTAAAAAAAAAAGTGGGCCGGGTGTGGTGGTTCAAGCCTGTAATCCCAGCACTTTGGGAGGCTGAACCAGGTATCACCTGAGGGCAGGCATTCAAGACCAGGTTGGCCAACTTCAAAACCAGGCTGGCCAACTTGGCAATACCCTGCCTCTACTAAAAAGTACAAAACATTAGCTGGGTACACTAGTGGGCGCCTGTAATCCTAGTGACTCTGGAGGCTGAGGCATGAGAATCAACTGAACCCAGGAGGCGGAGGTTGCAGTGAGCTGACATGGTGCCACTGCACTCCAGCTTGGGCAACAGAGACTGTCTAAAAAAAAAAAAAAAGATAGCATAGGCAACTTAAACCAAGCCAGAGGGAATTGAAAATAAGGGACCTACTGGAGAAATAAGAAAGACACAGTGAATACTAGTTGGCTCTACCCTTAATGGGAGGACCTAGGGAGAAGTTGGAGTAAACTGAGATTTCCAGCCAGGGAGACTTTGAATGGCTGTGAATGGCGATATTCTTAACAGGGAAGGGACATAGGAATATAACAGCGTTTTACCCTTGGACAGTGAGTTTGAGGTGTTGCCTATTGGACATCTGTCATGTCTCGCCACTTTTCAGTATGAGTCTGGCCCTCAGGCAATAGCAGAGACTTGAACGGAGCTGTAGAGTCACAAATGGTCTTTATAGACAGGTTAGTTGAAGCCATAGGCATAGATGAGCTCATTTGGTAGATGAATTTAGAGATTAAAAGTTCCTTGTTTCACCTAATAAATCTTCTTAGCCAGTTATTATTATTGTGAGCCTGGCTTTTTCACCAGACCAAGTTCTTCTTGTTCAAGGAATTCAAAGATAAAGAAACCAGGCTGCAATTCTTTCTGATTGATGTTTGGTTTCTAAAAGAAATTTTCCTTCTTCTCTAATTCACAAACTCTTCTATACTTTTGTCACATTATATACACTTAAGTTTAAACCAGTTTCTATGTATGTGATGTTTATATTATGTTATTAAGAAATAGACATTTTTTGGAAGAAAGAATTTGGCATTTTGGAAATAATCAGTAAATTAAAAAATACATGCACCACTTTCCCATTCTTCTCCCCCCCTCAACCCCTAACCCTGTCCTCAAATGCTTAGCTAGTGAAATATTAAAATGTTGTAATAGAAATTGGAGTCAAGGTCTACTGGCTGAAGAGACCATCTATTTTCAGATGGAAGGAGAGAGAACAAACTAATCAAGAATCATTGGTTTGTTGCCTCTGTTGTTTTATTTCTGACCTGTGCATATAGCTTTTGAAGTGGAGATATGCTAGTTCTTGGCAACTGATACTTTCTGGGCATGCATTTTATGAAATAATAGGTATGTATCTGCCTCATTGTTTTAGGCCATGTGTTTCTCTAGTTAAAAAAATCATTGGCAAATGAAGATCTGTCTGAATTCATGTAAACCCTAAGTTTTTATTTACCTTAACATTCATGTGTTTTAAATGTGTGTATGGAGGTTTAAAAAAAAAATACTGTAGAAGCAGCAGCTTCTCCGCTCCTTCTGGAATCTCTCCCTGGTTCAGCCCGCCTGCCTCCACTCCTGCCTGCACCATGTCCATCAGGGTGACCCAGAAGTCCTACAGGGTGTCCACCTCTGGCCCCCGGCCTTCAGCAGCCACTCCTTCACGAGTGGGCCCAGTGCCCGCTTGAGCTCCTCGAGCTTCTCCCGAGTGAGCAGCACTGGCTTCCGTGGTGGCCTGGGTGCAGTCTATGCGGGGGCCAGCGGCATAGGCATGGGAGGCATCACTGCCGTCACCATCAACCATCACCTGCTGAATCCCATTAAGCTGGACATGGACCCCAACATCCAGGCCGTGCGCACCCAGGAGAAGGAGCAGATCAAGACCCTCAACAAGAAGTTTGCTTCCTTCATTGACAAGGTGTGGTTCCTGGAGCAGCAGAACAAGATGCTGGAGACCAAGTGGAGCCTCCTGCAGCAGCAGAAAATGGCCCGGAGCAACCTGGACAACATGTTTGAGAGCTACATCAACAACCTGAGGCGGCAGCTGGAGACTCTGGGCCAGGAGAAGCTGAAGCTGGAGGCAGAGCTTGGCAACATGCAGGGGCTGGTGGAGGACTTCAAGAACAAGTATGAGGAAGAGATCAATAAGCGTACAGAGATGGAGAATGAATTTGTCCTCATCAAGAAGGATGTGGATGAAACTTACATGAACAAGGTAGAGCTGGAGTCTCGCCTGGAAGGGCTGACTGACAAGATCAACTTCCTCAGGCAGCTGTATGAAGAGGAGATCCGGGAGCTGCAGTCCCAGATCTCCGACATGTCTGTGGTGCTGTCCATGGACAACAGCTGCTCCCTGGACATGAATAGCATCATCGCTGAGGTCAAGGCGCAGTACGAGCAGATTGCCAATCGCAGCCGGGCTGAGGCAGAGAGCGTATACCAGATCAAGTATGAGGAGCTGCAGAAGCTGGCTGGGAAGCACGAGGATGACTTGTGGCGTACGACGACTGAGATCTCCAAGATGAACCGGAACATCAGCCGGCTCCAGGCCGAGATCGAGGGCCTCAAAGGCCAGAGGGCTTCCCTGAAGGCCGCCATTTTAGATGCTGAGCATCGCGGGGAGCAGGCACTCAAGGATGCTCGTGCCAAGCAGCAGCAGCTGGAGGAAGCACTGCAGAAGGCCAAGCAGGACATGGCACGGCAGCTGCGTGACTACCAGGAGCTGATGAATGTCAAACTGGCCCTGGACATCGAGATCGCCACCTACCGCAAGCTACTGGAGGGCGAGGAGAGCCGGCTGGAGTCTGGGATGCAGATCATGAGTATCCACACGAAGACTACCAGCAGCTATGCAGGTGGTCTGAGCTCTGCCTATGGGGGCCTCACAAGCCCCGGCCTCAGCTACGGCCTGGGCTCCAGCTTTGGCTCTGGCGCGGGCTCCACCTTCAGCCGCACCAGCTCCATCAAGGCCGTGGTTGTGAATAAGATTGAGACCCGCGATGGGAGGCTGGTGTCTGAGTCCTCTGATGTCCTGCCCAAGTGAACAGCTGCAACAGCCCCTCCCAGCCTGCCCCTCCTGAGGCTGCCCCAGAGCCCGGGAGGGAGGTTGCTGTGCAGGGGAGCACAGGGAACTCGAGACCCACCCCATGCTCAGCCCTAGCCCTCAGCCCACCTGCGGGGAGTTTACTGCCTGGGGACCCCCCTTGCCCATGCCTCCAGCTGCAAAACAATTCAATTGGCTTTTTTTTTTTTTTTTTTTATTTATTTATTTTTGGTCCAAAATAAAATCTCAGCTAGCTCGTAAAAAACAAACAAACAAACAAACAAAAATACTGTAGATGGGAGAGAGTGCTATCATCTAGTACACTGTTAAATGCCACATGAAATAATTGCACAGCCAGTTCTTAATTTTGAGGCTTTTGTTTTTAACAGGTTTTGCACTGATTGCAAAAATAAAGTTCTCCGAGCATACAACATCCTTATTGGTGAACTTGATTGCAGCAAAGAAAAGGGCTACTGTGCTGCACTTTATGAAGGCTTGCGGTGCTGTCCACATGAACGACACATACATGTTTGCTGTGAAACAGACTTCATTGCTCATCTTTTGGGTCGTGCTGAGCCAGAGTTCGCAGGAGGGTATGAGTATGTAATTTGCTAGAATGGGCTATCTAGCGCTTTGCTTCATTTTATTACTGAAAATTTATTTTCATCACCTTCTGCCTCAGTACGTATGATGTATGTATAAATTAAGGTATGCCTGTAAAGATTTTGTTTCTCTTTAAAGTGTGCATTTTTTTCTCTTTTTGTTTTTTTGAGATGGAGTCTCGCTCTGTCGTCCAGGCTGGAGTGCAGTGGTGTGATCTCGGCCTACTGCAATCTCCACCTCCCGGGTTCAAGCGATTCTCCTGCCTCAGCCTCCTGAGTGGTTGGGACTATAGGCGGCTGCCACCATGCCTGGCTAATTTTTTGTATTTTTAGTAGAGACAAGGTTTCACTGTGTTAGCCAGGATGGTCACGATCTCCTGACCTCATGATCTGTCCACCTCGGCCTCCGAAAGTACTGGGATTACAGGTGTGAGCCACCACACCCAGCCCTAAAGTATGTATTTTTTAATTGACTGAAAATAGGGAAAAATTGTTCCCTGGTGTTTGGTTCAGTCCTCTGCTACTTCTTGCTTGAAGGGAGGCAGGCTTTTTTGCTTTCATTGTTACAGACTTATCATTTTCACTTGAAAATGATTAGAAGGGATTTTTCTCTATCCATGCATTATTGTGTGTAAATTTTATTCACAATAATGGTTTCTGCATAAGTGAGATCTTTGCAGTAGGGGGTTAAGAGATGCCTTATTGAATGTAATTCATGAACTGTGTATATTATATTATTATTACTATATAGAAACCTAAAGTATTATCTCTGACTTTGTTGTAAAAATAAAATCAGATGATGTTCATAGAATAAGTCAAATCCATTTCCTTTTATTTTTAGGATATCAATCCTCATTTGAGTGCCTACTTTCTGCTAGGCATTTTAGAATACAGAGGCCTTTTTTTATCACCAGTGTTCTGTGAACACTTGTAAAGACTGGCCTGGAGGATTCTTGCCCATGATTGAATCACTTTGGCATTGCCTTTCTCCATTCCCCCTCAAAACAAAAAACCAAATGAAGGAAAAAATGTTTTTCTATAATTGGAAAGTGAAAGGAACTATTATGTCTGCTATGAGCTGGACACTTCTATGTGATTGCCCTGTGCCTTAAACCCATCTCTTTAGAGGCAGTTCCTGAATTACCTTATTTTTAGCAATACGAGGACCAAGTTGTACTTGCATGTGTATTTCTCATTGGTTGTAGACATGCGTGCCTGTGTATTTACATATACAGTGAATGTAAACATATAACTGTCTTGTTATTAGATAAGCAAATTGTATTTAAAGCCTAAACTTGTAGCTGTGTTATCCATCTTTTACTGCTTCATTTAAAGGTACTAGGAATTAATGTGTGATTATTCTCTTATAGACGAAGAGAAAGGCATGCAAAGACAATAGATATAGCTCAAGAAGAAGTTCTGACCTGCTTGGGAATTCATCTTTATGAAAGACTGCATCGAATCTGGCAAAAACTACGGGCAGAAGAGCAGACATGGCAGATGCTTTTCTATCTTGGTGTTGATGCTTTACGCAAGAGTTTTGAGGTAAGAACAGTGTCTGAGATTGCTTAGTCACGTTATTGGACTGAATCTTAATGTAAGCCACCAGCGCCTCAAAGGGCTGTGATCCATCACTGATAGAGTTTGATGGCTTTGGCTGGATATTGTTACATGGCTTTGGGTTGGAGCAGGGGGGTGATCTGGGGAACTGGGATTTAGAAGAAGTTGCTGGATTAAAAAAAAAATTTTTTTTTTTTTTGAGACGGAGTCTTGTTCTGTCACCAGGCTGGAGTGCAGTCAGGTGATCTTGGCTCACTGCTACCTCAACCTCACAAGTAGCTAGGACTGCAGGTGCACGCCACCACACCCAGCTAATTTTTTTGTATTTTTAGTAGACACGGGGTTTCATCATGTTGGCCAGGATAGTCTCAATCTTTTGACCTCGTGATTTGCCCATCTCGGCTTCCCAAAGTGTATTACAGGTGTGAGCCACTGTGCTTGGCCAAAAATTTTTTAAGCCTGCTACTTGGCCAGCCTTGATTTTTAGATGTTCTCATATAGTGGAAAACTGAAGATGACTAACAAGATGCTGCTATGAAACATAACTAGTGAGGCTGGGCGTGGTGGCTCATGTCTATAATCCCAGCACTTTGGGAGGCCGAGGCAGGCAAATCACCCGAGGCAGGCAAATCACCCGAGGTCAGGAGTTCAAGACTCTCTCTACTAAAAATATAAAAATTAGCCAGGCATGGTGGCATGTGCCTGTAGTCCCTGCCACTTGGGAGGCTGAGACAGGAGAATCGCTTGAACCCGCGAGGCAGAGGTTGCAGTGAGCCAAGATCATGCCATTGCACTCTAGCCTGGGCAACAAGAGCAAAACTCCATCTCAAAGAAACACAACTAGTGAAAAGTTAAATGCAGCCGAAAATGAAGAAACTTAAAAACCTTTGGTAAGTTACATTTTGCCTACCAATGTGCAATAGAATGAAGTAAATGCTGTGTGAATGCAATAATATAAGAATTAATTTTTAGAAGCACACTGAGGGTACTTTGTAATGCAAGTATTGGGTTTAGTTCTTGTAAATTGGTAGCTTTTTAAAAAAGTAATCTATAGAACATACATATTTGGCTAGTAAATATTTTGTATATACTAGAGCGCAGTTGTAACCCTTTAACTGAGTCGTTGGTCCCACATGAGAATAGGATGAAATCTATAAATTCCAGAATTCTAGAAGTCCATCGATGAACTTTAAGTACCTGGTTCTGAAGAGTGTGAGGAAGTTTGTAGTAGTTGGTGAACACACTTATTCTTTTTTTTTTTTTTGATAGTCTTGCTCTGTCTCCCAGGCTGGAGTGCAGCTGCGCGATCTCGGCTCACTGCAACTTCCATCTCCTGGGTTCAAGCGATTCTCCTTCCTCAGTCTCCTGAGTAGCTGAGATTACAGGTGCACCCCACCACGCCTGGCTGATTTTTGTATTTTTAGTAGAGATGGTGTTTTACCATGTTGGTCAGGCCTGTCTCAAACTCCTGACCTCGTGATCCTCCTGCCTTGGCCTCCCAAAGTGCTGGGATTATAGGTGTGAGCCACTATGTCCAGCCCTTATTCTTTTTCTCTTTGTATTTTTGTGCCTTCAGAGATTAGATCATGTAATCAGGTTAAATAGTTTTTTCATTATGTGAGGAAATGGTATGTTTACTTTTGCTGTATTAAAATTCTGAAATTTAGGCCAGTTATGGTGGCTCACACCTATAATCCCAGCATTTTGGGAGGCCAAGGCAGGTGGATCACTTGAGGCCAGGAGTTCAGGATTAGCTTGGTCATCATGGCAAAACCCTATCTCTACTAAAAATACAAAAATCAACCGGTGTGGTGGCACGCACCTGTGGTCCTACCTACTCAGGAGGCTGAGGCAGGAAAATGGCTTGAACCCAGGTGGTGGAGGTTGCAGTGAGCTGAGACAGTGCCATTGCACTCCAACCTGGGCGACTCAGCAAGACTGTCTCAAAAAAAATAAAAAGTCTGAAATTTAAAACTAGAATGTTGCTGGTTTGGAATAGGAGTGTGTGTATTACCATAGAAAACAAAAGAAGTTCTGACCAATACCCTCAACCTTGTTTTTATAATAGATGACCGTGGAAAAAGTACAGGGTATTAGCAGATTGGAACAACTTTGTGAGGAATTTTCAGAAGAGGAACGAGTAAGAGAACTCAAGCAAGAAAAGAAACGCCAAAAACGGAAGAATAGACGAAAAAATAAGTGTGTGTGTGATATTCCTACTCCCTTACAAACAGCAGAAGAAAAGGAAGTAAGCCAAGAGAAGGTAATATTTCTTAATATCAAGTCTTTTTTGAGACAGAGTTTTGCTCTTGTTGCCCAGTCTGGAGTGCAGTGGTGCAATCTCGGCTCACCGCAACCTCCGCCTCCCGGGTTCAAGTGATTCTCCTGCCTCAGCCTCCTGAGTAGCTGGGATTACAGGCAGGTGCTACCACGCCCGGCTAATTTTGTATTTTTAGTAATTACAGGGTTTCTCCATGTTGATCAGGCTGGTCTCGAGCTCCCGACCTCACGTGATCTGCCCCGCCTTGGCTTCCTGAGGTGCTGGGATTATAGGTGTGAGCCACAGCGCCTGGCCGAATATCAACTCTTAAGTGTGTTGATATTGCTTTTAGATAGAAGTACAGGCTAGTTATGGTGGCTCATGCCTGTATTCCCAGCACTTTGGGAGGCCCAGGCTGGAGGAGCCCAGGAGTTTGAGACCAGCCTGGGCAACATAATGAGATCCCTGTCTCTCTCTCTCTCTCTCTTTTTTTTTTTAAAAAAAATTAGAGACGAAGTTTTACTCTGTTGGCCTGGATGGTCTCAAACTCCTGACTGTGATCCTCCTTCCCCGGCCTCCCAAAGTGCTGGGATTACAGGTGTGAGCCACTGTACCTGGCCTAAGCTAGATTCTTGTATCTGCTTCTGCATTAAATCTATTTCCATTTATTGGTTTGGTTGAAGCATAGGAAGAAAGTCTAGTCACACAGATATATATATGGTAGGAAAAGGGAGCAGTATTATTTTATTTTATTTTGGAGACAGAGTCTGTCATCCATGCTGGATTGCAATGGCATGATCTTGGCTCACTGCAACCTCCGCCTTCTGGATTCAGGCAATTCTCCTCCCTCAGCCTCCTGAGTAGCAGGGACTAAAGGCGCCTACCAACATAGTTGGCTAATTTTTTTTGTATTTATAGTAGAGATGGGTTTTGCCATGTTGCCCAGGCTGGTTTCAAGCTCCTGAGCTTAGGCAGTCTGCCTACTTCAGCCTCTCAAAGTGCTAGGATTACAGGAGTGAGCCACTGCACCTGGCTGGGAACAGTATTTTAGTATAAACCTTTTCAGCTAGTTGTGGATATTCTTCGATTCTACACTTTGACCAGTGGTAGTTTCTAAAAGATTGATTGCAATGTGGAATCTCACATCTTATCAATGACCTTCTGTACTCTGTTAAATTAGAATCCATTGGACTATATTGGACTTTGAATAGCTCTTTTACTCATGCATTGTTTTCGTAACATCATGCATTGGAATTTTATTTTAAAGATACTGGTTCACTGAGTTATGCAGGTCAGAAAAGTCCAAGTATTAGGAAGCTTCAAGTTCATAGTACTGTTGGTTGCAAGGCCAAAATTCTGATTGTTGTTTCAAAGTTTGAATTTTATCATTGATAACAGTTATTGTTTCCCTTGAAGTAACTGACTTCATTCATTTTTGAGAAAATGCCTGCTAAATATCCAAGTCTGAATAACCATAGTTTGTCTCTCGTTCTTTCAAGTGAACTTGATGTTCCAGGAAAAAAAACTTCAGCTTGCAATTCAAAAAGTTGCACAAGTATGTTTCCTTGAGACAGCTGCAACAGAAGTGCTTTAAGCATACTTCCCGTTTATCACATAGACTATTAAAAAGATTTCTGTTGGCAGGATGTGGTGGCTCATGCCTGTAATTCTAGCACTTTTGGGAAGCTGTGGCAGATGGATTGCTTGAGGTCAGGAATTCAAGACTAGCCTGGGCAACATAACGAAACCCCATCTTTACAAAGGAATACAAAAATTCGGTGTTGTGGCACGCTCCTATAGTCCTAGTTACTTCAGAACTGGAGGCAGGAGGATTGCTTGAGCCCAGGAGTTTGAGGCAGCAGTAAGCCATGATTGTACCACTGTATTCTAGCCTAGGTGACAGAGGGAGACCCTACACAAAAAAAAAAAAAAAAAAAAAAAAAAAAAAAAAAAAAAAAAAAAAAAAAAAAAAAAAAAAGGAAAAAGTGTATGTATTCATGGTTGATTTCTAATACAATTAATATTTTTGCAGATTCCTGAAAGACATTCATAAGTGAAATATCTGTTTTCGTGTGAGTGCCTGACAATTAAAGAATACAGTGACTCTTAGTACATTTTGGTTGCCACTGTCTTGATTTGTGCTAAGGACTAAAACCTTTACCCACCATTGCTTTTTTACTGTCAGTGTAAGTGTCAGTACAGTGAAAATGCCTTAATATCTTAGTATTATGAAAGTGTCAGTACAGTGAAAATGCCATACTATCTTAGTATTATGATGAAAATAGTTTTGACCTAGGGAATAAAGTGTAGCTGTTATGGAGTAAAGCTTTTTACTGTTTCTTAATGTTGATCCTTAAAGGAAACAGACTTCATAGAAAATAGCAGCTGCAAAGCCTGTGGCAGCACTGAAGATGGTAATACTTGTGTAGAAGTAATTGTTACCAATGAAAATACGTCATGTACCTGTCCTAGCAGTGGCAATCTTTTGGGGTCCCCTAAAATAAAGAAAGGTAAGTAAATAATTTCTTTTTAAAATCAACTTTTAACTCCTCTGTTTTTTCTTACTGTTAAATGTAAGAGCTTTTAGAGATTCTGTGAGCTAGAAATTTAAAACTGCTTTATAGCTCCAGGAGTTTAATATAATTTAGTCAGATACTTAATGTTTCCTTTTTCTTTATGTTCTTTGACATATTTTTTTTGACAAAACCAAAAAAAGTGGTAAATTCCTAATCATATTTTCGTTATTTAATTTGCTTTCTACTTAAAAAAAAATCCTTCATTGGAAATGTTCTACTTTAAATAAACCATTGATTATGAGATTTTTCTGTGGTCCCCAGTGGGTTCACTCTTTGTCCTAATAGGCTTATTGGTATGTTAATTGTAACTCTCATTTGATTTATTCTCAGGCTTATCTCCACACTGTAATGGTAGTGATTGTGGATATTCATCTAGCATGGAAGGGAGTGAAACAGGTTCTCGGGAGGGTTCGGATGTTGCCTGCACTGAAGGCATTTGTAATCATGATGAACACGGTAGGCTCACATTAAGTTTCCCGGTTATTTCTACTACATGGCTGACTTAAGAGCATAAGTAAGGATTATTGATTTCTGCAGGTGATGACTCCTGTGTTCATCACTGTGAAGACAAAGAGGATGATGGTGATAGTTGTGTTGAATGTTGGGCAAATTCTGAAGAGAACAACACAAAAGGAAAAAATAAAAAGAAGAAAAAGAAAAGCAAGACGTTGAAATGTGATGAACATGTAAGTGTTGCAACTTGTAATTCTTAAACCTTTGCTCTTGAGAGAACACGCGTGTTCCTTGGAGTGGCATATGTGCAGCTTAGCTGCTAGGATTTACTTTTTTTAGAATGAGTACTTTATGCAGTTCCATTGGTTGCTTATCTTGTGAGAGTGTGTGTTGTGGGGAGAGAGAGATGTGGTCGTTTGTCCAACAGTCCTTGTGAGTCATAAATTCACTTCTTTTTATTCTTTTAAATTTGTAAGCTATGTGATCTTAAAACAATTGGTTTAGTCCCTATCATATTAAATTCTATGAAGGTGAAGTGAGTGTATATTGGCAGGTGCGGCATAGTGTCTAGTGCGTAGTAACTGCCTAATAAATGAATGCCAGCTACTGCTATTACTCAGTATTCCTTCTAAAGGTTTAATACAATGTCAGGATTTTTTTATTTTCTTTTTTTATTTTTTTAGATGAAGTCTTACCCTGTCGCCCATGCTAGAGTGCAGTGGTGTAATCTTGGCTCACTGCAACTTCTGCCTCCCAGGTTCAAGCGATTCTCCTGCCTCAGCTTCCCGAGTAGCTGGGATTAGAGGCGCAAGCCACCATCGCTGGCTAATTTTTGTGTTTTTAGTAGAGACGGGGTTTCACCATGTTGGTCAGGCTGGTCTCAAACTCCTGAACCCAGGTGATTCGTCTGCCTCAGCCTCCCAAAGTGCTGGGATTACAGGAGTGAGCTACCTCGCATGGCTTTTTTTTTTTTTTTTAAATAACGGCTGACCGGGTGTGGTGGTTCATGCCTGTAATTCCAGCACTTTGGGAGGCCAAGGCGGGCTAATCACCTGAGTTCAGGAGTTTGAGACCAGCCTGACCAACATGGAGAAACCCCATCACTACTAAAAATATAAAAAATTAGCTGGGTGTGGTGGCGCATGCCTGTAATCCCAGCTACTCGAGAGGCTGAGGCAGGATAATTGCTTGAACCTGGGAGGCAGAGGTTGCAGTGAGCCTGGCAACTCCAGCCTGGGCAATAAAAGCAAAACTTGGTCTCCAAAAAAGAATAACTGCTATTATTTCATGCCTTTTAACCTGTGAAATCTTTTGCTGTGGTATCAGATCCAGAAGCTTGGAAGCTGTATTACAGATCCAGGTAATCGAGAGACCTCAGGAAATACCATGCACACAGTGTTTCACCGTGACAAGACCAAAGATGCACATCCTGAAAGCTGTTGCAGCTCTGAAAAGGGTGGGCAGCCACTGCCTTGGTTTGAGCATAGAAAAAATGTACCACAGCTTGCAGAATCTACAGAAACATTGTTTGGTCCCGATTCCGGAAAAGGTGCCAAGAGCTTAGTTGAACTCCTTGTAAGTATTCCATGAAGTCTTATTGTACATCATTGTTCAGGAATGGGGTGAATGTGGGAGGGAATAGTATTTGAGGGCTTAAGGTAGGTAGTGGAAGGAAGCTTTTAAGAAATTAAGGGGGCCAGGCTTAGTGTCTCATACCTGTAATCCCATCACTTTGGGAGGCTGAGGCAGGCAGATCACAAGGGATGGAGACCAGCCTGGCCAATATGGTGAAACCCTATCTCTACTAAAAATAAAAAAAAATTAGCCAAGCATGGTGGCATGCCTATAGTCCCAGCTACTTGGGAGGCTGAGGCAGGAGAATCTCTTCAACCTGAGATGTGTAGGTTGCAGTGAGCCAAGATTGCACTACTGCACTCCAGCCTGGCAACAGAACAAGACTCTGTCTCAAAAAAAA
>NW_016107436.1:4127770-4134821 GCF_001604975.1 Cebus imitator
GTTTAATGTTTAAAAAGTTTTAATGGTTGTAAAAGTTTAATGGTGATGCTGTGTAACTTATTTCTTAAGTTAAAAATGGTTGTCTTTTACTTAGGTTGTAAATGTTTATTAGAGATGGATGTTTCATGGTAGGGCTAGCTAGAGATAAGTCTAGCTACTTAAAATGTGGTGTAACTAGTTGTAACATCTTTATATTTTTAAGGCCAAGGTATGATGGTAGTTTGCTAGGCTCATAGGCTTCTAGGAGAAATTATAGATTCCAGGTACTTTGTTAGACAAATGACATGATGCTTATTCTGCAAACACTCCACTTAAAGGCTTTATGTGACTGAACTGAAACTAAAAAGCTAGACTACTTTAATTTTTAGCTGTCCGCCTCCATCACATAGCATTTTGCATTCTTAAGTCATAGTCTTAACCACTGCTTTAATTTACAGGATGAGTCTGAATGTACTTCAGATGAGGAAATCTTTATCTCACAAGATGAAATACAGTCATTTATGGCTAATAACCAGTCTTTCTACAGCAATAGAGAACAATACCGACAGCATCTGAAGGAGAAATTTAATAAATACTGCCGCTTAAATGATCACAAGAGGCCCATTTGTAGTGGCTGGTTGACAACGGCTGGAGCAAATTAAATAAATAAAATAGCTCTGTCTTTCAATGAAACACTCATGATGACTACTGCGCCTTCTCTTTTGAAAAACTCTTAATTTAGTGACTTAAACGGCAAAATTTTATCTTAAATGTGATTCTTTCTTGTTTTGGGAGACGGTGGAGGTATCCTCATTAGTTTGTTCTTTCTTCAGGCTTGTGTCTTTAGTTGCGTGGCTGCACAGGCCTGCCATATGATTTAAGCCATCTCTTTTCATTAAATGTTTCTCTTCCTGTGAGACTTACTAAAGCAACTTAGTGGCAAAAAGTAATGTTGTACTTATAATTCTGTACAGAAATGACAATGAGCTGAATATATGGTTTTACAAAGTAGACATCCACTTGCGAAATGTTTGGATGTAATGTTAAAGCGCAATGTGCAAAATTTAAAATAAAGAATATTTATTAATATGCACAGTAAAATTTGGTGTACATGTTTCTACTTGATGTGTGGCAGTACTTTAGTATTTGCCACTTGTCGACTTGGTGCTTGGTTGGCTAGTGTTGATGGTAGGAAAAGGATGAGACAGAGATACAGATTGTTGAAGACAAAATTCTTCCTTTGATGAGAATTGACAACTGAGTAAAGCAGTTTCCAGTTTTTTTTGTTTGAAGATATAAATTTGCTGCAATACCTTTCAATACTTGCTAGAACATTACTTTCCCATGAGACTTTTAATTGCTTAATACATAAAGTTCCCTAATACATACACAAAGTACTTCTTAAATTCAGAGGTTCATATTGACCTAGAAGAGTAAAAACAAAACTTGACAGAATTTCAACCAGTGGCTACCCGATAAGTAATTTGCTCAACATGTAAGACTGGGATCAGAAGGCTGCACTGAGAGCTAACCACCTTATGGGCTAAGTGTATGTGAGGCTCAGCCTTATCTGATGTCCAGTAACAAAGTCACTGTGGTCTTACACTTTACTGCTGTCACAGCTGTTGGCACTGAAGGAGAGAGTTCCCCCCGCCCCAGGAGTAGCATTTTGCTGCTATTTAAAAGATCGAGTCAAATAGCTCAATAGACACATGATGCTTCAAGATTTGTGTCTACATGTTTATAATACTTGGTGGCAGCATACAAATCGTGGGACAATCCTGTGCAATGGAGGTGGAGTGAATTTTATGTGCTGTTTAGTTAGATTTCAAGCGAGCAGCAGCAGAAGCTTGGATTGAATTTTTATAGTCTGTGCCATTTCTTGGATCCAGCACCTGAGTTGTCTTTCAAACCTAAATGTTGTGTAGGAATGGGCAGAGGTAAAAGGACTCCTCTCAGACCCTTTTTCATTTCATCCAGAATCTATAAAAAATGACTGTGGGTCTTCCATAGCCCTTGGCTCAGAGGCGAATCCCGTCTTCACCGTTACAGTTAGATGGTCTTTTGAGATCCCTAAAAGCAAAGGCTGATTTAGTTTAGTTTTAATCTTTGCCATTGGGGCCAAACACAGAATAGGCAAATGAATGTTTCTGAATGAATAAACCAGCCACATTCACTGCTTACTCCATTGTTGGGCAGGAGTCAGGTTTATTCAAAGATGCTTTTTCTTAAAGAGAATGGCTATATTATGCAGTTTTCAGCACTTTTTAGCAAAGTGAGCTCTACTCTGAACAAGACCAACAACCCAAGAAGCGATAATGGTGTGAAGACTGTTTAGAAGCACATCACTGGCCTAAAACTGGACTGCCTGTGGTCCAAACCATGCTTCAGCACATCAGTATACTCATCTTTAAGATACTGCACTAGTATGGCCGGGCGCAGTGGCTCACACCAATAATCCCAGCACTTTGGGAGGCCGAGACGGGTGGATCACGAAGTCAAGAGATCGAGATCATCCTGGTCAACATGGTGAAACCCCGTCTCTACGAAAAAAAACAAAAAAAAAAAAAAAAAAATTAGATGGGCCTGGTGGCGCACGCCTGTAGTCCCAGCTAGTCGGGAGGTTGAGGCAGGAGAATTGCTTGAACCCAGGCGGCGGAGGTTGCGGTGAGCCGAGATCGTGCCATTGCACTCCAGCCTGGGTAACAAGAGCGAAACTCCGTCTCAAAAAAAAAAAACAAAACAAAACTAGTATGTGCTAAGTGCGGTTGTGCAGATTAGTTACTATATTTAAAGTGCCTGCTACATGTACCATAAGCAAGAAATGTTAACTACTGTTTTAATCTTTGGAATATATCATGATACATTTGCTACAGTGGGGGAGGGGTGAGCGTGGGGGGGTGTCTAGGGCAGTTGGACACAGTGGGACATTTAGGGACATAATCCCCCAGTACACGTGTACTTGGGAGGGTTTCAGTTCTCTGCCTAGTAAAGCCAAGAGATCAGGCAGGGTGAGCAAGAGTCCTTCCCAAGGTCACCCAGCGTTGATGGCGGAGACACTAGGCGTTTTGTGGGCCGAATCCCTTTTCAAAGTCACCGGCGGGTTTGGGAGGGTGTTGGAGTCACCTTAAGTACCGTTAATTCCTCATCCTGGCATTAGGGTTCAGGAATAGGGAAGGGAGACTAAGCGGGATTCTTGAGTATGCGCCCTCGCGGCTGGAGGAAGCCCCAGCTAAACCTCGGTTTTCCTGCACCCTAAGAGAAGCGCTCTCGGGTGAACCGGCGCCGCCAGCTACCCGGAAGCTCCAGCGCAGCCGGGTTTCCTAGCTCCGGGACCGGGCGGGGGTGGGCCCAGGGGGGGAAGGGCGAAAGGGCGGAAGGGGCGGGGACCTCCTGCAGTGGGTGGGGCGGCCGGGCCGCGGCGGCCTCCGACTGGATGCGGCGGGTCGCCGAAGGCCTGAGGGTGGAGTCCCAACCAGAGGCAGGCTGGGACGCTGGTGGTTAGCGGCGCAAGTCGAACGTGAGCAGGTCCGCTGCGGCAGCCGGAAGGCGGCCGGGCGTCAGTTCCTCGACCCCGGTGCCGGGCTTGCCCAGCGAGGCGAGCGGGCGGCGCGGGCTCATGGCCAGACCCGGCATGGAGCGGTGGCGCGACCGGCTGGCGCTGGTGACGGGAGCTTCAGTGGGCATTGGCGCGGCCGTGGCCCGGGCCCTGGTCCAGCAGGGACTGAAGGTGGTGGGCTGCGCCCGCACCGTGGGCAACATCGAGGTGAGGCCAGGCCGGGCCGGGGGCGGGGACGCCGCGGGCGGGTCGTTTCCGCGGGGTCGGGCTCACTTGCCCGCCACGCCAGGGCCCTTTGCTCTAGTCGGGGCGGCCTCTCGGATCCCTTGAGGCAGGCTTTCCCCTTCGCCCACGTCTCGTCTTCGAAGGAGCGGTTTCCCCTGACAACACCTGCTCGAGTTACAATTCTCCGACCCCGGCATCTCCCCTCCTGCCCCTCGCGTCTGCTCAGGGTATTGGCCCGAGGAAAGGGGAAGGTGGAGGTCAGGGGTGCTGGTCTCTCCCCTGTGGCCTTCTCGCCCCCTGTGCCTAAGTGGGCCTGGGGCGAGAAAGGTTGCTGCCTCTAGTCCCCAGAAGTCACCCACCAAGCAGGGTAAGGTGGCTGGCCAACCAGATGAGCAGGAGCTAGAGGTTTTATTCTGACCCAGGACTGAGGGTGGGGCTGGGGTGGGAGCTTTACTGAAGAGCCTCAGCCCCGCCCCCTCGCCGTGTGGATAACCTGTGCCTTGTGGCATGAGGAATGAATGGAATATTCATTGGTGGGCCTTACTCCACTGTCCTTGGGGGGACAGAGTGGGTGAAATAGGCTGGAAAGCTTGAGAGGATAAAGCAGCCTGGAACTCCTTACTTTTCTCTTGACATGGGGTTGGGATCCCTCAGAGCTCAGAGAACAATCAAGATGGCCATTTTGGAGCAGGGAGGAATTTCTGTCCTAGGCTCTCTCTGGATGTGCCCTGCTAGCTCACGCTCAGTGTTGGGCTAGTGCTCAGCTGCAGGGCTTTATCTCCACCGTGCTCAAAGTCCCCAGGCAGGGAAAGGGTAAGGAAGCCTTGGATGGGGGCACAGGGAGAAGGTACACAGGAAGGAGGACTGTCCCCTCCCCAGCTGCTGACCAAAGGTACACTTTATAACCCAGATAATCCCAAGGTCACCTGGCTCCATCATTGCCCCACTCTGCCCTCCCTTTATCCTATTTTGAGGAGCTCAGGACCCAACCCCAGCCTTGGAGCCCAGAGGATTCAGGCCAGGATTAAACAACCAGATTCCCTAATTCCGAAGCCACTCTTGCCTTGTCCCCCACTCCCCTACTGCAAGCTAGCCAGGAAGGGGGGGGCTGAGCCCCAAGGGGATCCCCAGGCTGGTCACTCAGTCCCAGGGAGACTCTGTGTCTAAGAGGAGAATGCCCCTGTTGTGAGGGAGTGACATGATTTTGTAGATCATTACTGAGGGGAGGTAGGGAGATCAGGGGCACAGGTGGGGCCACGGGAAGGCAGTGACAGGGAGAAATCCATTCTGAGCCCATCCCTTCTGGCTTTCCCGTGGTGGGAATTTTGAGTCTAGAGGAAGAAGTGGGAAGATGTGTGCCAGGGGAGGGGAGAACTGCAGGCTTCCTTACCCACAGTCGGCTTTGATTGATTCGTTGATGTTGAGGCAGAATTTGGGTACTGGCTTCCTACAGAGAAAACTCCTGTTTCCTGAAGTGATCAAACATGGGTAAAATCTGGTGAAGTGGGGTTTCTGAGTCTCAGAGGACTATACCTTTTGAACTCACAGAAAGTTAAAGCAAAAAAGAATGTCCCAAGACACCCAATCCAGTCCATTATTCCTAGATGAGCTTGGGAGGAGGAAGGGGTTCCAGGCCAGAGCAGCTGGCCAAGCTGGCCTTCCTCTAGGGCAGCCTGCATCCCCTCCCCCTCGCCCACTTGTACACAGTCACCTTCACAAGACTCAAGTGCTCAGTCACTGGCTTCCAAGGAAGGCCACAGAGTGTGCTTTCTTCCTGTTTCTGAATGTCAGCTTCCCCCTGGGGTGCCTGTCAGTGACTCTGCTTTCTCAGGTCTTTCTCAGCATGCTGAGGGCCTGGAGATGCACAGGGGGTGCCCAGTGGTACCTGCCACCTGACTTGCCTCATAGGCTCCTGAGAAACCGTGGAGGGGAGGGTGGTGCACCAGGGCTCAGAGAGAAAGACTCTGTCCTGACTTTCTGACCCCTCCTTTAGGTAGGGAGAGGAGATTAGCAGCTGGGCTTGGTTGAAAGGCATGTGTGAGAACTCTGAGCCAGCTGGCCGCAGTTTGCGAGGGGAAGGGAATATTTCAGAGATGAGGGACTGGCTGACACAATGCAGGAGAAGAGGCCGGGTTAACCAGCCCAGTGACTCTAGGCACTGGTGGAGAAGCATGAAGTGGCGGAAAGGTGCATCTTATCTATGGGCACAAGAGGTGTTCCTGTTGGGGAAGAGGCAGAAAAGAGAGCACTCCATTCCCTAGATCTCTGGCCCCTGCTCCACCCAGAACTTGAGTTCATTTATTTATTTGAGACAAAGTCTTGCTGTGTCACTCAGGCTGGAGTGCAGTGGGGTAATCTCAACTCACTGCAACCTTCACCTCCCGGGTTCAAGTGATTCTTGTGCTTCAGCCTCCCAAGTAGCCACCACTCCCAGCGAATTTTTGTATTTTTAGCAGACATGGGGTTTCACCAAGTTAGCTGAGGCTGGTATCGAACTCCTGACCTCAAGTGATCCACCCTCCTTGGCCTCCCAAAGTGCTGGCATTACAGGCATGAGCCACTGTGCCCAGCCAGTACTTGAGTTTATAGTGAGGTTTCTCCATTGATCACAACCTTTTCCCTCCGTCACTCAGGGAGTGCTGTCACCCCTTGGACTTTGACCAAAGAGGACAAACTTAGGGGATGGGCAGTCCAACATCTCCATGGTTGAAAGGCAGCTGCCAAAGGAGTGTGTTTTAAGAGTGTGGTGGGGATGGGGGTCTGATGCTGGCTGGGGAGCTGTGGGCATGAGCTGCTCACCCCAGTCAGACCCTTGTTGGGTTTCATAGGAGCTGGCTGCTGAATGTAAGAGTGCAGGCTACCCCGGGACTTTGATCCCCTACAGATGTGACCTGTCAAATGAGGAGGACATCCTCTCCATGTTCTCGGCTATCTGTTCTCAGCACGGTGGCGTAGACATCTGCATCAACAATGCCGGCTTGGGCCGGCCTGACTCCCTGCTCTCAGGCAGCACCAGCGGTTGGAAGGAGATGCTCAATGTAAGAGCTCCAGGCCTCCATCTTCCAGGTGGAGGGTGGAGAGGAGGGTGGGGAGCCAGGAGTTTGTGAACCAGAGGGCTGCTGGGGATGGGACATCTAGGAAGAGGGAGTTTTGGGTTCCCACCTGGGGCATCTTGGCTCTCTCCTGTCTTCTTGCCCTACCAGAGGGATAGGGATTGGATGAATGGCCATATCAGCTCTTCTCTTCTTTGAGCCCCTGGAGGTAGCTCTTTTTTTTTTTTTTTTTTTT
>NW_016107436.1:4135329-4147109 GCF_001604975.1 Cebus imitator
TAGAGACGGGGTTTCACCATGTTGACCAGGATGGTCTCGATCTCTTGACCTCGTGATCCACCCGCCTCGGCCTCCCACAGTGCTGGGATTACAGGCTTGAGCCACCGCGCCCGGCCCCTGGAGGTAGTTCTTAAAGTCTAGACTGATTTCCTTGTGTTGGAAGAAAGATTGTTAGGGGAGAAAACTGCTGCTTACTGAATGTTTCCCATGTGTAAGCCCTGTGCTGGGTGCTTGGGAATGTGATGTTATGGGAAGAAAAGGAAGAGAGAGACAAGAGATGATATTCTTACCCAGCCTCACTAGTAACTATGTGACTTCAGGTAGGTTAGTTACCTTCTTTGAGCTTCAGTCTTGTCACATTTAATTGGGATGAACACACCTCTATCATCGGTATCTGGGGTCACAAATTCCAGGTGGGTACATAGAGGAGTGAGGGAGGCCAGGTGGGGTCTGCAGTGTGTGGGAAAGCACACAGCCACTGCTCAAATCCAGCATAGTTGCTGTATGGTGGCGTGGGCCCATTGTGGCCTGATCTTATGATTTCTTTGAGAGAATTGGGGAGTCTGATTTTATGTGATACCCCCCCGACTTCCATTCACTAAAATGTCAGCTCCATGAGGGCAGGGATTCATCTGTTTTATTCTCTGGTATAGCTTGGTCCCATAAGCACTCAAAAGATAGTTATTGAATAAATGAAACTTTCCAATACATGTTGGAAGGGTATTTAAAATGTTTTGAAACCATGCACAGGCCACACCCAGCTTTCAGGACATGGGATTCCAACTTCTGGACTGTATGATGGGGTGATAGTAGGATATGAAAGTATCCTGAGAAATTGAAAGCAGTGTGTGAATGGGATGTTCTTTTCTCCCTACGATCCTTTCATATCAGCTGACAGTAGACTCAGCACCTCATAGATGCTTGGCCCTGGAAATGATGCCATGTACATGAAGCCCTCAGCCTTCTTGGAGATCACAGTCATGGTCCTTACCCACAGCACATGGGTCTCAGTCTGGACCTCAACTTGCCCATCTGTAAAATGGGACATACATTAAATTCCTACAGCTTCTTTCAGCTCGAACATTATTTAAGTTTATTAGGATCATCCTATAAGGCATCTTCTCTTTCCCTGCCCCTGATTCCCTAGACCTGGGAAATTTACTCACTTGGTCCCAGGGGACCTATTTCTCTTATTCTGCCTGCCCTCAGGGGGTGCATTCTCTGCCTCACAAGCCCACATGGCCAAGCAGATGAGAAACAGGGCTCGAAACCTCCCTGTCCTGGTACCCATCTCTTCCTACTGCCACGAACACCAAGGCAGGTTCACGCCAACGGTGTTCTGTTCCTCATGGCAGGCTCCGACACCTGATAAAGAGAAACATCAAATCTGCTGGCTCCCTCTCCTAGAGGGGATGCCTGAGGACCTGCTGAAAGCTTTATCTCTGCTTGTCCTTTGGGTGTGGCTAATGGGTGGGGCTGCGCAGGTGCTTTACAGTAGACACACCTTCAGGCCTCTGCCCCCTGAAGGGTGGGGATGTGGAGGTCACTTCTGCCAGTGGGAGTAGGAGTGGCAAGTTACCCGACCCTCTAGAGTCTCTGTGCCTAGTCTTTTAGATGGAACCCAGGTTAAAGGAAGGCATAGAAAGAAGGAGGGTCAGGCCTTCTCTGCTCCACTTGTCATCTCCCGGGAGGGGATGGGGAAGGAGCAGAGAGTAGCTGGGGAAGGTGGGGAGGGGCTAGGCTCTGTGCCAGAGGAGAGAGATTTGTAAGCCATTTTGGTAAGGATTTTGAGCCGTTTAGGAGGGAGCAGGGCCAGACTCTGTTGCAGAGAAGAGTAGGGTATTTGGGGAAGAAATGGAGATGATTTCCTATGGAATTAGAGGGTCTGTGCTACTGTTCTCAGAGGAGATGGCCAAGACAGAGTCTCCTGGGTTAGGAGTGGGTTTGAGGAGTTTCCGTTCTTGTTTGCAGGAACTTAGGGGGTCAGCCAGGTGAGGAGCTACCTCTGCTATCAAATGGGGGTTGTAGCTTTAGGGGAGGGGCATCTCATGTAGAAGACAAGGTGCCCTGTGCCTGTGGCTGGTCTCTGTGAGGACCTGGACATTGTTTTAGAATGCCACACAGCACTCTGTGGCTCCATCACTTGCTCAGTTGGGCCCGAGTGGAGACACCTCATTGCCCTCCCTGGCCTGCAGGTGAACGTGCTGGCTCTCAGCATCTGCACACGGGAAGCCTACCAGTCCATGAAGGAGCGGAAGGTGGACGATGGGCACATCATTAACATCAATAGGTGAGGGCAGGTGGCCAATGGGTACCACTCACCCTCCAGGCTGGGTAATATGCTGCAGCTTACCTGACCTCTTTGGACCTCAGTTTTCTTGGTGGGAAAATACAGATTTAATACCTAAATGGCACAGTTATGGTGACGGAAAGAATAATGTTGTCAAGTATCAGCCCCAGGTTGGCTGGAATGGGCAGCTCAGCCCCTTCCTTCTACAGCTGAAGCCTGGACCCTCTCCTGGGACTGAGTGCCTCTGTTCCTCAGGCCTGGGGATAAACCCGACTTCATGGCACAAAGAAGGACTATGTACAGTGTCTACCACTGGGGAGCCCCAGTCTGAGGTGGGACATAGCCTCTGCCTGCCCTGAGATGTCCCAGTAGAACCATATCAGTGAACATACAGATTAGATGGAGAGAGTTTTGACATTCTGCACCACCAGGAGAGTGCGTTCTGTGGTCAGCATAGGGACGACTTCCAGGAAAAGGAGGGTTTTCCGAAGCTGCTTGAATAACCAAAATTAGATGAGTGAGCTGTGGGATGGCCACTAGAGGTCCCTGTTAGAAGGCTTCCACTGTGGACATCTGGGTGCTGGGGGTGACCCAGTATGGCAGGGGCACTGCTGGTCTCCCTGGATCTTCATTTTCTCCTCTTTTCCCTTCCTCCCCCCACCCAGCATGTCTGGCCACCGAGTGGTCCCCCAGTCTGTGACCCACTTCTATAGTGCCACCAAGTATGCCGTCACTGCGCTGACAGAGGGACTAAGGCAAGAACTTCGGGAGGCCCAGACCCACATCCGAGCCACGGTGAGGCTGTGGCCTAGCCCTGGTGGGGGCGGGGTAGGCGCAGGCCCTCCCCACCCACACACACCGTTCAGAAACCCATGTTCAGAATGTGCTGCTTAGAGCTCCTCAGAGTGGACTGGGCACAGAACTGGGCGCTGCTGCTCTCGGCATGGCCCTGCACAGCCCTTCAGTTTCCTTATTTCACTGAGCCAGGAGCCAAAGACCAGACTTAGACTTTGAGCTGGGAGGGGGGTGACCTGAGCATACACGGTGGGAAAGTAAGGGACTGTGGGAAACCAGGTGCACACTGGCTAGAAACTGGGACTCTGGGCTCTTTCCTTGAAGGCCATGTGATTGTGAGTCACTGAACCTCCCTGAGCCTTGGCCTTCACTTGTAAAAAGGAGATAATAAGTGTCCCTTAAAAGGGACACTTTTTTGTAAAATGTTTACCTGACATACAGGAAAGGCTCTGTAGATGGTAGGTATCATGTGGTCTCTGCCAGCGGCAGCTTTGGAGGGAGGAGGCAGCTGCCGGATTCTGGGAAGCCATCACTGTGAAGCTGGGGCCCTGTGGCCTCCATCCTCTCCCCTTAACCTCCCCAAGGCCTGGCAAAGCTCAGCCCCTGAGCAGGCCCTCTCTGTTGGCCCAGTGCATCTCTCCAGGTTTTGTGGAAACACAGTTCGCCTTCAGACTCCACGACAAGGAACCTGAGAAGGCAGCTGCCACCTATGAGCAAATAAAGGTGGGGCCTCCCTCTGGGCCTGGTGAAGCCACTGACTCCCTAAATGAAGGCACAGGGAACCCGGCCTTCAGACTCCACCCCTTCAGCCTTTTTGGCTCCTCCTGGAGGGTTGGGTGGGTGTGTGGATGCTGCAGAGGAGGTCAGTGGTGGGAGGGAACTGAGTCTATTTTGTCCTTTCTCAACCCATTCCCCCGGTGCTCTCAGTGTCTCCAACCCGAGGATGTGACCGAGGCTGTTATCTACGTCCTCAGCAGCCCCCCACACGTCCAGGTGAGTCTGGCCCTGACTATCCACTCACTGGAGGAACCCAACCAGCTCCAGAGGAAGGAAGCAGGGAGCCCTGCAGGGCCAGGGAGAGTGTCCCAGGGCCTCATACCTTGTGCCTTCCACAGATCGGAGACATCCAGATGAGGCCCACGGAGCAGGTGACCTAGTGACTGTGGGAGCGCTTCCTTCCCTCCCCACCCCTCATGGCTTGCCTCCTGCCTCTGGATTTTAGGTGTTGATTTCTGGATCACTGAATACCACTTGCTGTCCACACCCCGGCCAGGGGTTAGAAAATTTGTCTGAGATTTTTATATCCGCTTGTCAAATTGCTTCCATTGTAAATGTGAAAAAAAGGGCTGAGGAAAGGAGGTGGTGTCCCTAATTGTTTTACTTGTTAACTTGTTCTTGGTCCCCCTGGGCTCCTTGGCCTTTTTCTGCTCTCAGTCTCTTCCCTTTGACCTGGGAAACGGGTTGTGGCCAAAATCCCCCCCATCTTCTTGCACCTCAACCTCTGCGGCTCAGGGCTGGGGTGGCAGAGGGAGGCCCTCACCATATATCTGCGTGGTTATCCAGGGTTCCAGACTTCCTCCTCTGCCTGCCCCACTGCCCCCTCTCCCCCTTCTCTTCCTCCTTCTCAGCTCTCCAGCCCAATTTTGGCTTCTTGTCCCCTTGTGGGGTCATCCCTCCACTCTGACTATGGCAGCAGAACACCAGGGCCTGGCCCAGTGAATTTCATGATGATCATTAAAACAGAAAAATCGCAACCAATCTGCCTTGGCTTCAGGAGTGTCTTTCCATTCTTTCCCATTCTCTGTGATCAGGGGTGCTTGTTTTTCAGAATTTCTTCCAGGTAGGTGGGAAGCTGGGTGGATTAGGGGGCCTCACTCATGGGAGTATGGATTACCTTAAGTAGCAGGAATGCATCTGTTTGGGCCTTGAAAATGTGTAGGAGTTTGACAAAGACAAAGAGAAAACAGTCTGTAAGACCGAGAGGCCTGGAAGAGCATGCAGTGCTGTGCGAACAGCACAGAACTTAAGCGCAGGAGCAAGATGGGGCTGAAGAGGCAGCTCCTTCCGGCCTTCCTGGATCACTGGGGGTGTGAGTGCTGCGCAAAAGAGTCTGGCCATTACCTGTGGGACGGGGGCATCAGTGGGCTTGTCAGCAGGGACACGACAGGCTCAGAGTCACTTGAGAATCAGCGGCCCGGGATAGGAAGTGACTGTTGGGGTCCTCCTACGGGCTAGTGAGAAGTTCTGGGAAAAATCACCAGCGCCGGGATGTGGGGAGGGAGGCAAAAGACTGAACTGGTTGACCAGGAAGGCCAAGCCATCTACTTAAAGTGACCTTCGCTGGTGCGTGGGTGAAGGCAGTCCCCAGCCTCCCGGGACCTCGAAAGGCACAGGACGCAGCCAGTAGTAGGGCCAGCTCAGCCTGCAGCACCGCTTCCTGCGCGCGCCGCGATGCGGTGGAACTCGTGCCTCCTCTAGCCCTGTAGGAGGTGCTATGGGATCAGCCTGGCGACCGCGCATGCGCAAAAAAACCCCCTCCACGAAGGGCACGGGGCCTCCCGAACCCGGAAGCGAATGAACTCACGTGGGAGCCTGGGAGGGGTGTTTGTAGCTTGGTAGTCTAGTTGCAGGTAATCTGGGCTGTTTGTTCCTGTCCGAGAGAGCTCGGCAGAGGCAGCTGTCGAGTACCCTTCACCCTTGTGTTGGGAGCCTGCGAGCGAACTCTGGCGGGGGTTACCCCTCCCGGGGACGCAGCAGGGGGCGAGTCCCCGGCTGGAGTGTGCCATGGGACTGCTCTCAACCGTCCGGGGCGCGACCTGGGGTCGCCTCGTCACCCGTCATTTCGCCCATGCAGCGCGGCGTGGGGAGCGACCTGGTGGGGACGAGCTAAGCCGCTTGTTGTTGGATGACCTGGTGCCGACCTCGCGGCAGGAGCTTCTGTTTGGCCTGTCCCCTTGTCTCCTGGCTCTGCGGGCCGCCCGCCGCTACGTGGCCCGGCTCCTGCTCCAGGCGGGTAAAGCTGGGCTGCAGGGGGAGCGGGCTGAGTTGCTCCGTATGGCTGAGGCGCGGGACATTCCGGTTCTGCGGCCCAGACGGCAGAAACTGGACGCAATGTGTCGCTACCAGGTCCACCAGGGTGTCTGCATGGAGGTGAGCCCGCTGCGGCCCCGGCCTTGGACTGAGGCCGGGGAGGCGAGCCCAGGCGACGACCCCCAGCAGTTGTGGCTCGTCCTCGATGGGATCCAGGATCCCCGGAATTTTGGGGCTGTGCTGCGTTCCGCTCACTTCCTCGGAGTGGATAAGATCATCACCAGCCGGAGAAACAGGCACGGACGTCCCTCTTTTCCATGTGCCCCAACTTGGAGACGCAGCCGAGTTCCTAAGCACCTTGACCCTTGGGTGATCCCTTAGCCAGACTTAAATGTCCCAGAACTCTCACCCTCCTAGCCCTTGGGAGCCCGGGGAGGGTAGGGAACCGGGCTTGAGATGGTCCATCCTAATGCGGGGAACGGGGAAACCTTGCAGCTGCCCGCTCACTCCAGTAGTCAGCAAGGCCAGCGCGGGGGCTATGGAGGTGATGGACGTATTCTCCACTGATGATCTCACTGGATTTTTACAGGTAATGAGGGGCAAAAGGGGAAAGAGCAGATATGAGTCCAGCGCAACCTCTTCAAAGGGACGCAGCTAGCAGTTGGTGGGGGAGAGAAAGGGGCATGTTGACATCGCTTCCTTCGGCCTTCTAAATCCCTCTGGGGACGGAGGGGTTCTGGAGTTTTTAAAACGACAGATGGAGTACTATCTGAATTCTCCTAGCGCTGTTCCGTTTCCTGCACCCCTTCCCCAGGTATACATCACTTTGCCTCTTCTGTAAGGTAGCCTCAGTGTCTCCTTGCCTACTAGGTCGGGCTTCAGTAAATGCATTTTGTTCAGCTGTGGGGAGCTGGTGGACAGGAGGCCTGAGTTCATCCAATAGGGACACAGCTTGAAAGGATCTTTGAACAAGGAGACCTTTATGCCGTTAATATCTAGCAAGCGACAAACCTTGGAAACTCATCTCCCAGGCGTCTTCAGCTGTGCTTCCCTCGCTGGACACAAGGGGGCAGTATTGCTCCGCATATGGAATCCCCTCTGACCAAAGCGCTTCCCAGTCCCACCCCATCTGCGGGTGAAAAATTTCCCTCTTAAGAAGCGGGAGAGCTCTGGGACGCGTCTAGAACAGTGCTATCCAATAAAAATATAGTGAGAGCCACGTATGTAGTTTTAGCTTTTCTAGTAGCTACATTGAAAAGTAAAAAGAGACAGATGACATTTTAAATAAATTGTATCTAGTATATCCAAAATAATATTAATTTAACATGTAATCGTTTTAATTATTGTTAATATTAATTTTTTGAGAGGGAGTTTTCACTCTCATTACCCAGCCTGTAGTGCAATGGCTCAATCTCAGTTCACTGCAATCTCTGCCTCCTGGGTTCAAGGGATTCTCCTGCTTCAGCCTCCCAAGTAACTGGAATTACAGGCACATGCCACCACTCTCGGCTAATTTTTTTCTTGTATTTACTAGAGATGGGGTTTCACCATGTTGGTCGGGCTGGTCTTGAACTCTTGACTTTAAGTGATCTGCTTGCCTTGGCCTCCCAAAGTGTTGGGATTACAGGCGTGAGCCACCGTGCCAGCCTTTTAAAAATATTAATGAAATATTTTACATTCCTTTAAAAATTCTTTTACATACAATGCATCTCAGTTTGAATTAGCCACCTTTCAATTGCTTAATAGCTGCATGTAGCTAGTGGCTACTATATTGAGCAGCATATCTCTAGAAGCATTTTTTGGCTTCCCCTTTATGTAGGGAGCCCCTTTCTCCAAGCCTGATAGGAGATGAGGTTCCTTTTCTTCACTCTCAGCTCCTGACCAGGTAGTTTCTGAAAACACAGAAACACTGCAGAACACCTGCGTAAGTTCCAGTCATCACATCTCCCTACTGTCATCAGCATCTGGCTTGGAGAGTGTCGTCCGCCTGTTGCTATGGAAGAGCCGGAGGTGCCCCACGCAGGGACCTGTGCTGGGGCCCCGTCCCTTTCTGCCTACTCAGAGACACTACTCTAGCAATTTTCCTCCCCTCTCCTGCATTATCCACTTTTCTCTTACGCTCTCCTCAGCATGCAAACAAACATCCCCCTCTCACTCTCTTGATCTCATAGCAATCAGCCCCTCCTGTCACACTGAATCCAAGGCCTTGTCAAGGTCACCAGTGGCCTCCATGTTGCTGGATTCCAGGGTCCGTGCTCAATTCTCATCTGACTTGACTCATCTGCAGCATCTGGCACAGCTGGCCACTCCTTCCTCCTTGAAACACTCTTCGCCTCCTTTCCTTCGCTTCACCTTGTCCTCTCTGAGAGACATTTTTAGTGGTTCCTCCTCAACCCCCTGATGTCCGAGTATTAGCATGTCCTGGAGTTTAGTCCTAGGATGTTGTTTTGTTGTTAAGAGATGGGGTCTTGGCTGGGCACAGTGGCTCACGCCTGTAATCTTAACACTTTGGGAGGCAGAAGCCGGTGGATCACCTGAGGTCAGGAGTTCGAGACCAGCCTGGCTGATATGGTGAAACCCCGTCTCTACTAAACCCAGGAGGCAGAGGTTGCAGTGAGCCAAGATCCACCACTGCACTGCAGCCTGACAGAGCAAGACTCTGTCTCAAAAACCAAAAAAAGTTAGGTTTGAAATGCCCACCTAACAGCAAAACAACAACAACAGCTGTGGAGCAGACCAGTAGAGGAGTGAATCTGGAACTCAGAAGCACGGTCCAGCCTAGAATATACAGTTGGTGGGGGTGGGGGGTGGGGAGGGGTCGGGACTTGAATTCAGATAGTATTTAAAGCCATGAGATTAGATGAGACCAGCAAGAGATGAACAGATACGGAAAAGAGATCCAGGGCCAGGTGAGGTGACTCACGCCTATAATCCCAGCACTCTGGGAGAATAAGCAGGAGGACTTCTTGAAGCCAGGAGTTTGAGACCAGCCTGTGCAACCTCGTCTTTACAAAAAAGAAAAGCAAAAGAAAAAAATTGGGTGCAATGTTGTGCACCTATATCCTCAACTACTCAGGAGGCTGAAGTGGGAGGACGGCTTGAGCCAAGGAACTCGGACACTGTATTGAGCTGTGATTGTGCCACCATACTCCAGGCTGGGCAACACAGCAAGACCCCATCTCTCTTTTTTTTTTTATTTTTTGAGATGGAGTTTTGCTCTTCTTGTTCAGGCTGGAGTGCAATGGCGCAATCTCAGCTCACTGCAACCTCCGCCTCCCGGAATGCAGCAACATGGAGGCCACTGGTGACCTTGACAAGGCCTTGGCTTCAGTGTGACAGGAGGGGCTGACTGCTATGAGATCAAGAGAGTGAGAGGGGAACTCAAGCAATTCTCCTGCCTCAGGATCCCAAGTAGCTGGGATGACAGGCACCTACCACCACACCCAGCTAATTTTATATTTTTAGTAGAGATGGAGTTTCTCCATGTTGGTCAGGCTGGTCTCGAACTCCTGACCTCAGGTGATCCACCCACCTCGGCCTCCCAAAGTGCTGGGGTTACAGGTGTGAGCCACCAAGTCTGGCTGAAGATTTTTTTTTTTTTTTTTTTTTTTTGAGATGGGGGTCTCACTCGTCACTCAAGCTGCAGTGCAGCGGCACAATCTCAGCTCACTGCAACCTCCGCCTCCCGGTCTCAAGAGATTCTTGTGTCTGAGCCTTTTGTGTAGCTGGCAGTATAGGTGCCCACCACCAGGCCCAGCTAATTTTTGTATTTTTAGTAGAGATGGGGTTTTACCATGTTGGCCAGGCTAGTCTTGAACTCCTCACCTTGGTGATCTGCCTGCCTCGGCTTCCCAAAGTGCTGGGATTACTGGCTTGAGCCACAGTGCACGGGCTCTGATGAAGATTTGATGAATTAGAATATGATGGCCAGGCGCGGTGGCTGACCACGGCAGGAGGATTGCTTGAACCCAGGAGTTCCAGACCAGCCCGGGGAACATGACGAAACCCCATCTCAGAAAAAAAAAAAAATGAAAAAACTAGCTGGGCATGTTGGCAAGTGCCTGTAGTCCTAGCTACTCGGGAGGCTGAGATGGGAGGATCACCTGAGCCCAGGAAGTTGAGGCTGTGGTGAGCTGTGATTGTGCCACTGCACTCCAGCCTGAGTGACAGAGTAAGACCCTTTCTCAAAATTAAAATAAAAAAAGAATTAGAAGATGATATCAGGGCCGGGTGTGGTGGCTCACACCTGTGATCCCAGCACTTTGGGAGGCCGAGGTGCGTGAGTCACCTGAGGTCAGGAGTTTGAGACCAGCCTGACCAACATGGCAAAGCCCCATCTCTATTAAAAATACAAAAATTAGCCAGGCATGGTGGCACATGCCTGTAATCCTAGCTACTTTGGAGGCTGAGGCAGGAGAATCGCTTGAACCCAAGAGGCAGAGATTGCAGTGAGCCAAGATTGTGCCATTGCACTCCAGCCAGGGCAACAGAGTGAGACTCTGTCTCAATGTCTCGAAACAAAAGATAGAACACCATATTTTCTTCCCCCTTTCAGACCAAAGCCCAGCAGGGCTGGCTTGTGGCCGGCACGGTGGGCTGCCCAGAGCCTAAAGTTCTCCAGTCCTCCGAGATCCCCATCAGGAGCTCCTTGGAGTTCCTCTGGGATCGGCCTACTCTCCTTGTGCTGGGTAAGTGGATGTCCCTGCTTTTCTTTGCCCAGATTACATTTCCCGAGCAACTGGGTGTCCAGCTGGGCAGCCCTAAACCTTGGCCCCATGCCCTGCAGGGAATGAGGGCTCAGGTCTGTCCCAGGAGGTGCAGGCCTCCTGCCAGCTGCTCCTCACCATCTTGCCCCGGCGCCAGCTGCCTTCTGGATTTGAGTCCTTGAACGTCTCTGTGGTTGCAGGTGCGTCTTGTCCCCCTTCCCTTTCCTCTCCCCCTAATCACACAGGTGGGATTGGATTCCCTCCAATCGCATTTGCCAGCTCTCTCTGTGCCTTAGTTGCTTTATGTGCAAATTGGGGAAAATACATCCTGTTGATGAAATGAGGGGCTGCCTGGCACATGCCTAGTCTCCAGACATCCTCCTCCTTCGTCTCTCTTCCTGTTCCTTGTGTCTGTGCAGGAATTCTTCTTCACTCCATTTGCAGCCAGAGGAAGGGTTTCCCCGCAGAGGGGGAGAGAAGGCAACTTCTCCAAGACCCGCAAGAACCCTCGGCCAGGTCCGAAGGACTCAGCGTGGCTCAGCACCCAGGGCTGTCTTCAGGATCAGAGAAAGAAGCAAAATGAGGGCTGAGGCGGACTGTCCGCGACGTGCACGTGCTGGGGTCAGGGACTGCCGCGCCTGCATCGCCTGCTCCAGTGTGTGGGAGTCTCTGCCTGAGTGTGCACCAGGCCCATGTCTATTGACCACAGTCTGCGGGGGGAAGGGGACTGCTGTGGAGGCCAGAGGAAGCTGTTTCCTGTTGTGATGTTGGACCTGTAGTAGGATATGGTAGTTTGTTGATTTCCATGATGGGCTAGCATGGAGGGAATCTGTCCTCCCAGGCCCTGCCTGGAAGTCGGGGGGAGGTCTAGACACCTGCAGGGAGGCAGGCAGCCCAGCCCAGGGACCCTGTTCCTCTGGAACCGGTCGTTGCCCGTGGCGAATGTGTGTGTGAGAATG
>NW_016107436.1:4147184-4171642 GCF_001604975.1 Cebus imitator
GTGCACACGCGCAGGGCCACACGCGGCCCCCACCGTGGAGCCCTGAGCGCGGGCCTCATCTTCCTGTGCCTCGCGACCTCAGCACCTGTCTCAGGGTTGTTGTGAGGCTCAAATAAAACGTCAGTCAGCACGTGGGAGATTCTGGCCTATTCCTCCACTAGGTGGCAGCCTCGCTCTTCTGTCCAGTCTTCAGGACGCTTCCACGGCCGCCCTGCGGGAAGACTCCCGGCTGCAGCCCCACGAAAGGCGAGGGGAAAAGAGCAAACACTTCCCACCCCACTGGGACCCCTACGGGTGACTGAGTCAGTTCCCCTCAAGGAGAGGACCTGGGGGAAGGCTTGCCGTGGATTGTACAACCGAGCCAGAATTGGTGCTCCTCCCCTCGGCTCCCACAAAAGCAGCAGGAGCCGGCAGTGTGCGTGACGTAGAAGTGTTTGTCTTGGCAGCACATTGGAACCACCTGGCCTGCTTAAAAAAAAAAAAACCCAACGCTGACACCAGAGAGCCTGACATGATGGGTGTGGCATGACCTGGCATCTGGCTGTCGAAAGCGCCACCGTTGGTCTAACGTGCAGCCAAGGCTGAGAACCACTAGGGCAGGTGGCCTCAACTTCCACACCCCTGACATTTTGGGCTGGAGAATTCTTTGCTGTGAGTGCCGTCCTGCGCACTGTAGGATGGCTTCTGGGAGACAAAAATCGCCCCTCCTGGAGCCTGGCTTTGGAGGGTAGCAACCCCGAAATTGCAGTCCTGACTGCTATGTGACTTTCGGCAGGCTCCTCACCTACCTGGGCACACCTGGGCCTCTGTGTCCTCCTGGGCAAAAGGGGAGTCATCCTACCTTCCTGGATTGTTGGGAGAATATGGAGGGCAACAGGAGCTCGGTGGCTCATGCGAGTTAGGTGCTCAGTACATAGTACTCCCCTTTTCTCTGTAATCCAAATGCAATGGAGTTTTCTTAGAATTCTAATGGCGATGCCAATTTAGAGCAACACTTGAAGTTGTTTAAAAAAGGGCCTAAGCTCGCTTTTTTTTTTTTTGAGACAGGGTCTCACTCTGTCACTCAGGCTGGAATGGGGCGGTGCGATCTCGGCTCACGGCATCCTCTGCCTCCCGGGTTCATGCGATTCTCCTGCTTCAGTCTTCTGAGTAACTGGGACTACAGATGCTCCACCATGCCTGGCTAATTTTTATATTTTTTTGGTAGAGACAGGGTTTTGGTTATTGGCTAAGCTGGTCTCTAACTCCTGGCCTCAAGAGATCCTCTGCTTTACCCTCCCAAAGTGCTGGTATTACAGACATGAGCCACCACACCTGGCCTAGGAAGGACCTAAGATCTTTTTAAAGTCAAAGTTATTCCTCTCAAAAAAGAGGACAGAATCCCTTCATCAACTCCACTGATCACCAGCATCTGTCCCTGTGAGCTCCCTGTCCGTGACTGCCACGCAGGCTCTGACCCATCCCTGCTTCGTTCTTGGCCAAGAGCCTAGTGTAGTGACGTTTCACTTCAGCTTGTCATTGGGGTCAAGGAGGAGGATATTTTTAAGATTTCAGAAGCCCAGAGGCACTGACTGATTAAATCAGAATCTCTGGAGAACTGGAGAAAGAGCCATGTGTTGGGGTTTTTTTTTTTTTTTTTTTTTTGATGGAGTCTCGTTCTGTTGGCCAGGCTGCAGTGCAGTGGCACGATCTCAGCTCACTGGAACCTCCATCTCCCGAGTTTAACAATTCTCCTGTCTCAGCCTCCTGAGCAGCTGAGATTACAGGAGTATACCACCACACCCAGCTAATTTTTAGTAGAGACAAGGTTTTGCCATGTTGACCAGGCTGGTCTTGAACTCCCTGACCTCAGGTGATCTGTCTACCTTGGCCTCCCAAAGTGCTGGGATGATAGGCATGAGCCACCACACCCAGCCTCAGTCTCTCTTGCTGCTTTTTTCTTTTTGCAATCTCTAAATCAGCTCTCCTGGGCGTCCTGCTTGCAGACTCACCCTGCACCTGTTGAGACTTACCCACCTCCATCATTGCATGAGCCAATTCCTTATAATCTCTTGAACACACACACAGCTGGTTTGTTCTCTGGAGAAACTCAGTACACTTGATGGAAATGAATGTAGGCATCCCAGTGCTTCCTGCATATGGGGTTCAGAGTTGAGCTCTGCTTACCCAGCATGGAAGCTAGAAGTTGGAGTAGGGGCTACTCAGGTACCCCCACACCCCACAGATGCCTCCAGGGTGCCTATGTAATCTGCCTTGGGCATGCTGTGCATCAGCTTTCCATGTGCCAGTGGTCTGGGCCATCTAGAAGACTCTCTTGGGCTTAGTCAGGTACAGGGGCTTCTCCCTGCTTCACTCCTTGGGCAGCAGGCTGGCTGGCCTCTGGGAAGACAGGTTCACTGAAACCAAAGGGGGTTGAGGCTGTAAATTTCAGGCCACGCACACATAAATGTGTGGTCATTTCCTTTACACAGGCAGTCACCCAACAAAGAGGGAAGGCCTGAGGTCCTAAGGATGAGGAGGTCTGAATCTCCTTCGAGCAGCCTCTGGTGCCTGGCACAGTGCCTGTACACTGAGTGGACACTGCTCAGCAAGTGTGCATTAAGTACACAGGAGCTGGGGAGGCTGTGTCTGTGGGTGTGAAGGGGCTGGGGGGGTCCACCCCCTCCCTGCAGGGCAGAGTTGGAATGAAGTCAGAGGGGAGAGCAGTGATAGTTAAGAGCAGGAGCCTGGCTGCCAGACAGTGCTTGCGTTGAGTTCCAGCTCTGTGGCTTGCTAGATGTATAAAGGTGGACATGTCCCTTAAATTCCAAGCCTCGGTTTTCATCATCTGTAAAATGGGGATGACAGTGGTCTCCACTTCAAAGGATGGTGGTATGGACTGAACGAGACCATACCTGTAAAGCCCTCAGGCCCGTGCTTGGAGGAGCATGGTAGCTGCTCCTGGAAGCCTCTGGGGCCAGATCTAGAGGTCAGGGCACTGGGCTGTGCTGTCCAACCAACCTGCCTCAGTTTCCCTGTAGGCTCCGGTGGGCCCCTTTCAGCTGTAGTGCACACTGATTTCCCCCTGGGAACTGCTGGAGAGAGTTGAGGGAGGAGAGGGGTTGGAATGACACTTGCAGGAGCCCCCTTCCTCAGGGCCCCAAGACTCGGAGTTGCCAAGACGGGAAGTGTCTAAGAGGAACTGGCACTGACTTGGTATTCCCAGAGCAGCTGAACCAAGGCCAGCACCCCAGATCCCTGCTGCAGGCCTGGGATATTTTTTTGGCAGGAGACTAAACTGTCCAAGCCCCCCGTCCCCCTAGGCTGGGGTCCTAAATTAGACAGCACCCCCTACCACCACCACTCCTGCAGGGCCAGGTGCCAGGGATCCCCACAGTTTGTAAATGTAATCAACCTTGGGGTTTCTCACTTCCGCAGGTGCAATTAGCATGCCCATCTGCTAATCCCTGATTAATGGTGTTTACAAACATGGGTCTCCGCTGTAGAGCTGCTCAGCCCCTCCCTCCTGGGGTTGTGAGGCAGGGGTCTTCCCAGCAACATTTCCCCACTTCTTCAGACCTCCTCCGCAGCTAAGATCACTCAGCTTCCCCTTCCCCAGGCATAGACAGAGCTGGAGGTCCCTCCTCCTCCCACCCGAAGCTCGGAGCTCCCTGGCCCGTTCTCGGTGTACCTATGTGGAAGCAGAGAGCAGGGAAAGCAGACAGAGTCGGGGTGGCAAGGCCAGCATTCTACTCGTCCTCGTCCCATCAACTCAGTCTACCAGTGTCTTTCTTCCCAATTCTGAGCTTCAGGGATGCACACTGGGCGCGCTGCCTTTATTCACCACTCAGCTCCAGCCCCGAGGCCACACATACAGCCCCGCTGCAGTAATTCTCGACGGGTTAGACGTCCCATACCAAAGGCAGGGTGTCAGACAGTGCTGAGTCCACATGCGGGCTCTACTTTAGGCGAGTCACTTACCCTGATTGAGCCTCAGTTTCTTAATCTGTAAAATGGAGATAAGCATACTAATGTAGGCTTAAGGTTCATAGGTGAGGGTTAATGATGGGATACATGAAAAAGACTTAGCACAGTGCCTGGGACACGTAGGTGTTCAATAAATGTGAGCTTTTAATTGCAATGATGATGATGATGACATGACGGTGAAAAGAGGAGGCTCTTGAAACTAAAAAAAATGCCCAAGCGCTCCTCCCCCTCCCTCACACAGCTGCCTGGGAGAAGGGCAGGTCCCAGCTCATTACTGGTGGGGGCTGGGTGGGGGAGGTGTCAGATTGGAATCACTCCTGGGTCTGTTTGCAGCTTCCCTGTTTCATTAACACCTCCCTGGTGGTCTTCAGCTCATCCTGCTGGGGGAGGTGCTCCAGAAAGTTCTGACCACCTCCTACCCAGCCCAGAGCTCGGTGGCTCTCGCTTCCGGGCCTGTGCTCCTGGTGACACGGAGGGGGGCATCTTATGCTGGGGAGAGGGGTATCCGCTGACCAGAGGCTGTCATTGTTCCTCTCTCCTGAGGGTCCTGGAAACTTGGTCAGGGGATGAAGCACCTGAAGCGGCTCCTTCCTTTTATCCTCCTCCCTCAACCTCTAACCCGTAGGTTTTCATCCCCCGTCTGCTGGGCATCCCAACGTGGCCACTTTCGTCTCCTTTGGAATCCCCGTGTGAACAGGGCGCAGTCTCGGACTCCAATCCCACCTGTCTCTTGCTAGCTGGATGGCCCAAGGCAAGTCGCTTATCCTCTAGGACATTCAGTGTCTCTTCTGTAAAATGAGGACATCATACCTCACGGGGGGTTAGCACGGTGCCCAGTAAATTGTAAACTCTCAATGATTGGAAAACATTGTTATTTTATGGGCAAAACAACTGCTCTCAGAACCCTCTTTTTAAATCACAGAACCACGTGTAGCCCCTTGGTGGCGGGTGGAAGGGCAGCAGGGCCGGAGCCCTGAGGACCATTAGCACCTCCAGAGAAGCGGGAAAGGGCACGAGCTCTGTGCCCCAGTTAATTGGCCCAGCTCCTTCCCCAGATTGGGAAAGAGAGAGGGGCTGCTCTTTGAATTAGGACCAGGAGATTTCTACCTCAGGCCCTGCAAGGTGTGCTTCGAACAGGACTCCTCCTGACTGCACTCCAGGAAGGATTTTTGTGGAAATGCCTGTCCTTCGCCCCTGCCACGTGCCCTCTCGGTCACAATATTCCATTTCAGAAGACACTCTTCACCAGCTGCCATGGGCCGGGGGGGAGGGGCTGGGCCTGGCTTTCCCTGGCCCCGCTGCAGCTGGGTCCTTCTCCCCCTCTGGCTCCGGCTTTCTTGCTAAGGTTTGGAGGCATCAGAAGGGAGACTCCATGAGAAGTGGCACTTTTGTGGTTTATCTGCAACCTGAAAAAAAATCCATGGGCTAAACAGTTTCCTTTAGAAAGTGGAAACTAAGCCAGGTGTGGTGGCTCACGCCTGTAATCCCAGCACTTTGGGAGGCCGAGGAGGGTGGATCACCTGAGGTCAGGAGCTCAAGACTAGCCTGGTCAACATGGAGAAACCCCATCTCTACTAAAAATGCAAAAAGTAGCTGGGCATGGCGGTGCACGCCTGTAATCCCAGCTACTCGGGCAGCTGAAGCAGGACCGCTTGAACCTGGGAGGTGGAGGTTGCGGTGAGCGAGATCGCTGCCATTGGACCCCAGCCTGGGTGAAAGAGCAAGACTCTGTCTCAAAAACAACAAAAAAAAAAACAGCAGACCTCCTTGCAGGCCCCCTGCCTGCTACAACTGCAGACACATAAGCCCTTCCACTGTCTGGGAACATCCCTGCCCCACTGATACCTCCACGGCAAGGATCAGCCTCACCCTTTTTGTATTCCCAGGTCCCAGCACAGGGCCAGGTACGTGCTGGGTGTTTCACAACGATGCATGAACAAGTCAGTAAATCCTGAGTTTGGAGGCTGACTGCCTCCCCTTCCTCTTCTCTGCGATGGACTGGAAGGGCGAATCCCTGTGTACACCTCCACCCGGCCTCGACCTTCCACTTCAAGCAGTGTCAGAGGAGGTAAGTCAGACATCATCCCCAGCCACAGCTGCTCTTGCTTCTCTGAGACAAGGGAGCTAATTGAGAGTGAGGAGATGCTTCACCGCCTCCCTCAGCCCCTCAGCTCTGCAGAGATGCACCTGTGCCAGACAGGTCCTTGCATAGATGGGGCTACCAACCTGGGTCAGGCACTGTGCATGGGGCTGGATCTTGTCTGAATCAGGGTCCTGAGTCCGACACACACTCGCACAACAGTCTCGCTTCAGTGAGCATGCGACCTGGAAGCCATGTGCTTGGACAGGAGGAGGAGTGACGTGTGACGATGATGACCATGATGGGACCAACATTCCTTATGTACTTACCATGGGCTTACCTGCCTCATCTTGTTTACCTTACCATATTTTTTTATTTTTTATTTTTTAATTTTGATGGAGTCTTGCTCTGTCACCCAGGCTGGAGTGCAATGGCATGATCTCAGCTCACTGCAACCTCCGCCTCCTGGGTTCCGGCGATCTTCCTGCTTCAGCCTCCTGAGTAGCTGGGATTACAGGTGCCTGCCACCATGCCCGGCTAATTTTTGTATTTTTAGTAGAGATGGGGTTTCACAATCTCAGCCAGGTTAGTCTTGAACTCCTGACCTCGTGATTCACCCACCTGGCCTCTCAAAGTGCTGGGATTAGAGGCGCAAGCCACCGCGCCCGGCCCATACTTTGTTTTCTTTTAGAGACAAGGTCTCACTCTGTTGTCCAGGCTGGAGTGCAGTGATGCAATCATAGCTCACTGCAGCCTCCAACTCCTGGGCTCACGTGATCTTCCCACCTCAGCCTCCAGAGTAGCTTCCTCAGCCACTATGCAGCTAATTAAAAACATTTTTTTTTGTTGTTGAGACAGGATCTCACTGTGTTGCCCAGGCTGACTTTGAACTCCTGAGCTCAAGTGATCCTCCTGCCTTGGCCTCCTGAGTAGCTGGGATTATAGGCATGCACGCTCACCCTGGCTTCCCAAGCCACCTTGACAAGCTCTAAGTGGGACATTCCAGTGAAGGTGCTGGGAGGCGCCTCCATCTAGTTTTCCACTGGCTCTAGGCGGCATTCCAGGTTGGCAGCCCAGAAGTGACAGCTCAGGGCTACTGTGAGGTGCTGCAAAGGGCCTTGTCCCCACAGAGATTCCAGACATAGGTTCAAATCCTGGCTCTGCTCGCAAATCTGAAGGCTCAGGCCTTGGGTGAATTTCTTAACCTCTGAGTTTCGTTCTCTCCCTGTGAGATGGAGCCAGTAACTGCTTTCACCCAGGGTTGTGCTGGGAGGCTTGAGAGATGACGCCCGTGACATAGAGTAGACCTTCAACAACCCTTCTTTTCTTTTCTTTTCCTTTCTTTTCTTTTCTTCTTTCTTTCTTTTTTTTCTTTCTTTCTTCTCTCTCTCTTTCTTTTCTTTCTTTCCCTCCATCCCTCCCTCCTTCTGTTTTCTTTCTTTCTTCCTTTCTTTCTTTTTGAGACAGTCTTGCTCTGTCACCCAGAGTGAAGTGCAGTGGCATGATCTTGGCTCACTGCAACCTCTGCCCCCCAGGTTCATGTGATTCTCCTGCCTCAGCATCCTGAGTAGCTAGGATTACAGGTGCCCGCCACCACCACACCTGTCTAATTTCTGTATTTTGAGTAGAGGCGGGGTTTCACCATGTTGGCCAGGCTAGTCTCGAACTCCTGACCCCAAGTGATCCACCTGCTTCGGCCTCCCAAAGTGCTGGGATTACAGGCGTGAACCACCATGGCTGGCCAACCCTTCCTTTCTTGCCTCTTCCTTCTCAGCAGCCTCCCTCCGTGCCTGCCCCTCTGCCCTTCCTAGCCTGGGATCTGTCATCCCACCTCCCCCCCCACCCCACCTCTGCCTCTCGTTTCTGATGAGCTCTGTGTTGTCTGCCGGGTCACTGGGAGCTCCCTGCCATTGCTCCCTCTCTGAGGCTGTGTCTGCACATCCTGCCTGGTCCTCTCCTCACCTCTCCCCCGGCTTCCTATACACTTGGGGCTGGTCGATAGCAGCCGCTGGTTATTGATTGGGGTGGGTGTTCAAGTGTGGCTGCTGCAGGCTAGTATTGATGGGCAGAATTGGTGCTGATGCCTCGGTAGAGCTGCAGCTGGGGAGCCTGGGGCTTCAGGGGAATTGGGGCTCTACCCCACCCTTGAGGGGACCTGAGAGTGGGGGTCCTTAAAGCTGCACACATCACAAGGATGCGATTCGGGGCTGAGGGCAGAGGGCCTGTAAGGACAGAACAGCAAAGCTTAGCTTAGGCTGTCATTCAACAAGTATTTATTGAACACCTACTATGTGCCAGCTGGAGATACAGCAGTGAGAAGTCAGCAACAAACAACAGGTAAAAGTAAATGGTATTTTATACCAAAAGTAAAGCAGGGAAAGGGGACATAGAGCCCCGTGGTTGGGGGAGGGCACAGTTTTAAACAGGGGGACCATAAGCAAAGATCTGGCGAAGGGGCAGGAGTGAGCCCCTGAGGGCATTCCAAGCAGTGGAAGAAACGCCAAGTGCAAAGGCTGTGGGTAGCAGTGCGCCTGGTGTGCTCTAGGCCAGTGTGGCTGGAGGGAGGTAAGGAACGAGGACAGTGAGAGGAAATGGGACAGACAGAGAGGTCATGGAAATAGAGGCTGGGTGCAACTGGGAGTGGACAGCCCAGGGCCGGAAGCTGCCTGACTCCAGGCTGTAGCCCCCGCAGCCTCCGCTCAAGCATAGCTTCCAGAACATGGTTCCAGAACCAACTGACCAGGTCCCAGGCCCTTCACCTGCTTTGTCAACAAGATCGTGTGAGTTAGGTTCAATCATTACCCTGCTGTAAAGTTGGGGAGACTGAGGCTTAGAGACATTTGGCAACCTGCCCCGGGCCATGTGACAGAGCTGGAACTCAACCCCAAGTCTCACGCCAAAATTGTTGCTTTTGTTGTTATCATCTTAGCTGTTTTTAAGTGCACCAGTCAGTAGTGTTAAGTATATTCACACTGCTGTGCAGCAGATCTGCAGAGCTCTTTTGCCTTACAAAATGGAAACTCTGGCCAGGCGCAGTGGCTCACACCTGTAATCCTGGCACTTTGGGAGGCCAAGGAGGGCGGATCATGAGGTCAGGAGTTCGAGACCAGCCTGACCAACATGGAAAAACCCTGTCTCTACTAAAAATACAAAATTAGCCGGGTGTGGTGGTGCATGCCTGTAATCCCAGCTACTTGGGAGGCTGAGGCAGGAGAATTACTTGAACCTGGGAGGCGGAGGTCGAAGTCCAGCCTGGGCAACAAGAATGAGACTGCCTCAAAAACAAAAACAACAGAAACACTGTACCCTTTAAACCACAGCACCCCATCCACCACTCAGCCCTTGGCAAACACCATTTCTGTTCTGTTTCTATGAATTCGACAACTTTAGATACCTCCTAGAGTGGAATCATGCAGCGGTTGTCTTTTTGTGACTGGCTTATTTTACTTAGCCTCATGTCCTCAAGGTTCGTCCATGTTGTGGCATGTGTCAGAATGTCCTTCCTTTTTAAGACTGAATAATGTCTCATTGTCTGTTTACACCACATTTTGTTTATCTGTTCATCCATCAATGGACACCTGGGTTGCTTCTGCCTCTTGACTTTTTTGAGTAATGCTACTAGGAACATGGGTGTGCAAATATCCCTTCAAGGCTGGATGTGGTGGCTCATGTCTGTAATCCAAGCACTTTGGAAGGCCAAGGCGACTGGATCACTTGAGGTCAGAGGTTCAAGACCAGCCTGGCCAACATGACAAAGCCCCGTCTCTACTAAAAATACAAAAATTAGCCAGGCGTGGTTGTGTATGCCTGTAATCTCAGCTACTTGGGAGGCTGAGGCAGGAGAATTGCTTGAACCCAGGAGGTGGAGGTTGCAGTGAGCCAAGATTGCACCACTGCACTCCAGCCTGGGTGACAGAGTGAGTCTCAAAAAAAAGGGGGGGGGGTTGGGCACAGTGGTTCACGCCTGTAATCCCAGCACTTTGGGAAGCTGAGGTGAGCAGATCATCAGGTCAGGAGTTCGAGACCAGCCTGGCCAACATGGTGAAACCTCGTCTCTACTAAAAATACAAAAATTAGCTTGGCATAGTAGCGGGTGCCTGTAATCCCAGCTACTTGGGAGGCTGAGGCAGGAGAATCACTTGAAAATGGAAGGCGAAGGTTGCAGTGAGCCGGAATCACGCCACTGCACTCCAGCCTGGAAGAAAGAGTGAAACTTCATCTCAAAAAAAAAAAAAAAAGAAAAAGAAAGACTCTGCCTTGAGTTCTTTCAAATACCCAGAAGTGGGATTTCTGATCTGATAGTAATTCTATTTTTAATCTTGTGAGGAATTGCCATACTGTTTTCTATAGCAGCTGCACCATTTTACATGTCCCCAACAGGGCACAAGTGTCCCAATTTCCCCACATCCTCAGTAACACTGGCTCTTTTCTGTCTTTTTGAGAGCAGCCATCCTAATGGCTGTGAGGTGCTATCTCCTTGTGGTTTTGATCTACATTTCCCTGGTGATTCGTGATGTGGGGCATCTTTTCATATGCTTGCTGGCCACTTGTGTGTCTTCTTTGGAGAAACGTCTATTCAGGCTCTTTGTTCATTTTTAAATCAGGTTGTTTACTTTTTTGCTATTGAGTTGTAGGAGTGCCTTATATATTCTGGATATTAACCTCTTATCAGGTATAAGATTTGCTAATATTCTCTCCCATTCTGCAGGTGGCCTTTTCACTCTGTGGGTTGTGTTCCTGCATGCACAGTTTACATTTTGATGTAATCCTATTTTTCTATTTCTGCTTTTGTGTTACCTGTGCTTTTGGTGTCATAAGAAATCATTGCCAAACCCAGTCCTCTATGCTGTCAATAATTCTGCCTGTGGGTGGGTGGGAGGAAAGGGCCGGATACTATTGCAACAGTTGGGGGAATGAGGAAGTGTTTAGCCAGGAGCATGGAAGCACCTAGCTGGTGGGAGGGCAGTGATTATGGTGTTCCAGTTACTGAGGGGCTTTCATGGGGCAGAGTGATGACCCAGAAGGCAGAAATGGGATCAGTGGGAGGCCCAGAGAGGCAAATAGCAGCTTAATCTAGCAAGATTCCAGAAGTGGAAGAGGATACCTTGGAGGTAGTGAGCTCCCTGTTGCTAGAGTAGTGCGAGACCACAGTTGATCACTCAGAATATCTCACAGGGGCTTCAGACAGGATAAGTTTGGGTTGATGGCTTCGGATCCCTTCTGTGATTCCATATGGAAGAAGGGAGCTCAAAGGTTCAGCCCGCAGGGTGCGGTGGGCAGGATTGCAGCTTACAGGTATCCCCTCCTCTGCGCCTGGGGAAGTCTAGTGCTTTGGATCCCAGCTGTGAGGAGATTCCCTTAAGTTGCCATCACCTGGAGCCTGAACCCAAGTCCTGGCCCAGCCCATCCATGGGTCTGAGACCTGCTGGAAGAGAAGAAGAGAGACTAGGATGTGCCTCCATTGCCTGCCAGCTGCTGCTTGCAGGCAGAACGGAAGGAACAAACTTCACAGACTGGTGGATCCTGGTTCAGGTGTTGCCTCAGCCATTGGCTGAGTGGCTTTGAGCAATTCCTTTTAATGTCTCTGATCCTAATTTTCTTCATCTGGAAGCAAGGGGTTGTCACCTCTCTTGTGGGGTTTACTGCAGAATAACAATAACTGGGGCTTAGGGCCTGGCAGGTGCTCAGTTAACCGCACTGATCAGAATTAACCCCCCATAATTTCCTTTTACCACCCTTGGAAGCCAAGGACCTGAGCCAGCTGCACCCCCAACATATCCCATCCTGTGACTTCTTCCCATGGCCTGGCCCCTGCCAGCCTCCTGCTGGGTGGACCGCAGCCTCTCATCTCCTACGGAGGGCTGGGAGTCCAGACTCTGGATCCAGCACCCAAGAAAGCCACAGTAGCACCCAAGCCAGCTCAGGGGCCCTCCCCGGGTCTGGTGGGTGGGGTTGAGTGGCAGCCTGACACTGACATCCTGTCTGTCTATCCTCTGCCTCTTCCTGTCCCTGTAGCTGCTGACCCTGGTGCTTCCTCACTCCTGGCTTCGCAGTCCCTCCCAGCCCTGCACCTTGTGCCCCCCCCTCACTTCCTTGTGCATTGCACCCAGAGATTCCCCCACGACCACCAGCCCAGCCCAGCCCATTGTGGAGAAAAATCAAATTTCATTAAAGGCCATTGATTTTCTTCTAAATTTGCTGCGAGTACACTTGGAGGCTCCTCCGTAATCTTGCCTGCTCCCACCTTCAGCTGCCCAACTACCCCTGCAGCTTCGCCGGGGAAACAGGGGTGTCAGGGCTGGCAGGTGGTATGGAGGGAAAGGGGCCCCCAGCCAACTTTGGCCTTTCAGTGCGGCAAGACCCTGGATATGTCACTGATTTCTGGGGAGTGAGTTTTCCCTGTCTGTCCCCATCTTTTTACAGGGCGTGGGCTGTGTGTCAGTGTGTGTTTTGTGTGTATCTCTGTGTCTCTGGGTGTCTGTGGTGTGTCTGTGCATCTGTGTCTATTCATCTCTGCATCTGTGTGTATGCATTTGTTTGTGTGACTGCAGGGGTGTGGGGGCTGGGCTTGCAACTCTGGATGCTCTGCTGCCCATGAGACAGCCAGCCTGAGGAGGGGGCTTGACTTGAGATAAACCCAAGATATGATTCTCCCCTGCCAGGAGCCAGCGGCTGAGCTGGAATCTGAAAAGGGCACAGGCTTCCCTGCGGCCTCCTGCCCCCTCCTGCCCACCACTGTCCCTATAGAAATGGGATGCCTTGCTGGTTTTCTCTCAAAGTTAGATTTGGGGTTTTGGGGGCTGGTGGAAGAGATTTCAGACTGTGCAGTGGCTCATGCCTGTAATCCCAGCACTTTGGGAGGCTGAGGCAGGTGGATCACCTGAGTTCAGGAGTTTGAGACCTGTCTGGGCAACATGGTGAAACCCCGTATCTACTAAAAATGCAAAAATTAGCCAGGCATGGTGGCGGGATCTGTAATCCCAGCTACTCAGGAGGCTGAGACAGGAGAATCACATGAACCCAGGAGGCGGAGGTTGCGGCGAGCTGAGATGGAGCCACTGTACCTCAGCTTGGGCAACAGAGCAAGACTCTGTCTTTATCTTTTATTTTACTTTATTTTTATAAAGACAGGGTTTCACCATATTGGTCAGGCTGGTCTCAAACTCCTGACCTCAGGTGATCCACCCATCTTGGCCTCTCAAAGTGCTGGGATTACAGGCGTGAGCCACTGCACCCGGCCGACTCTATCTTAAAAAAAAAAAATAAAGGGCCCCAGGTGGGGGAGGTGTAGAGTTGGATGGACATATACTGACCTGGTGAGCCTGGAGAGAGTGGGCTAAGAGAGAGGGCTGGGCAGTGGCGGTGCCAGGCACAGGGTACGGCATGAGGGCATTCGTGTCTGCCTGGGTCATGTTCCTGGGGTAATGTCAAACATCAAGTCAGCCTTGACAGGGACAAAAAAAGTCACAGAAGGGGCCCTTTGGCCTTTGTTGGGTGTGGAGGCTTGTGTTCTGGTTGTAGGCCGAACCTCTTTCCTCTAGCCCATTCGCTAGGCCCAGAGGTCGGCGGCGATCCTGAGCTGGCCTTCAAAGCCCTGTGACACTGCCCCACACCACAGGGTGGGCATCTGATGGGGCCTCTGCAGATACAGGGCACAGGATATGTTCCCAGGTGTGTGTTCTCGATGAAATATCACTGCTGCCTCTCGCCCCAGCACTGCACAGGCGTGTCATGTGAATTCATGGCTGTGCATGTGTGTTCTCCCTGCAGCCTCTGCCGGCGAGCTGGAAGCAGCCCTTTGGATTCCAGGGACAGGCCAGATTTATGACACTGGGAGAAATATTTAGGTCTGAGACAGTGTGGTTGTGTTAATTATGGAAATCTAAAGATAATCTATATTTAATGCTGAATTTTGTCAAATTTGCTAAAGAATTAGGGGAGCGTGTGCAAACAGTGACACTTCAATGAAGAACAAGGTGCAATTAAACTCTGAAATTTACAGTGGAATAATTGGAGAGCATGACAAATATAGTTATCAGCAGCAACTAATTAGGGGTCTGCTCGAGGTTTCTGGGCTTGATTAATCTCGCCTGGATGCTAATAAGTTATATGGGGCAGCTGGTAACCGGTTTGTCTCCTCCTTCCTTCTACCCTCTCTCCACAGCACTTGAGGGGTGAGGATGTGACCCATTCAGTTCATTCCTCTGTGCACCCGCCCTGAAGGGAAGGGTGGGGGCACTCCAGCTCCTATGCTGGGACCCTGCCCAGGTAACACCTTGCACCACCCCTGCTCCAGCATCCTGAGGACTCACTGGTCGGTAAGTTCTTGGTGTCTCACTTGAGGCTTGTTGGGACTTGGGGAGAGTGGCTTGGAGCCTGTGTCGGGGTCTTGCTGAGCCTTAGTGGGCTGGATTCGTTCCCTTGCTATTGATGTGGCTGTCCGACTGCCACCTCTGCTTCCACTTCATGCCCTGTGGGAAGGGGCACTGGAAGCCCCCCGCTTGGACCCGCAATAGATCCCATGCACCGTCTTCCTCGGCTGGGCGCTTGCCTCCCTTTCCCCTCGCAGGTTTCTGCTATCTACCTCACTGCTGACTGTGGCCAAGCCTTGGATCCACTGATTAAAGTTTAGGCTGGAGCTGATGCTATTACCCTGCTGGAGTGTGGCCAGCACCCTGGGCACCACCGCCAAGCCCAGCTGTGAAACTAGCACCGCCGCCTCCCTTCCTCTGTCTCTCACCCTGTCTCTGATTCTGTGTTCGGTCTCTCCCCTGTCCTAGAGCCTCCCTCAGACCTGCTGCCCTTGTCACCCTTCAGGGACCCACCCAGTAAGACCAGCTGGTGGGGGACTCTACCTTCTGCCACCCACTCCTTCCTCAGAAGTCCCCTTGACTGTCAGCTTCCCCACTTGGGGTCCCCCAAGGCAGCTCTGTGCATCGAGCCCATCCTGAGCACCCCTTGCCATCTCCGGCCTTTGCTTAATGTCATTGGGCACAGGACAGAGACTCTGACAGCCTCAGAAGAGGCTGATGGATCCAAAATGGGACATTAGATGAACTGCTTCTTTGTGAACGTCTTTGATACAACTGGGTCTCTCAAAGCATGAGCATCTGTGAGCACGCCTGTCATAGGAGGCTGGGCCCTGCTGTGGCTGGTGGAGGGGACACTGGAGAGGACGGGGGCCTCCAGTGCCTCCTTCAGAGAGGAGGTGTGTGGCTTCTTTGAGGCCTGCTTCTCTTCTTGTTTTGGGATGAGGAGCTTTGGGATCAGACACACCCAGACTTGTGTCCTGGCCCTGGGGGTCCTGGGCTCTTCCTAACCATGTCAAGTCTTATTTTCCTTCTTGTAGCAGAGGGATAATTTCTTTACAGTGAGGAGCGCAGGTAACCGGCTGGGAGCTGAGCAGGCCCTGAGTACCTGGCGCCCTCCCCTCCCCTCCCCTCCCCTCCCCCTTCCAGCTCCCCACCCCTCCAGGCTTCAGGTGGACTTGCACACTGTTTTAATCAATGCTAGGGTGCTGACATGAAGGAGGCTGGGGTGGGAACCAAGGCCCAGAGTTTCACTTCACCCCAAATCTGCTAGAGTCAGGGAATCCATCCAGCTTGAGATCTGGTGTGTAAAGGTAAGAAAAGGGCTTTGTAAAGTCTCCAGCAAGGCCCGAAGTGCTGCTCTTGTTAATGAGGAACAATGTGCTGGGAAGAGTGGGCTGCAGTAGCCTCCTGGCCTCTGCTCTCTCTCCACACAATATGCCTAAAATGTAAATCCTAGCATGGCCTGCCCGTGCTCAGAAACCTTCAATGACTCCCTAGTGCCTCCGGGATAAAGTACAGAGCATAATGGTCAACGCCATCCACAGTTGCTCCAGTCTGGTTCCCACTTCTTTGGGATCCTTCCTCCCATCCTCCCCTCCCTCTCCTTCTTCTCTTTCTTCTTCTCCTTCCTGTTCTTTCTTCCTCTGTCCAGGTTGGAGTGAAATGGTGAGATCTTGGCTCACTGCAACCTCCGCCTCCTGGGTTCAAGTGATTCTCCTGCCTCAGCTTTCCAAGTAGCTGGGATTCCAGGAGCCCACTACCATGCCCAGCTAATTTTTGTATTTTTAGTAGAGATGAAGGTTTGCCATGTTGGCCAGGCTGGTCTTGGACTCCTGACCTCAAACAATCTGCCTGCCTTGGCCTGCCAGAGTGGTGGGATTAAGGCATGAGCCACCGCATCTAGCCCCTTTTGGGCTTTTTGAAGTCCCTTTGCTCTGCCCACCCAAATGATGCCCTGTTCCCCAAACTCCCACACCTGACAATCTGTAGGCTTTTATTGGATCGATTTACATCACCTGACGTGCTTTCCCTCCCACTCCCTTCCCACGACCACTTTCTGGGAGGCCCAGCTCAAGTCTCATCACCCCCTAAAGCCTCCTCTGATGCTCCCATGCCCACCCCCACTCCTCAACCTGAATGCCCTCTGGTTGCACAGCTGTTCCTTGCGTCTGTGTCAGGTGCGTCCACCAGGGTGTGATAGACACTGCGGGCACAAGCTCTGTCACCCAGCCTGAAGTTCAGTGGCATGATCTCGGCTCACTGCAACCTCTGCCTGCCGGCTTCAAGTGATTCTCCTGCTTCAGCCTCCCAAGTAGCTGAGATTACAGGCGCTCACCACCATACCTGGCTCATTTTTGTATTTTTATTTGACGGGGTTTCACCATGTTGACCAGGCTGGTCTCAAACTCCTGACTTCAAGTGATCCACCCAGCTCAGCCTCCCAAAGTGCTGGGATTACAGGCATGAGCCACTGCACCCAACAGAGTTGGCTCATTTTACAGATGGAGAAACCTTGATGATGGCCATGTCTGTCAGAGACTGGAAAGTCATGGTGCAGATGCTCTGGACAGACTGTGGCTCAGAGCAAATTTGCTGCGGGTGACATGGCCTGCAAGGGTGGCACTTGAACCCAGGCCTCTCTGGCTGCGGGCTGCTGTGTTTCCCTCCATATCCGTTTTTCTGATTATTCAAGATGCAGGTTTCATTCCTCTTTGTTGTCATCACAGCCCCTGACTCTGAGGTAACTCTCAATGGTGCCCCAGGCCTCTGCCCCCAGCCCCTAAATCCCCACGTGCTGTGCATCTATGAACAGGTCCCTCCAAGCCTCAGCTTTCTGTGAAATGGTCAGGTGATGCATTGCCTCTTCCTCACAGCGTCATTGTGGGACAGAGGGAGATGGTGCCCGCAGGGACCACTGTGCTGCAGGATGGACCCCCTGCGAGCCTGGGCTGGGCATTTCCCTAGAGGCTCTCGGTCTGTCTCTTGGGGGCTGGGACGGGGAATGCAAACACTCGTTGGTCTCCTTCAGCCCCTCTTTGGGGGAGGAAAAGAGCTCTGGGGTCTCCTTCCTCAGGATCCTAGCCCTTGCAGCTGCTGGAAGGGAACGGGCTTGGTCGCCATGGCAACGAGGGCCAGCCGCCTGCAGGGCCGGTCCTGTGCCAGCCGCCGTTGACCTCACTTAGGATGATTACCTTTCGGCAAATAAAATAATTGTGTTAATAAAGAGGCCGTTCGCCTCTCATTCCCCGTCCGGCTTTGCCTGTTTCCGGTCTTCTCCTTCTGGAGGAAAGAGGATTCTCCCCACCTGGTTAGCCCTGGCCTGTGGGATGCCTCACTCTTGAATTGTTGCCCAAATCCAGACTGGGATTTAATCTTGGCCAATATTAATCGTGTCCCACCATTCCCATCTTACCACCTTCCGCCTCTTTGCCCCGGTATCTCTTCTGAGGTTGTACAATTGAGATACTACTACTCATCCTGTCTTCTTTGGCCTTTTTGTTTTGTTTTGTTTTTGAGACCAGGTCTGTCTCCGTCACCCCAGCTGGAGTGCAGTGGTGTGATCTCGGCTCACTGCAACCTCCATTCAAGTGATTCTCCTGCCTCAGCCTCCTGAGTAGCTGGGATTACAGGTACCCCCTAGCAAGCCTGGCTAATTTTTGTATTTTTAGTAGAGGCAAGGTTTCGCCATGTTGGCCAGGCTGGTCTTGAACTCCTGACCTCAAGTGATCTGCCCACCTCAGCAATACCATTTTACCGAGAGAGAAAATGTCTATGTATCTATTTTGAGTCTGGGTCCCCCTATGTTGCTCAAGCTGCTCTCGAACTCCTGGCCTCAAGCAGTCCTCTGGCCTTGGCCTCTCAAAGTGCTAGGATGACAGGCATGAGCCACTACACCTGGCCAAAATCTATGTTTTGACAGGGCTAGAAACGTGTTGATTCAGCCCCTGGTTTGCGGAACAGGCTCCCCTAATAGAGCGCCTGGGAGCATTCAGTTCAGCTGCAGGCAGATACACACTTGCCAGGGGCTCAAAACTGGGCTGGGCTTCCAGAGGGGCGAAGAAACAGAGACCCTAGGAGGCTCAGAGCCAGGGATCGGGTGGGTGGGAGTAGATGGATATAACCACAGAAAATGGAGATGCGGGATGCAGTGCGAGGTGCAGTGTGGCCGGGCTCCGAGACCAAGAGAATGATGGAGACCCCGTGCCAGGTGCTGCGGAAGCTGACCCCCAGAAAGAGACTGACTCAGCGACGGAGGCCCTGAGGGGGATGAGGAGGATGAGACTGGCAGTTACTGAGCCTCTGGTAAGCAGCTGACACTTTGCTGAGTGCTTCAAATTTGTTATTTCACACGATGGCTATCACAACCCCATTTTACAGATGGGGAAAGTAAGGCTTAGAGATTTTAAGTGAATTTCGACCAGGTGTGGTGGCTCACGCCTATAATCCCAGCACTTTGGGAGGCTGAGGTGGGTGGATCACCTGAGGTCAGGAGTTTGAGACCAGCCTGGCCAACATGGTGAAAATACAAAAAATACAAAAAATCAGTGGTGGTGGATGCCTGTAATCCCAGCTACTTGGGAGGCTGAGGCAGGAGAATCGCTTGAACCTGAGAGATGGAGGTTGCAGTGAGCCGAGATTGTGCCACTGCACTCCAGCCTGGGCAACTTGAGTGAAACTTCGTCTGGAAATTTTAAGTGAATTTCTCGAGGTTATACAAGTCAAGTAGAGAGCCAGGATTCAAACCCAGATCTGCCTGGTCTTAGTGGTCTTTTGACTCCATCAGGCTGATCAAGGATGGGGAGGGAGAGGGAGGAGCAGGAAGAGGGGGAGAGAAGGGGAGGGGGAGGAGAGCACGAAACAGATTGAGCAAGGCATGGCGTGCAGGCTTCGTGCACAGGTGTGGCCTCTTCTGCGTCTGGCAATACTTAGCCACTGTTCTTTGAGGCTCTTGTTTAAAGATTTGCCAAAAAGAGGTCACCCAAACTATGGCCGATTTAGAAAGTTTACTTTTCACCAGAGCACACAGAATAGTGCAAAGAGAGTGGGCTCTTCGAAAGGTCACCTTAAGCCTTTCAAACAGCGATTAAGTCAGGGCCCAGCAGGCGGTGTCATTCTAAGTTCTCACACTGCAAGGGGACTGTCCTCTCTCTGGATTCCCAGGTCTCTCCATGACTGGAGGAATTGTGTCATATGGACATTATGTCAGAAGACTAGATTTGGGGCTCTCTGTGAGTCTGAGGGTGTCTCCTCTTCTGCACCCACCACCACCCTGATAGGTCCTGCCCTGAACAGAGTGACCCTGTGGCAGCAGGCAGGGGCTGCGGTGCCCGCCAGGCACACTAGGTGGCGCTCTGACATTGGACAATCCTCTGAGCTGCCTGGTGGCAGGAGGGCAGGGCAGGGCAGGATGGCTTTGAGGGGAGGCTGGTCTCACCAGACCTGACACCCCGGCCTAGGGTAGGCCAAGGGGCACCGGAGATGTCAGAAGCCAGGCTGGGGACCAGGAACTCTGCTCTTCCACCTGTGGGTCCTGGTCATTCTTGGGTCGGGGCTGAAAGCAGAGCAGTGGGAGGAGCAGAGGGACCACAGGGCAGCTGGAGAAGAGGGGTGGTGGGCGTGGGGGGCACCAGCAGGCCCCGGTGGGGTGGCCCAGCACCCCTCAACCGGGCGAGGGCCTGGGGAAGGCTGCCTTTTCACTGGCCACTAAAGCCTAGGGTTGTAGACCCGGGTCTCCCTGGAATGGTGAGGCCATCTGCCTTGTCCTTGGGGCTAGGTCAGAGGCTTGGGTGCTTGTTTATAATGCCTGCAGCTGGAATGAAAGGAAGCCTTGGCAGAGGTGGCTGAAGGATCAGCTTTGCTCAAAGGGCAAAACCCCGGCACAGGACCCGAGGGCCTCAGGGTTTGCCCCTATCTAGCCACGTGACCTTGGGCAAGTCACCGAGGCCTCTGATTCCTTCTTCATGAAAGGGGCTCATCGTGTCTGCTTTCGGAGTTGGGAACTTGAATGAGATCACACACACAAAGGCACTCAGCACACCAAGCGCGGGCACCCCTCCTGTCCTGCCGGTTTGCACAAGCGGCATCTTGTATCCTTTCCCTGCCTGCAGGCCCAGTAAACCCTCAGTGCTGTTGAATGATTGGTGCCTAGGGTGGAGGCAGCTGGAGCTGGCAGTGTTCCAAAAGGGGCTCCAAACCTTGTACTCTGGGGGATTATCCTTGAGAGGCCCCGTCCTTAGATTTCCACGTTTTCCCTGTTTGGAAGTGCGTGTCCTGGAGCTGGGCCTGACCACTTTGCCTGCTCACCCTTTGTCTTGTCCCTTGTCTGGGGCTCTGCGGGATCTACGGGGAAAGAGAGAAAGGAAATCCCCAGCACTCTCTTGGGGGAGAAGAAAGCAGAGGAGCAGACGTGCCCAGGGCCCTCTTCTCCAGCAGTCCGCTTGCCTGCTTCTCACATCTGGTGCGGGGTGGGGGGAGACTGAGGCAAGGGAGAACCATAAGGACAAACTGTGAATCCCTGAATGCCTGTAGCTATAGGAGAGTAAGGTGGAGAATTGACTTCTCAGCCCCATGGCAGGGACCGACGGGGCCTGTTGCCCTCGACTCCTAGGGGAGAGGTCTCAAATGGTTGGCTAGAGACCTGCAAGGAGTTAGGAGACAGGCAGGAAAGGTCTGGGAGGAGGAAGTTGAGGGCGAGGACAATGGGGCAGATTTATTTGGTTAACAAACGTTCCACAAACGCTCGCTTGCTCTGTGAGAACCTCATGTGGGCTAGGCACTGGTCTAGGTGGTGGGACTCAGGCGGTCCAGGTGAATAAGATCCCCACCTGGGGGAGTTTCCAAGGAGTAAAAATCAGGGTGGCTGGGGCTCGACTCTCTGTGGCTGCCCATATCATGGAACACCTCTAAGTCCCAGTTTCATCATCTGTAAAATGGGGATAAGAACCATGTCTCCCCCGTGGGATGACTGAATGTTAGATTCATGGAAGGTCTTCACCCCTGCATTTAATAAATGTGAACGGAGGTGGGGTTTGTCGGTATTATTGTGATCAAAGCTCTGGAGAGTGTGACTTTGAGCAGTTCGCTTACCCTCCTTGAACTTTGGGTTTCTTAGCTGGTAAATGGATTCATGACACCTGCTGTGCCTCCTACCAGAGGACCCTGTTGTTAAAGCAACTGAGATAATGCATGCAGGCACAGGGGCTTTGTAAACTACATTGCACACAGAGGGGAATGGGCCATTTAAATGGTTTGGGGTACACGTGTGTGCATGCATGCCCCAGTATCAGAGACCCCAGGATTTGTGCTCCATCTTTCCTGCAGGCCACCTGAGCTCAGGTCAGCTGTCAGATGGATGGATATATGGTGTCCTGGCAGTTCATGTAGGGAGTCTGTCCCTGGAGCCCTGGGGCTGGAACAGAGGTGCTGGCAGAGGTGTGGAGATGAGGGCTGGGCCGAGAATGGCAGCATTTCTCCAAAGGCCTTAGGGAAGTCAAAAAATAAATCTTTGTCAGAGATGGAGATGTGATCAACCCTTCCCCCTACCTCAACTCTGGGCTGGGCAGGGTTGCCTGCGGAGGTTGGGGGTCCTTGCCGCCACTTCCAACATCCTCTTCTCCATCACCTCTCCACAATCCACCCCTTTCCCGTCAGTCCTGATTCCTGCTGCCAATACAGAACAACCCAGGGAAAAATAACAATCATGCCTTGGTAATTTTTGTGTTTTCAGTAGAGACGGGGTTTTCCCATGTTGGCCAGACTAGTCTCGAACTCTTGACCTCAGGTGATCTGCCTGCTGTGGCCTCCCACAGTGCTGGGATTACAGGCATAAGGCACAGCACCTGGCCTGTCTTAGAGGTTTTTGATATGCACCTCCTGGCTCCTGGTACCTGCTCACCTGCATGAGTACATGGGGTGCCCAGGGCTCTCCAGCTCCATCTGCCCAACCAGTCAACTGAGGGATGGAGCCAGGCAGGGTGCAGCTTGGGCCAGAGGACGAAGAACGAGGAGAGCCATCGCTCAGCCGTACACCCACTTCTAACCCCCCTCCCCCAGGAAATGGGTGGTAGGAAGCGGTGTGGTGGAGTGAAAGAGAGTGGGAATCAGACCTCACCAAATTCTCACTAGCTGGGGGTGTCTGGGGCAAGATGGGTGGTCAGAGGACCTAGCCTGTGGAGTGGACATGCGACCTTCATGGGACGACCTGTGTCAGGTGCCTCCAATAGTGAGTCCAAGCTTGTCCAAGTCTCAGTTAAGGAGAATTTGGGCAATTTTGTGCTCCCCCCACTGCCATCTCCCCACCCTAATTGGCTTCTCGGTTCATTGATTGATTGATTAGTTGAAAGGCATCATGGGAGGATGCCATCCGGTTGGGGATATGGTATGAGTCGAAAAATCCCAGAGTATATTTCCTTTCCAGGACAGCAGAGACAAAAAAGAGCTTTTCTGGATGGGAGACTCCAGGAAGGTTTTGTGAAAGGAGTGGCATTACACCGGGTTTCTCAGAGGGCTCAGGCTTACAGTGGAGAAGGGAAGGAGAGGCCAGCGGGAGGAAGGGCCCGGGCACTGGCCTTCAGTGAGAGAGCTGCCACACAGCCACGAAATGCTAGCAGGTTGCTTTCCTAGAGCAAAGGGTAAGTGTGATAAGGTGGAAAGGGCGTTGTTCCTGATTCCTGGATTATTAAAACAAAAGTGGGATATATTGGGAAAAGAGTAGGAGGCTGAATTGTTTGGATAGTTACAAAACCTTCCTTTAAATCCTCAATTTGCTTTGCTCCCTATGGGGGGTTGCCTCCTTCCTCCTTCACTGCCAGGATCGCAGAAATGTGCCCCAGAGAAGTGGCCCTCCCGTTTCCCTCCCCGCCCCCCGCCCCACTCAGTTTGCCACTTTGCCTCTTTAACCCCACTCCCACTCCTCAAAGAAAGAAGATGGTGTTGGAGGAAGACTGGAGGGGAGCCCCCATCTGAAATCCCCAAACTGTCTTCAGAGAAAGGGAGGAGCAGCCACAGCTTGGCTTCTGGGACCATATTTCATCCTTGGGTCCATGAGGGAGGAGGAAGCTGTTCCCTGCCAGAAACATTCCTGTCGAGTGATTTGCATTACATCAGACTCGGCCTCTTCCTTCGAAGAGCAGATACCAGGAGATGGTGTTTGGGCAGCGGGGATGGAGGAAGGAGGGGGAGAGGAGAGGGAAGAGGGGAGGAAGAGGAGGAGGATGACAGAGGAGAAGAGGAGGAGGAAGAGGAAGAAGAGGAGAAGCGGAGGAGGGGAGAGTAGGAAAAGGAGGAGGAGGAGGAGGAAGGGGAGAAGGAGGAGGGGAGGAGTGGGAGGAGGCGTAGGCGGCCAGCTGTCAGAACTGCTTATTTTATTTTTCTTGTTCCTGGAGCAGGCTGGCAGAGAGGTCCCCAACAGCGGCAGGAGTTGAGAACATGGGCTAAAGGAGGAGATAATCTGGGCCAGTTTCCCTGGCTGCTTGTGCTCCGTCTCCCTCTATCTCTCTGCGTCTGATTCTCTCTCCTGTCTCTCTCATGGTCTCTGAAGGAGACAAATCCCAGGCGACTCCCTGGGCTCCACTGTGCTTCCCGGGAGCTGCGCGGTGGGGGTGCTGTTTGTCCCTTCTCATTGTAGACTGAGCTTGGGATTTGTCACCCCAGTTGCTTAGATGTGGCTTTGGTCCTTTTGGGGGCCCTAGGGTGAGTGGGGAGCCCACATTTCCCCCACTCCATTCTTCTAGAGCCCAGCCAACCTCCATGGGCCACCAACTGCATCCTCCATGGAGAATATTCATAGCTCTAGATCCCCTATTCCCAAACTATTTCTTGTCTTTTTTGTTAAATGGACTTACTCCAAACAAGGAGCTAAAGAACTTGCGTTTCTACACGTTTCCATTTTGATCAGTTCTTTCTGGATTTCCCGGGCATTTTTGTTAGCAGGTGTGCAAAAGACTCTGATGCTGTGAACTGGCTTTCACGCCTGCCACCTGCAGCAGCCCCCCCGCAACACTGGGCACAGGGGTGTTGATTTTCTTTTTTTTGAGACGGAGTTTCGCTCTTGTTACCCAGGCTGGAGTGCAATGGCGCGATCTCGGCTCACCGCAACCTCC
>NW_016107436.1:4173037-4185219 GCF_001604975.1 Cebus imitator
TTTGTAGAGATGGGTCTTCCTATGTTGCCCAGTCTGGTCTCAAACCCTTAGGCTCAAGAAATCCTCCTGTCCCGGCCTCCCCAGGTGCTGGGATTATAGGCGTGAGCCACCGTGCCCGGTCTATGAACTGTATTTGAAACAAATAATAATTAGGACGTTATTCTGCATGGCATTTGGTTACTTGCATTTTTTTTTAACTTATAGATACTTCCTGTGCTCTTCTCCATGGCATTAAATGGTCTTTGAGAATATGGCTTTTAAATGAGGGGAACATTATTTGGGGCAATGGGGACTCTGTTAGGAAAGAAGTCTGTCCTTTCTTGCCTCCCCCTGTTAGGAACACTGCAGGGTCTTAGGGAAGGTGATGCTGGGGGGGAGGGGTGGGGCAGCTCAGGGGCCCCTGTGGTCAGGAAATGGGGCAGAGAAGGAGCCAGGACTGCTTCAGAGCCTGGGCTTGATGGAGGAAATGTCTACTGAAAACATAGTTTTTCCTCGTGCTTGGCGGAGGATGGACAGCAGCCGGAGGTTCACTGGGCATGATTAGGGCCTAATACCAGTGTGAGTACATGGTCCTAGAAACATCTTTGAACCCTTCTGAGCCTCAGTTTCCCCATCTGTATGCAGAGGAAGCAGCACCTATCTCTTGCTCACCTCCTGATAGGCTGTCATCAGGGAGTGAGATACGAGCCCACTTCTGAAGTCAAAAAATACCGCAGATGGAGCTCCCATCAGGTAGAAAGAAACGGGCAGACCTCAGGGTTATGGGACAGAGGCCAAGAGACCTAGCCTTTCCACTGGCCACATGTGAGACCCACGGGAAGTCCTGTCGTCTGGCCCGAGACTTGTGTGTAAATTGCGGGGCTGCACTCGGCACTCTCTAGCCTTAGAGCTTCCAGTTGTGCACTTCTCTGATAGGCCAACCTGGCTACGGACGTTCAGGACACCTGGCTGGTGCCGGGGTGAAGGAGGGTCAGTGCTGCTGCTGCTGCCTTGGGACCCTGTGGGTCACAGCTGGAGTCACAGATCCTCTGTGTCATGGTTGAGCCACTCTGGAGAGAACATCTTCTGGTTTTGGTGGAGGTGAGGGAGTGTGTGCAATTTCATCCTTCCTAAAAATGGGAAAGAAATCACATGACAGGAAAGGATGGTCTGACCTCAAGGGCTTGCCCACCAATACCAGGAAGACTCTGACTGCCTCCCACTAAGCCCACCTCCCCCATCTCTGCATTGCTCAGCACCCCTCTGCATTTATGGGCTGATGGCAGATGGGGCACTGTAGCATTACTGGTACTTACATAGCTGTCACTTTGTCACCATTCTTATGCAATTTTTTTCTTCCACCCCACCCCTCTTATGCAATTTTTATCCACTCATTTATTCATCCACTCGATACATGAGAATTATCCACTGTCTTTTTTTTTTTTTTTTGAGATGGAGTCTCGCTCTGTTGCCCAGGCTGGAGTACGGTGGTATGATCTCAGCTCACTGCAACCTTCATCTCCCGGATTCAAGGCATTCCCCTGCCTCAGCCTCCTGAGTAGCTGGGATTATAGGTGCATACCACCACACCTGGCTAATTTTTGTATTTTTAGTAGAGATGAGGTTTCACCATGTTGGCCAGGCTGGTCTCGAACCTCTGACCTTAGGTGATCCACCCACCTCGGCCTCCCAAAGTGCTGGGATTACAGGCATGAGCCACCGTGCCCGGCCTCCACTCTCTTTCATGAATGGCAGTCCTCTGACCTACTAGCTTGTGACCATGGGCAAAGTGCTTTACCTTTCTGTCTTCAATGTCCTCTTCTGTAAAATGGGTCTATTGTAATGGTGCCCATCTCATAGCTTTGATATAATGAGTAAAATGAAATAGCAAATGTAGAGTGCTTCACACAATGCCGGGAACATTGTTAAGTAGTTGGTATCTATTAGCTCTTATCATCACCACCATCATCATCATTACTGCTTCTGCTGTTGTGTGCCAGGTGCTGTGGGTAAAGTGAAGGGTGAGACGCAGTTCCTGTTCTCAGGGAGTGCATAATCAGCTGCTGCCTCTGGGTGCTCCAAAGAAGGAAGTGCCTCCCTCTGGGGGAGCAGAATTTTGACAGACAGCCCCTCCACTCCATGCCAGCTCCCAGCTGTGGCTCCCCCAAAACGTGGCCCCTGCCACCAAGACCCAGGCCAGTGTGTGGCTTCACCCAGTCCTTAAAAAGAACCAGGCCAGCCCCTCCCCCCAGCTCCCTCGCCACTGCAGCAGCACGCAGGCTGCTTGGAGAGGTGACAAAAAATTAAAATTAAAGCTAAATTAAAAAGAAGATTCCCATTTCCTCTCCCCATCGCACTTTCCACCTTAATTTTATCGCATCTTCCTTCTCGTTTTATTGACTTTTAGAAGCATTGCCACAAGATTTAGTGTGGAGCAGGAGGGGAGGTAATAAATGTGGTGCTCCTCTTGCCTCCAATTAATTCTTCCAGGGGCCGGGGTAGGTAGAGAAGAAGGGGACTGCCCTGGATGTGAAGCCCCAGGAAGAGGAATGCTTTAAGACTGCAGAGGTGGGGGTGATACCCCATGATGGAAGTGATGCTGGCTTTGGCTTTTGTCCCCTCCCTGGACTTGTTTCCTGGTGGCTAAGAGAAAAAGAATCAGTCCCAACCATGCTAATCAGTCCAGAAAAGAGAAAGAATTTATACTCTCCCTGATCTGCCTTTAAAAATAACTCCAGAAATCTCTCTTCCTCCCAAACTCCACCCATATTTCTTGGGATGAAGATTCCCCACCCACCAACAGATCTTTATTTAATTTTATTTCATGCTCAGGTGGTACAAGACATTTTTTCTTTCCCCCATCCCCCCTTCTTCCTTCCTCAATTTTTTTGCTTCCCCCCCAACTCCCATCTCTAATACCATTTTCATCCACCCATAGCGACATTATATGTTTGTAATTTTCTTCTAACCCTAATGGCTCTGGTTTCCTCTTAGTATTTAAGCGGAACAAGACAGAGGTAAGTGGCAAATAAACAGCGGTTCCTATTTACGCTGCCAATTTCGGTTGATGGTGGAAAGGCTGACTTGAAATCAACTCTGCTGCTGTCTGATGCAGAGGAATGTCTGCCGGGCGCAGAGAGCAGCCGGAACCTTGTTGCCCAGGGCAGCCCCTCACCCTGTTACCTGCCTGGGTTAGCTGGAGGAGTGGGTGGTGGGTGGGTGTGGAGAGATGGTGCCCAAAGTTATTTGTTTTTTAAGCAGACCTCTCCACTCTTCTTGGCTTTGGTCTTTCACCTCCCTAGGCCAGTGGTTCTCCAAGTGTGGTCTCCTGGCCAGCAGCATTAGGGACATGTTAAACATGCAAATTCTCTAGCCACTCCAGACTTACTGAATCAGAGACTCTGGGGGTGGAATCCACCAATTGTGTTTTTTAAAAACAACTTTATTGAGGTATAATTTACATACCATAAAATTCACCTGTTTTAAGCATACTGGTCAATGATTTTTTAGTAAATGTATTGAGTTGTGCAACCATCACCACAACCCGGTTCTAGAACATTTCTGTCACCCCAGTAAGATCCCAGGGGTCTGTTTACAGTCAATCCCCTCCCCGTCTCCTAGCCCTAGGCAACCACCAATCTACTTTCTGTCTCTATTGATTTGCCTTTTCTGGATGATCTTTTGGGTCTGGCTTCTTTCACTTAGCATAAGGTTTTGTTAACAGCTTTATTGAGATGTAATTCATACACCATATGATTCACCCATTTAACATGTACAGTTCAGTGGCTTTTATATTCACAGAGTTGTGTGGCCATCATCACAATCAATTTCAGAACACTTTCAAAAGGAACCCTGCACCTCTTAGCTGTTCTTCCCAAACTCCCCTATCCCTCTCAGTCCTAGGCAGTCACGAATCTACTTTCTGTTTCTAGAGATTCTGTGCATTTTATATAAATGAGAAATCATATAACATGTGGTCTTTGGTGACTGGCTCCTTTCACTTAGCAAATTTTCAAGGTTCATCCGTGTTGTAACAATACATCAACAGTTCAGTCCTTTTTGCTGCTGAGTAGTATTCCGCTGTATGGATGTGCCACATTTTGCTTATCTGTTCACTTCAAAGTTTTGGACTTTGGGGTTGCTCTCACTTCTTGGGTATCATGAATAATGCTGCTCTGAAAATTCTGTGCAAGTCTTAGCAGGAACATAAAAAATCTTTTTTTTTTTTTTTGAGACAGAGTCTCACTCTGTTGCCCAGGCTGGAGTGCAGTGGCGTGATCTTGGCTCACTGCAACCTCCGTCTCCCGGGTTCAAGCAAGTCTCCTACTTCAGCCACCCAAGTAACTGGGATTACAGGCACACACCACCACACCCAGCTAATTTTTGCATTTTTAGTAGAGATGGGGGTTTCACCACGTTGGCCAGGCTGGTCTCGAACACCTGTCCTCAGGCGATCCGCCCGCCTTGGCCTCCCAACGTGCTGGGTGGGATTAGAAGCGTGAGTCACCGCGCCAGTAACGTTGAAAACTACTCTCTGGGCCTCACCCCGCTCTCTCTTCCAGATCTTTCCCTCACTCTCTCACCTTCCCACACCAAGTTTCTTCCATCCAATCTCTACCTTCTTTCATCCCTTGAACAATCATTAACACAGCACCTACTGTCCCTTAGGGTGGGCGCAGGGGCTGACAGAGTCTGTTGCTTCCCGGAGTCATTCCCATCTTCCTGAAGAGCCACCCTGGCGTCGCCACCTCAGTCACTCAGTAAAATCACCTGTGCAAAGTCTCCTCCTAGGCCCTGGACTCTGTAGGAATCTATCCCATTAACAGCTCCCCAGATAAACCCACTTTGAGACAGTTCCTTAGGCTCTGGGTGCCTCAGTTTTCCCAGCTGGTAAAGGGTGTGAAGGGCGATGGGGGTATCCCTGGCTGGTGCTCTCATTCTGCCTCCACCCTTCCCTAACCTCTGCCTGCCCCATTTCCCATGAAAGTTGTTGTGGGCACCCAGTAAGTAGGTCGCTGGGTGGACTTCACCTCCGCCTTCGACATCCCGCCCTGTCCCTTGGCTCTTCTCCTTGGCCCGGCCTGCCTTCCCCTTTGGAACCCACCGCTTCCACTGCCCGCCTCCAACACCGCTGTCTCTGGCCTGCGCCCCAGAGCGCTCCTGGCTCGCTTTCCCATCCTTTCCAGGAGCGGAGCCGGGCCTGGGGCGCCTTAGGCCGTGACATCTGCGGAAATCTTTGAGAATGTAAGATCTTTTGGAGCCCCCGGTCTGCCAGGACAGGTCCAGCCAGGACGCCCCCACTCAGACCCCTTCCCAGCCTGCGGTGGGAGCCCATCTGCCCCGACTCCCCGGTATTCCAGGAGCCCCTGCTCGAAGCCCACACACCCCTCCCGGAAGGTGGGAGTGCGAGTTCTCTCTGTCGGATGAGAAGCCAGTCCATGTCCCGCCGGCCAGGCACGGTGGCTCTTGGGGCACCCCACGGTACCCCCTGTGCCTCCATCGGCGCCCTCGACGGCGGGGCAGTCTCGGCTGTCGCCCCTGCCCCCGGCCGGGCTCACGAGGGCCCCCTCCCCTTTCCGGCCGCGCGCCCGCCCCGCATCGCGGGGGCTCCGCGGCGTGTTTGCTTTTATTGGACGCACAGTAACCGTGGCGGGCGCGGGGCGCGCGCTGTCATCACCGCGATGGGCGTTCACGGCGAGGGGCAAGGAAAGGGTGCGCCCGTTCTCCGCCCACCCAGCGTTCCCCCCGCAGCCAGCCTCCCTCCGGAGCCACTCCTCTGTTTCTCTGTTTTCCTTTCCCGCTTTGCCTTGGCGGCTCGGCGAAGTGTCTGGGGGCGATCGGGGACCCAGAGCCCGGCGGCCGTCCCTGTGTCCCTGGCCCTGCGATCCCTGTCCCTTCCCTTTGTCTCCCCGCGCAGCGCTCTCCGCCGCTGGAACTTCGCGTGACACAAACTCCTGGCGGGGACGGCGGAAAGGGGAGCGTGTACCTTGTGAATTAAGAGATTTAGTCACTTGTGGAATGACTTTATTTTATAGCGACTTCCTCCCCGACTGAGTGATGTTGCATGCATTGGTTGTATTTATAACTTAATAGCTTTTCTCAATTTTATTATACTTTTTATGATACTTGTGGCTTTATGGGACTTCATAATTTTTCTCAGATTCATTAAATTCAGCTGAGGGTGGAGCTCATGACGGGAGCAGGTACCCGACTCCAGGATGGCAGGGGGAGCAGATGGGATGCCACCCTCCCCACCCTCTGCCCCTCTTGAGTTACTCGGCCTTTTCCTGACTGCTGGTGGCCGTGGTGGTGGTGGTGGCGGTGGAGGCGGAGACACTGTCTCTCGGGTGAGCTTGGCGTAGTTTTCTCATCTGGGATGTGGGATTTCCAGGGAAACCTACCCAAGAGATTCCTGGCTGTTTCTCAGGCAGCGGCTGGTGGAATCATCCCACTTTTGGTGACAGACTGTGTCTGATCTAGGCTTGTCCCCGGTTCCCTTCCTGCCTTCTTCTCTGGTTCTTTCCAACACTAACTCCTAGAGTCAGAAATGCTTCCAGATGTACCAGTTCAACCTCCTAACTCCACAGATGGGAAGACCGAGGCTCAGAGAGGTGCCACTCCAGAATCAGGGGCAGGCAGACCCACTTCTCTTCCCTCCACTCCACTGCTCTCTGCTGTCTCCCGGCAATGGCCGAAAGCTCTAGCTTTGCCCTCAGTTTCCTTCCTGCCTCCAATTTTTTTTTTCTTTTTTTGAGATGGAGTCTTGCACTGCCACCCCAGCTGGAGTGCAATGGCTCGATCTCAGCTCACTGCAACCTCTGCCTCCCAGGTTCATGTGATTCTTCTGCCTCAGCCTCCTGAGTAGCGGGGATTACAGGCACCTGGCACCTCGCCTGGCTTTTTTTTTTTTTTTTTTTTTTTGTATTTTTAGTAGAGACAGGGTTTCACTATGTTGGCTAGACAAGTCTCGAACTCCTAATGCCATGATCCGCCCGCCTCAGCCTCCCAAAGTGCTGAGATTACAGGTGTGAGCCACTGCGCCCGACCCTTGCCTCCAAATTTAATGTCCTGTTATGGTCTCAGAGGGAAGAGTATCGTCATAATAGTTAATATTGATAGAACACACACAGTTACGTTCTTTAATCTTCACAACAGCCCTGCTAGAGTAGCTCCTAGTATTTACCATTCTACAGATGAGGCAGCAGAAGCACAGAGATGAAACCATTTGCACAGTGAGTGGCAGTGCTAGGGTGGAGAGACTCGAGACAACTGGACTCTGTGGTGACCTCACAATCACAGCGAAGTGGATTATTTGCAAATTTGCCTGGTGACTTCTCTCTCTCTCTCTGAATTCTTTTTTTGTTGGAAGGAGGTGGGTGGGAAGCGCAAATAGTCAGAGGATAAACGAACAGAGCAGGGGCTCTTAATTCCAGGGCTGGGATCTTGGTTGAAGAGTGGTATAAGGCAGAGGGGGATGTGGGTCAGCTGTGAGTGGAGAGGACGTGGTGAGGCACTGGCACCAGTGTCTCTGCTGCCTCAGACCATCTGGCATCCAGGGTGGTGGCGATTACTGATAGATGGGCAACTTTAACCAAGTGCCAGCCCCTGCCCTGCTTAGAGCCTTCTAGGGGCTTGTAGACCTCTTGTATTTCTGAGGCTCCAATACAGTTAAAAATAAAGAAATGCTGGATTGCCAAAGTGCCATCTGATTTATATGCTGCAAGTTAACACTTAACTCACCATAGACGATGCATATAGTTGTACTGCTCACAGGATCACTTCAAGGCTTAGAAGATGGCGATTGTAAGTAAGTTCCATGGCGGCAGGTGTTCTCATCCCGTTTCGGTCCCTGCTGTGGCTCCTGCATCTAGAGCAGTGCTTGGCAGGCAGGAGGTGCCCCACCTTCTTGGCTGCTCCTCTGATGAGTGAATGGTGCACTCCAGGCAGCATGGGTTGAGAGACTCCAGCTTAAACCTATAGGAGAAACACCTTCGTTCAACCCTGTTGGGGTATCCCTGTGGCTATCAACAGACCCCATTTGGAGATTATGGTAAAATGATAAATTGGGGCCTTTCGTGGCTTTGAGGCCAGAGTGCTGTGGCCAGCATGCCGCCCTCCCTCCCAGCCCACATAGGCCTTATTTAAAAGATCAGTCTCAGGCTGGGATCTTGGATGAAGAGTGGTATAAGGCAGAGCAGGATGTGGGTCAGCTGTGGGTGGAGAGGACAGTGGGGCACTGGCACCAGTGTCTCTGCTGCCTCAGGCCATCTAGCATCCAGGATGGTAGCAACTACTGGTGGCTTACGCCTGTAATCCCAACACTTTGGGAGGCTGAGGCAGGTGGATCACCTGAGGTCAGGAGTTCAAGACCAGTCTGACCAACATGGAGAAACCCCTCTCTACTAAAAATACAAAATTAGCCAGGTGTGATGGCGCATGCCTGTAATCCCAGCTACTGGGGAGGCTGTGGCAAGAGAATCATTTGAACCCAGGAGGTGGAGGTTGTGGTGAGCCGAGATCACACCATTGCACTCCAGCCTGGGTGACAACAGTGAAACTCTGTCTCAAAAAAAACAACTGGCCAGGCGCGGTGGCTCACGCCTGTAATCCCAGCACTTTGGGAGGCCGAGGCAGGTGGATCACAAGGTCAAGAGATCAAGACCATCCTGGTCAACATGATGAAACCTTGTCTCTACTAAAAATACAAAAAATTAGTTGGGCATGGTGGCGCGTGCCTGTAATCCCAGCTACTCAGGAGGCTGAGGCAGGAGAATTGCCTGAACCCAGGAGGTAGAGGTTGCGGTGAGCCGAGATTATGTCATTGCACTCCAGCCTGGGTAACAAAAGCGAAACTCTGTTGCAAAAACAAAACAAACAAAAAACCCCAAAAAACAAGAAAACAATCAATCAGAGGTTCCTGGACCCTTGCACTGCAGACCCTCATGTGGGAGGGGCCCTGGAGTTCTTATAAGGAGGTCTTCCAACCACCAGAAGCTCTGTCCTGCTTATGTCTGTGTTTTTATTTTCTTCCAAGACTATCGTGATGAGTAAATTAAAATTCTTTAAAAGCGTTCCTGGATTTATTGTAGCTATGGGTCATCAGGCATTTCCTCAATCAACAGATGTTAGAAGTACAACCTTGAGTGTGCTGGTGAGTGCGCGTGGCTGGTGGAATGTGAGTAACTTTTGGATGCTAGAAAGGATCCTTGGAATTTGGAGAGTCGGACACTCCTGCTCAGAGGATGCTGTCTTGGTGTGTCCGCAACTGCTAGGTTAACTCCTCACATGGCGTGGGGATGGCATGTTGTGTATGTGAGCAGAACGTATGTTCAGTCTCTCAGATAAGACGGCAGGAAGGCAGCAGTGGAAAGGGTGTGGAGTCAGCAGGCCTGGGTTCGAATCCTTGCTCTACTTGTGAACTAGAGAGACATCTTGTTCCGAAGCATGACCTCTTTTAAGTCTTAGTTTCCTCACCTGCAGAATAGGCGAAGTAAAACCATCTCTCTCAAGGGGTGATGATGACCAAGAAAAAGCTTGTAAATTATCAAATGGCAAGTCAGTTGTCACGGTGGTCAGCATTAGCCATCAAATTCTTTACATACATGCGGTGGGCTCTCTGCAAGTCAGTTGGGTGAAACACAAGACACAGAACGACCAGCCCATCAGGAAATATAACAGCCCCTGCTGATTCCTACCTTGCTCACCTCCCCAGCCTGTACGGAGCTGTGCCCCACACTCACTCTGTTCAGAGCCTCCATTACGGGCCTTAAGTGCAGGACCCTCAAGATGCATTTGTAATTTTTATTGTTATATCTTTTAATTTTATTTTGCTCTCTCCGCTGTCTTGAGCAGGGGAGATAGGGAGCTGGTATTTATTGCTGTTCCTGCGACCTACCTCTTGGAATGTATGTATCAGTTAATTTAATCTCCTCTGGTTTTATTTAAACTGTTTTTCCTGATTCACTCTCTTGGCTTCTCCATCCAGAGCCCCTCCTCCCATTTCCCCCCACCTTTGCCCCCTCCCCTCTGGTCCCACTCTTTTTTTCTGTGTCTGCTTTGGGCTCTGCCTGTTTCCTCTTCCTTCTCACCCCTCTTCCCCAGTCTTTCTGCTTAGTCCTCCTCCTCCCTCCCTCCTCCCACTCTCTCCTCCTCCCTCCCTCCTCCCACTCTCTCCTCCCTCCTCCCTGGCCTCTGGCCTGGGCCTTTCCATTCCTGGGTTAAGGGAGGATGAAGGGGCCTCTTGCACTGAGGTTGCTACAGTATTTTCCTGACTTCCACTCCCCCCTCTTCTCTCTCTCCCTCGCTCGCTCTCTCTGCCCCGTTGCCTGATTGACATTTACAAATTACCCAGCTGAAAGTGTTCAATCCCTGACCCGCCTGTTTCTGTTCAGCAATGAGTGAGATTTGCAAGCATTTTGTCATATAATTACTGCAAATCCCTTGAAAATTTCCACAACAAGGCCAGATGAATGGTAATTTGGGGGCCTTCAGCCCCCAATCACCTCGACAGAAGAAATCTGAGGCTAGAAATGCAAACCAGCCCCCGATCCTTGGTATTTATTTATTTATTTATTTGGAGGGTCGGGGGTGCTCATTGGTCGTTTTCTTTATTTCCCCCAGAGATTTCTGGGGAAAACTTGAACGGTGCAGACACACAGTTCTCCACCTTCTACTTGTACGCATGCTGTGAAATATTTGGATTGGGAGATTTATTTGCCTTACACGAGTGTATTTGTGCTGATTTTATTGTATTGACTGGGTGCATTTTTTTTCCTGCGTTCTACTACAGTTTTATTGTGTGCCAGTCGTGGGCATACATCACCCACATTGTTTTCCACAAAAATTACGTCCCGTTTTCGCTGTGTCTTGATAGGACTTACTGCATTAGTACCTGAGTGCAGAGATTTGCTGCTCCTGTAGCTACCCTACCGCCTGGGGCCGCCCCATCTGGGCAGCACCAGGCACAATGGGCCACAGACAGGGGAACCCGGGTTTCCGTGGCCACCCCTGTGGTGGACTTATAAGTATGATGGAAACCATGAATTTCACACTTACCATGTGTGGAGGGTTTGGCGGATAGCACAATGTTCTCCCCATTTTACAGATGGGGAGATGCAAATGGTGGCATGCAGAGACTTGGCCACTTGCTCTGGGTCACATCATTAGGGAGTGGTGGATGGGGATCAGAGCCCAAGCCCCCCAGACCCCAGAACCTACGTTTTACCCCCTCAGGAGGAATAGGAGAAAGGAGGCAGGGAGTGAGGCTGGTGATTTAAGGCAGAAGAATTTAAAGGTGGAGTCTTAGAAACCATCTCACGGCTGGGTGCGGTGGCTCACGCCTATAATCCCAGCACTTTGGGAGGCTGAGGCAGGTGGATCACCTGAGGTTAGGAGTTTGAGACTAGCCTGGCCAACATGGTGAAACCTCGTCTCTACTAAAAATACAAAAAAATTTAGCTGGGTGTGGTGGCATGTGCCTGTAATCCTAGCTACTTGTGAGGCAGAGACAGGAGAATTGCTTGAACCTGGGAGGCAGAGGTTGCAGTGAGTTACTGCACTCCAGCCTGGGCAACAGAGCGAGATTTTGTCTCAAAAAAAAAAAAAGAAATTATCTCACTCACCTGCCTGAAAGATGGGGAAACTGAAGCCCTGGAGAGGTCAGCAATTTGCCCAAAACCAAGCAGACTATGGATGGTCAAGTGAGTGACCCTTATTTTCCTTCTTCTCCTGGGGCCATTTATAGGGTTGGGATCTGACTTTCAGGTATCTGGCCTGTGTGGCTACTCCCTGGTGTAAATTTCTGTGAATGTGTGTGTGAAATTGTGTGTGTGTGTGTGTGTACGTGTACATGTCAGGCATGCATGTGCCATGGCTGATTTGGTGGGTGAGATGAATCGCCCGATGTGGGCCTGGGCCCCTGCCAGCCCCAAAGGTGGTAGTGGACTTGGCCTATGGTCACCCCTCCAGGTTCTCTTGTCTGGTGGGTCCTGAAGTCGCCTCTCCTGTGACCATGTTTTATGAAGGCCTGGCCTGCTCCTAGGACTTGCAGAGCTGCCCTCCCATGTAGAGCCATTTGTCCCAGGTGATCAGTGAGCGCACGGGAGATGCAGTGGATTGATTTAAATATCTCAGCCCTTCCCCCTCTCCACACTACTGTTTTTTTTTTTTTTTGCCCAGGCTGGAGTGCAGTGGTGCAATCATGG
>NW_016107436.1:4185390-4190319 GCF_001604975.1 Cebus imitator
TGTTGACCAGGATGGTCTCGATCTCTTGACCTTGTGATCCACCTGCCTTGGCCTCCCAAAGTGCTGGGATTACAGGCTTGAGCCACCGCGCCCGGCCTACTGCTGTTTTTTTTTTAAGTCAAAGCTTATATAATTAAATTAAAAGAAAATGTGTCTAATAATAAACTGTATTTCCTCATGGTAAAGTCCCATTTTTGAGACGAGGTTGTAATATCATAGCTAGAAATGTTTTCCCTTGGGTATCAGCTGTCTCTTCCAGTTAATTGTTTCTATCATCACATCAGGAGCTTGTAGGGGTGGGGAGGGGTTGCGGTCCCACCTCCTGCCTCAGCAGCGCCGCCTCCAGGAGAGTCCTCCAGAAGGAAGCTGCTCAGTGTCAGAGGCTGGGTGTGTTTGAGGGTGTGGGGTCAGCCCCAGGCTCACGTGTCTCGGTGGCCTCCTGAGGGCAGCTCTGGACACAGGGACCCCTACAGGTGTGGCCAGGGTGGCCTCTGCTCCTCAATCAACCCCACAGGCAGTAGCATGTGCCTGCCCTTCGGCACCCACGTGCCTATGCATGTGACCCACCCCCATGCTTGCACACACAGACATCACAAACCTATAGGTTATCAAACTGCCATGTGCAGACACCAACTCACTTGTGTGTACGAAGGCATGCAGACTTGTGCGCATTGTAGGCACACTGCAGCACATGGGGCATTGCAAACTGATTTTTTTTTGTTTTCTTGATGGTCTTGCTCTATTGCCCAGGCTGGAGTGTGGTGGTGCGATCTCAGCTCAATGAAACCTCCACCTCTCAGGTTCAAGCCATCCCCCCACCTCAGCCCCCTGAGTAGCAGGGACTATAGTGGCATGCCACCACACCCGGCTGAATTTTGTATTTTTTGTAGAGACGGGGGTTCACCATGTTGCCCAGGTTGGTCTCAAACTCCTGGGCTCAAGCAATCTTCCCTCAGCCTCCCAAAGTGCTTGGATTAGAGGCCTGAGCCACCGAGCCCAGCCACAAACTGATTTTATGTGTATAAATACCACTCTTTCCCTCAAATTGAAGTCAGCCTGTGGCTCCGAGTGGAGACCAGGTTCCAGCCTTCTCCTCCCAGCGTAAATCTGTGTGACCTGAGACAGCTCCACACGCTCTTTAGGCTTCAGGTCTCTCTCTTGGTAGAAGCTCTGCTGGCCCCAGTCTCTCTGCCCAGCCTGGCTAATATGGTGAAAACTGGTCTCTACTAAAAACACACAAAAATTGGCCGGGTGTGGTGGCGCGTGCCTGTAATTCTAGCTACTCGGGAGGCAGAGACAGGAGAATTGCTTGAACCCAGGAGGCAGAGGTTGCAGTGAGCTGAGATCATGCCACTGCACTCTAACCTGGGCGACAGAGTGAGACTGTGTCACTTCCCTTCCCTTCTCATGGTTATGGCTTGTTTCTCACTCAGGGTTTCTCAGAAGGAGGCATGAAGGGGACCTCTCCTTCTTCCTGACTTCTAGCCCCTGCTTTGTCTCCTGGCGCTCAAGGTCCCCACGCTTCCTCTAACCACTTTCAGTCCCAGAGGCCTTTCCTCACCGTGCCAAGGTCCCGCAGTGTGCAGAGGCCATCACAGTGCAGGACACAAACATGGGAAGTCGGCAGTGGTGGGCCGGCCGTGGCTCTGCCCTCTTCTCAGCAAGCCTGGAATCTGGGTTTGCATGGTGGGAAGCTTTAAGGGGTCTCCTCCATGCCCCCTGCAAATCCTGGACATCCTCTCCCTGCAGATCTCCATAGGCAATGGCAGAGGTGGCTCATGCCAGCCAAACTGCAGCCATAAAGGTATGAGAGCAGTAAAGGCCCAAGGGGTGGCAGAAGGAAACAGGAGGGAGGAGATGGGCAGCTGCCGAGGTGGCAGGGTCGGTAGGAATGCAGGCGTTCTTTTTTTTTTTTTTTTTTTTTTTTTTTTATAGATGGAGTCTTACTCTGTCGCCCAGGCTGGAGTGCAGGGGTGAGATCTTGGCTCACTGCCACCTCTACCTCCTGGGTTCAAGTGATTCTCTTGCTTTAGCCGCCTTAGTAGCTGGAATTACAGGCGCCCACCACCATGTCCAGCTAATTATTGTATTTTTAGTAGAGATGGGGTTTCATCATGTTGCCCAGGCTGGTCTTGAACTCCTGACCTCAGGAGATCCACCTGCCTTGGCCTCCCAAAGTGCTGAGATTACAGGCATGAGCCACTGCACCCAGCCAGAATGCTGGCATTCTTAATCCCAAGAGCATCTGTCCCCCAGGGTGAGGCTCCTGACTCAGTTTCCCCTGACAAAGCCAGAAATGGAAGTAGAAAGTTTTGAGACAGGTGTTTGTATCCTAGATAGATTTCCACAGCATCTCATTCTTTACTCCCCCTAAAATGAACACCCTCAATGGTGGAGGTGGGGAAGAAGGGGGAGCAGGGCGGTAACCAGGGCAACCCTCCTTTCTCTCCCTTATCCTGAGTTAATGCCACTGAAGAGCTCTCCAGGGCCAGCGAATCACCCACGTAATTATCCCGGGAGGTAATGGGCTTGGAGAGGTGGTGGGGGCGCTTCGGGGCAGAGGGGCACTCAGGCCAAGGTATTTGTTGAGGCCTGAGGCTGGGGAATAGAGGGATCTCCCCCGTGGTGGGAGGCGGGCCAGGACAGGATGTGGGCGCTGGGCAGGTGTGGGTCTCAGCTGTCAGCCTGGCATCCCAGGTCTGCTTTTCCTGCAGCAACACTGGAAGTCTGACTTGGGGGCTGGGGGAGAGGAGGGAGGGCAGTCTGTGTGGCAGTTTTTCCTGGCTTGGAGTCTGATTTCTCTCAAGAATCCGACAGGAGGTTAGTTTGTCTTTTATTGTCTGGTAGAGTGTGTGTGTGTGTGTGTGTGTGTCTGTGATGTGTGGGGTGTGTGTGTGGTGTATGTGTGGTGTGCGTGGTGTTTGTGTGTGTATGGAGTGTGTGTGTGTGGTGTGAGTGTGGTGTGTGTGGTCTTTGTGTGTATGTGGTGTGTGTGTGGTATTTGTGTGTGGGGGGTGTGTGTATGGTGTTTGTATGTGTGTGGTGTGTGGTATTTGTGTGTGTGTGTGTGTGGTGTGTGGTGTATGTGTCATGTTTGTGTGTGATGTGTGTGATATTTGTGTGTGTGGGATGTGTATATGATGTTTGTGTGTGTGTGGTGTGTGGTATTTGTGGGGTGTGTGTGTGTGTGTGTGTGTGTGTGTGTGATGTGTGTGTGTTTCTTACAGGTTTTCTAGTTTGGGGAGAGGTAGTTCAAAACCAGGTACCCGACTTCAGGTACTTCTCCCTCTTCCAACTTCAGTTCTTTCCCTGGAGGACAGCGTGTGGAGGCGGGGTGTGGTGTCAGACACCCCCACTTCCTAGACACAGGAGGGAACTGCTATGGTGGCTTACAGTGGCAGGCTCACCCCACAACTCATTTCTACACAGAGGCTGGAGAGAGCATGCGTGTGTGTAGAGAGAGACGGACAGACACACACAGACAGAGAGAGGTGGGGAGGGGTTAGGCTGGAGGGGTCTTTGCAGAGAGTGGGGAGGGGGCAATCTTTGAGGATAAAGCTAACTTCCGGGAGTAGAATCCCAGATTACAAGGCAAGCCGGGGAGAGGGGTCCAATGGCTGGTCTACGTCATCTGTGTCTAGATGCTTCTCTGCCTCCTCCTGCCATCCCACTGCAGCTCCAGCACAAATTTGCATTTAAATAGAGATTTTTTTTTTTTTTAATGAGAAGGACCCAAGGGAGCCCCCAGACTATTAAGTTTCCTTCTGGGGGCTGTGCGGAGCCTTCTTCATGTGCCCCTCCACTCCAGCCTCCACCCCTCCTCCCCCGACTGTCATATTATTCTGCGGCCATATATTCTGAGGGCCAGATGAGGCCCTGGCTCTGATGATCTGAGGGCACTCGTGGGGACAATGGGGCCAGTGCTCCTGGGAAGACTGAGAGCGTGCAGCCCTCGACCCTCTTTGTCTGCTGTGGACCAGGCACCCACCTTCAGCTCCTTTAGCCCTGGGCTGGTGGCTGTTGTGGCTCCAGGCTGCAGGCGATGGTGGCAGAATCCGTGTTATCTCATCACATTGGGCAGTGTGTTAATTAAGAGGCGGGAGACCCTGTTTGAGTCTTGGCTCTGCTATCCCAAGGCTGTGCAAACTTGGGCAAGTTGCTTAACCTCCCTGAGCCACAACTGTCTCATCTGTGGAATAGGGGTCATGATGGAATCCTCCCTATGGGCGGGTGAGAGGTTGAGGGAGATAACGTGGCACGGTGCTTAGCAGAGTGCCTGGCACACCGTCTGCCCTCGATAACCAAATTGAGAAGATTGGATAGAGCGAGATTTCTTTCTTTCTCTTTTTTTGAAACAGAGTCTCCCTCTGTCACCCAGGCTGGAGTGCAGTGGTGCAATCTTGGCTCACTGCAACCTCCGCCCTCCCGGTTAAGCTATTCTCCTGTCTCAGCCTCTGGAGTAGCTGGGACTACAGACACATGCCACCATGCCCAGCTAATTTTTTTATTTTTATTTTTAGTAGAGATGGGGTTTCACCATGTTGGCCAGAATGGTCTTGATCTTTTGACCTCATGATCTGCCCGCCTTGGCCTCCCAAAGTGCTGGGATTACAGGCGTGAGCCAGCTTACCCGGCTAGAGCGAGATTTCAAGAAAAGTGTCCGATGCTGTAGTGGAAAGAGCAGGATCTGTAGCTGACAGCCTGGGGTTTCTTCTCCTGCAGCCTTAGTTATAAGCCATGAGGCTTTCCCATCTATGGCCTGACCTTTCCTCCTCTGTCAGATGGAGATTCTGAGTTAGAACTCACCTCAGACTGGGCTCAGTGGCTCATGCCTATAACCCCAGCACTTTGGGAGGCTGAGTCTGGTGGATCATGAGGCCGGGAGATTGAGACCATCCTGGCCATGGCGAAACCTCATCTCTACTAAAA
>NW_016107436.1:4190522-4213232 GCF_001604975.1 Cebus imitator
TAAAAAAAAAAAAAAAAAGAGAGAGAACTCACCTCAAATGGTTTTTGTGAGCATCAAATGGTTCAGCCAGGGCTCAGCGTGCCTAGCGCACACTTGGTGTTCAGGAAATGTTAGTTCTTCTCTCCTCCTTCTTCCACAGGAATAGCGGGACAGAAAAATGTCCCAGGGGCTTGGGGAATGTTTGAGAGGACTGGGGCCGGGGAAGGTGCCCAAAGAAGCTCAATGGGAGAGGGTATGTGTTGGTCCTAGGACTACCAGCCCCGGATGGGTCAAGACATGACATTGTGTGTGTTGGGGAGGTCATGGGAGATGAGGGTGTCAGCACACCCGTGGCTGATGGCCGAGAAGTCTGGGAGGGAAATTGAAGGAGAAAAGGTCAGCTCAGGTGGTCCCCCCACCTGCCACTCCCCCCAGCTCCTCATCACTGATTCTGGGAGAAGGAAATGAGACGTGACAGGTCCCTGGCCACCTGGGATAGCTTGAGAATGGAGACAGGATGGGCATGGGAGGGGTGTGTGTGTGTGTGTGTGTGTGTGTGTGAGAGAGAGAGAGAGAGAGAGAGAGAGAAGTAGGGAAGAAGGGAGAGAGACCTGTTATTCCTGATTCACCTGTCCCACCACCCCCTGCCCTGGAGCCCAGATTAGTCCTGGCATCTCAACTAGCAGAGTGACAGTGACAAGTTCTTTCTGTGGTTTAATTTCTCTCTCCCTCCTCCTTCACATCTTCTCTTCTTTCCCTTTCTCTTTTCTTCTCTCCCTCTTTTTTCTCTTCTTCCTTCTCTTCTGTTTTAGTTTCTATTTCTTTTCCTCTATTACTGTTCTTTTCTTTTCTTTTGGGGCAGGGTCTTTCTCTGTTGCCTGGGCTGGAGTGCAGTGGCATGATCTCGGCTCACTGTAGCCTTGACCTCCTGGGCTCAAGTGATTCTCCCACATCGGCCTCCTCAGTAGCTGGGACTACGGGTGTGTGCCACCAAGCCTGGCTAATTTTTAAGTCTGTCATAGAGAGTATTTTGCTATGTTGCCCAGGGTGGTCTTGAATTTCTGGGCTCAAGTGATCCTCCCACTTTGGCCTCCCAAAGTACTGGGATTATAAGTGTGAGCCACCGCACTAGCCCTATTTTTTTAATTTTATTTTTTTGAGGCAGTGTCTTGTTCTGTGGTCAGGCTGGAGTGCAGTGGTGCCATCTCGGCTCACTGCAACCTCTGCCTCCTGGGTTCAAGCGATTCTTCTGCCTCAGCCTCCTGAGTAGCTGGGACCACAGGTGTGTGCCACCACGCCTGGCTAATTTTTGTATTTTTAGTAGAGACGGGGTTTCACCATGTTGGCCAGGATGGTCTCGATCTCTTGACCTTGTGATCCACCTGCCTTGGCCTCCCAAAGTGTGGGGATTACAGGCTTGAGCCACCGTGCCCAGCTATTTTTTTTTTTTATTTTTAAGGAAATACTGTCTTACAGACAGACTTCAAGAGCTCCCCCACCTGCCCCCAGGGCCTAGCTAGCTCCTATGGCACCTCTGTGAGAATTAGGACAAGGCAACCCCTCTGGAAGGACCTTGCCCTGTGGGACAGGGTGTGGCTGGTTGATGGTGCTTTCTATGAACTATTAAAGGCATCTTTCCTTCTGTTGGGCTAGCCTCATACCAGGACATGAGTTAGCTAGTGGAGCAAAGGCTAGACTTTAGCCCTTGCTTTCCTCCTTGTGCAGTGGGCAACCTGCACACCCATATAGGGCAGTCCTTCACCCCTTTTCCCTCTTCTTCCTCATACTGAGGGGCCATTCTATACTGATGCCATTGTGTATCCCTCACATCCACGTGTATATTTCCCCACTTTTCTCCCCTCCCTTTTCAGTTCCTTTCCCTTCTTTCTCCTCCTGTTCCCAGCACTCGCGGTGACAAGTCTTACACACCAGGCTCTTTGCATGCCTTTGTATGTCTTTGTGTAACAGGCTTAGAATGTGTGTGCATTATTATTGCTACATGGGATGGGTGTTCTCGGGGCATTCTGTCAGGGATTGGCATATAATAGGTGCTCAAGATTGTGTGACTGGGTTGTGTGTCTATTTGCGTCTCTCCATGCATCTTGGCACTCTGGCGCTTCCCAGCCATTCCCTCCCCAGAGCTGGGAAGGGAGCGGGAATTAGAAGGGAACCCCACAGGGCTGAGGGCTCATCTCCTCAGTCTCCGCTGGTCTCCTCTCAGCCCATGGTTCTTTCACCATGATACTCAGTCTTCCACGGAGCCCCGAAAAGGTCAAATCGAGGGCCCACACTTGCCCTGCCCTGCCCCATGGGCCTGGAGGTAGGGCCCCCTCTGCTTCCCTCTCCAGGCCTCCTAAGTCCTCCAAACTAGAGCTGGTAGGGGAGCGGCGGTGGGAGAGGGGGGTGGGAGGAAGAGACGGAGCCTGAGGAAGCTGGGCAGGGGCTGGCGGCCCCTGGGACCCCTTTCTACAAGGACAGAGGCGGCACCAGCTGCTCCACGGAAGAAATATTCCCCAAAGTCAGAGTGGTCGTCTCGTATTTTAAGTGGCCCTTATTTATCACCGTCCTCCTGGGCTCCCTATCACTGCAAATGATGATAAAAGACAGTGGTGAGGGGGGTGCGGGGGCTGCTCCCAGCTGGCCCTGCCACACCAGGGGAGGCGCAGGCACACAGCAACACACGGGTACAGCGACATGCACGCAAATGCACCAACACACATGCACGATGGCATGCACGCACAGACACAGATATGCAGTACATCTGTGCCAACAGCCACACACACACACACACAAAGTGACATGCACATACAGACGCAGACACAGACATGCAGTACATCCGTGCGAACAGCCACACACACACACACAAACACACACAGTGACATGCACACACAGATGCAGACACAGACATGCAGTATGTCCATGCCAACAGCCACACACACACAGTGACGTGCACACACAGACGCAGGCACAGACATGCAGTATGTCTGTGCCAACAGCCCCCCCCACACACAGTGACATGCACACACAGACATAGAGTACGTCCGTGCCAACAGCCCCCCCCACAGTGACATGCACACACACAGACACAGATATGCAGTACATCTGTGCCAACAGCCCCCCCCACACACAGTGACATACAGACACAGACATGCAGTACATCCGTGCCAACAGCCCCCCCCCACACACAGTGACATACAGACACAGACATGCAGTACTATCCATGCCAACAGCCACTCACATACACACACACAGTGACATGCACACACAGACAACACAGAGCCTGATACAGGTGCAGGGACACATTCACTTGCACCCACATATACCAATACACATGTATAGTGATAGACACAGACACATATCGGCACACATGTGACAAACATGTCACTCACCAAAACAAGCATGCACTCACCCCAGGCACTCACACCTCAGTGTACAGTACCCACTCCTCGAGCCCACTGTGCTGATGTATCCACCATTTTCAGTGTGACTCTACATGTGTCTGCCTCAGATGACCTCTGCATAAAGGCCACTGTCTCTATGTGGCATCCAGCTCACAAGTGTGTACTTCACTCCATCCAAACCTAGCCAAACACATGGATGTGCAAATGCATTCATAGTCCAACCAAAAACAAAGAATATCAAACTTCACCTCTCACTGTCCACGGAAATTAACTCCAAATGGATCACAGACCCAAATGCCAGATGTAAAACAATATAACTTTTCAAAGAAAATACGGGGAAGATTTTTGGGATCTTGAGGTAGGCAGAGATTTCTTGGGTAGAACATAGTCATAGGCTGGAATTGCATATCATTGAGCACAAGCTCTGAAATCAGAAAACCTCTCTTTGATTCCTGTCTTACTATATAACTTGCTGCACTGACCTTGGGTAACTGACTTGCTTTCTCTGAGCTCATATGCCTTCTTGTACAATGAAGGTAGAATACTACCTACCTCTCTGGATGCCTGTAAAGTCCAGAGAACGAATGCACATGAACTAGTCTTTATTTTTTATTTTTATTGTTTTTGAGGTTCTCGCTCTGTCACCCAGGCTGGAGTTCAGTGGTGCAATCGCATTGCAACCTCTGCTTCCCAGGCTCAAGCTGTCCTCCCATCTCAGCCTCCTGAGTAGCTGGAACTATAGGCATGTGCCACCATGCTCAGCTAATGTTTCAATTTTTTTTTTTGTAGAGATGAGGTCTCGTTATATTGCTCATGCTGGGCTCATGTGATCCTTCTGCTTTGGCCTCTCAAAGTGCTGGTATTACAGGTGTCAGTAACGGTTACCGGCCTGAAATACCCTTTGAAAGTTGTGATGTACTGTATGAAGCTTGGCCAAGTAGAAAAAAAAGTTTTGTGTATTTTAATTATTCACACACACCTAGGCATACTTCTTAAATAAGCAGTCCACAACCCACACACCTGCCTGCCTGCTCACTCAGGGGAGCTGGGGTTGGGGTGTCACCCTGACCTTCCCTTTGTCCAGGGAAGTCTCCCTCCACCCTAATCCCATACCCTTTTCCACACCCAGCTGCCAATCAGCCTTACTCCCCAGCCCCAGCCCGCTAGTACGGCTCCCTGGGGGAATCTATTTTTTAAAGGTTATTAGCAGATTATTGGTTCTTTATCAACCTCAGGCCCCAATCTCCAATCTCCCAACGAAGCCATTGTCACCTAATACGACGTACTTGATAATCTTGGCATGAAGGTGGTGGAGGGCCTGGCGGGGTGGGGGCAGCTGGGAGGAGGGAAGGGTTAACAACACCGCCCCAGCCCCCACCCTCTCAGTCCTCAAATAGCTGAACTACTGTATGTTGTAGTTTTCAACTGCAAATCATCTTTAATAGCAGACATCACGGGATGGCTCATTACATTAAGCTATTTTTCATGCTATCTCCTGTAATATCCTCTAATCCAATGCGTTTCAAATCACCTCGGGCTAAAATAAGAGACATAGCGATGTAATAGCCTAGTGTATTAGTGGGTTAATTGCCCTGTTGTACTCTTTCTAGTAGCTATCTCTGGAATGACTTCTATATTAATTGTAAATTGCTTAATACATTTAACTCCTTGCCATCGCCCTATCCCCTAACGAAGAAGGCCACTACCCAGTTGCTTGTGTGTGTAGGTGTTTTGTGGGTACTCCTTTCCAACTCTGGTTCCCCTCTGTCTCCTTGGCCCGTGCTAGAGGAGCAGGTTTGACATATACTTCTCTGTCTAATAAGGGGAAGGGAATGAGACATGCATTTATTGAACACCTATTATATGCCAGGCCCCAGGCTAGGCCTTTTCACCAAATGCTGTCTCATTGGCACCTCGAAGATGCCAAGTAGTGGCAGCATTCAACCTAGAGGTCATGCAACTTGTTCAACGTCACAGAGCGATGATTTGATGAAGCTGTGGTTACACCCAGACCCGAGGGCTCCTAGAACCACAGTGGCTAAGTGTGGATCAGGACCCTGGGGTTTTGGATATTAGGTCAGATGTGGTCAGCAGGGTCCTGGGGCAGTTCCTGGTCTGCAGGGAAGAGACACAGCCCTTGGCCTGTGGGAGTCCCCAGTCTGTCGGGAGAGACACAAGCCCTGCACTAGGGGAGTTCCCAGTCTGATGAGGGAGCTCCAGCCTCTAACCTGGGGAGCCCCTAGACTGATGGGAAGAGAGATCCTCTGCCAAGGGGAAGCTCAGCAAAAAAACCAGCTCCTGTTCAGGGAGCACCCACCCTGACGGGAGGGATCCAACCTTTGCTCTAGAGAGTCTCTGGTCTGATGAGGAAAATATCACTTCTGTCCTGGAGGAACCCTCAGTCAGATGGGGGAGACACCGATCCACACAGAGAAAATGGAAATGAGGTGCAAATGCATGAGAGGCAGGCAGAGCGAGTGTGCATGGCAGACAGTAAGCTCGGAGCATGAGGCCAGAATCGGCCCCTCAGGCTGCAGGGCCAGACTGGGGGTCCCTCCCTGTTAGTTGCCTCTCTCCCTTCCTAGGTGTGTGGTCTCTGCACTTCCCGGAGGCTGCCCCTCTCCCAACCTGCAGAGGGAAGCCCAAGCCAGGGCAGAGGTAGAGACCTCCTCCTCTTGGTGCTGATAACCCCCAGCTGGCTTCCCCTTTTCCACAGAAGCCTCCAGTGGCCTGTGAAACTGGAGCCTGGGGCCTCTCCTACTCTCTGGACAGGTGACAAGTGGCGGATAGGAAGGAGAAACACCAGAGAGAGAGAAGGAGCTGAAGGATGAGTACAGGGCCTGATGAAAGGGTGTCAAAGTCACAGGTCACAGGCACTGGCGAGTGTTTACCTTCTACATAGTAGCACTTTCCATACACACACAGGTATACACACACACACACTTGTGCACACATGTGCGTACACACAGATGCACATACACACGTGTGGACCTACTGGGGCACACACAGGCATACTGTACACACACGTGCACACACAGGTACACACTCATGCACACACGCATGAATGTATACACACAGGTACGCATGCACATGCATGCACACATACGCACACAAGCACCCACACGCACTCATGTATACGCACGCACACACACGCAGGCACACACGTACACGCATGCGCACATACACGCACGCACAAGCGCACGCACACATGATGCATTCTGCCTGCGTCACGCGGGAGTCACAGGATTGGAAACATTGCTGAACTGCTTTCTCGGGGCGCCTAGCTGGGCAGAGGGACCCAAGTTCAAAGTTGCCTCACGGAGCCTTCTTCCCTCAGGGGCGGTCCTGACTGACCTCAGTCTGGGACAGAAGCGGGCCTCCGAGGCTCTCGGTGAGTTTGGACTTTGCGCCCGGGGCCGTGGCCTCCTTGCTCCCTGAGCTAAGTCCTTGGGCCAAAAAACAAGAAAGAAGGAAGAAGGAAAGGGGAGGAGAGGGAAGGGACGCGGGAGGCGTAGGGCGCAGCGGGGCGGCTTGCCGAGCCGGCCTGGCTCGGGGTGGGGGCTCGGCCGGAGTCCCCGAGGCGGCTCTGCGGCGGCCGGCTCGGGAGCAACCTTGAGCGCGGCCGCGGAGACAGTGATTTAGGTGCCGGCACCGGAGCGTGAAGGTAAATGGCCACATTTCACCATCGGGAGGTGAGCCGGCGGCGGCCGCCCTGGCCCTTCCCCCAAGGCCCTGAACTGGTGGGGGTGGGAGTTTTGCTGCTCCTCTCCGGGTGGCGCCCTCAAGGTGCAGGGCAGGAGGGCTGCGCCCTCCCTGTCCCCCCGGCCTCCTCCCAGAGGGAAGCTGAGAAGCAAGTGCTTAAAGCCGTTGGCACTTGAGGGCGCCACCTTCTTTCAGGAGTGGGTGGGCGGCGGCACCTCCTGGGTGCTAGTCCAGGCTCAGGGAGCTCCCCCAGGTCACCTCCTCTACTCATCACGGGGGTCCAGCGAAGGGAGAGGGGCCTGCCTTATCCCCACGGTGCAGATTAGGAGCTGAGGCCCAGGAGCTCAAGAGACTGCGGAAGGCCACAGGGCTGGAAGGGATGGAGGAGCCTGGGGACCCAGGCCCGAGCTTCCTATGCTCTCTTCCCTCTAAGAGGTTTGGAGTGGGGTGAGGTGGGGGTGCTTGTGGGTATGAAATATTGGCATCTGGCAGACCTCACTACTTTTGTGTGCCTAAGTCCTGATTATAAAAATAATACGATGGCCAGGCATGATGGCTTATGCCTGTAATTCCAGCACTTTGGGAGGCTGCAGCAGGAGGATTCCTGAGCCCAGGAGGTGGAGGCTACAGTGAGCCGTGTGATCATGCCACTACATTCTAGCGTGGGCAACAGAGTGAGGCCCTGTTTCAAAAAATAATAATACATGTTCTTCACATTAAAAAAATACAGAAATGTGGGTGTAATTTGAGAACCCCTCCTCCTTTGGGACAAAGCTTTCTTCCAGGAGATCCTGCCCCTCCCACCAGGTGCTCAGCCCCTTGACCCCTCCCATTCTAGGTAAAGCAGATGTGAGTAGAATGCTGGGATCAGATGCTGTGTGGCTGATAAAGAGAGGGAAAAAGAAAGAGCCATGCCAGGGCACGCAAACATTGCTGTGCAGGGGCAGAGCATGGCACGATAGCCCCAGCCCATCATTTTCCAGGCTGAAGCAGGGTGGCAGAGCAAGGCAGGGTAGAGGGGCCTAGGGCACAAGGTCCTGGCCAGGGAAGCCTCCAACCAGTGCCAGTCTACACAGAGGCCTGGAGCAGGTGGAAGGGAAATTGTGCCTGGCTCCATAGGGGCATCTGTGGTCACTGTTATTCATAACGGCTGCTTTTTATTAGAAACCTACTATGTGGGTGGTATACCTCTAATCATGCCAGCAGCCCTACGAAGTATGTGTTGTTGTCCCTATTTTATGGATAGGAACACTGTGGCCAGGCCCCTGGCTGGGGTTGGACCCTGGTTCCACTGCCCCTCAAGAGATTCTTCTTTCTGCAGCACTGCCTCTCAACTCCACTGTCTGTGTCCTGAGGGAGAAAAGGGGTCTACCAAGGCCTAGGGTAGCCTGCCTGGAGTTTGGTGGTGAAGGCGACTGGCCTTTACCTCCCCAGCGCGGTTTTCCTGGGATCATTCTCCTGAAGAGTGTGGGTGGGACTCTGCTCAGGGAAGTAGGTGGTAGGTGAGGTAAGTGGTGGTCTAAGTTCTCAGCTGGCCTTCTAGTTTCAGGGGCTCTGTGGGCCCCTGGCTCAGCGTTACCCCCAAACATGGGCAGAGAGGAGTCAAAGGCAGACAGAGGAGGGTCACTTTGTGGGCGGTGACCTGAAGGTTCCTGGGTTCTGAGGGTCCCAGAGGAGGATGTATGGGGTGGGGAAGAGGTCATGCTTGTGTTCTAAAGAACCCTTGACTGGGCCAGAGAAACTAAGTGGGGGTGGGAGGCAGGTGTAGAGTCTCCCTTCCCCAGGACAGAGCCCCTGCGTGGGGGCCAAACAGGCCACGGGGCCCAGGTGCCTAACAGGCTGAGGTGGTACAGAAAGCCTGAGTTCCTCACTTCTGATAGCTGACATTTATGGAATACCTACTATATGTTCCAACTGTGCTAAGTCTTCTCTTAGTGCTGACAGCTACTATATCCAGTAGAAACTCTGATTTTTTTACTTTATTTTATTTTTGAGATGGAGTTTCACTCTGTCACCAGGCTGGAGTGCAGTGGCATGATCTCGGCTCACTGCAGCCTCCATCTCCTGGGTTCAAGCAATTCTTCTGCCTCAGCCTCCCGAGTAGCTGGGACTACAGGCGTGTGCCACCACGCCCAGCGAATTTTTGTATTTTTAGTAGAGACAGGGCTTCACAATGTTGGCCAGGGTGGTCTCAATCTCTTGACCTCGTGATCTGCCTGCCTCAGCCTCCCAAATGCTGGGATTACAGGCATGAGCCACTGTGCCCGGACATGGGAACTCTTATTAACCCCATTTGACAGATGAGTAAACAGAGGTTCAGGCTCCCATCAACTGAGACTCTCCCAGGCCTGCCTCTTCCCACCTGGGTCAGGAGGGCACAGTGTTTGGGGAGGGGCCTCCAATCCTTTTAATCTCAGCACAGGGCCTGGCACCTGGAAGTCTTCAGCAGATGGCAGTTCTTGTCATTATTCTTGACTTATAGTGGGTAGAGTTTCAGGCTGGGGCCACCTTGCCTTTCAACCTGTTGTCTCCATGCTTGGCTCTGAGAGCCAGGGGTCTGGGAACCTCAGGGCACACCTCCCTCCCATCTTCTTCCAGATTTGTCTTTCTCCCTCCTTCCTGGCCCTTGATCTTGGAAAGATGCCTGTAGGGGTACATGTGTGTATATGAACATGATTGAGGAGTGGATGACTTCAGAGATGTCTCATTCTGTGATGAAGGCCCCATAGAGAGCAGGGAAGGGTGTCCTAGGAAACCCCTCCCAGGACAGGCTCTGATCCTAGGTCAGGGATCTCTCCACCCCACCCTTTCTGAGCTGGGACTGTCACATGACTAGAGGTGGATAGAGATGCAAACCTCTTTTCCCTTCATCTGTCTTCACAGTGGTGATGAAACCAGGGGAATATCCTCTTTCTGGGTCCTCAGCGCTCTCCTGCCCCCTTTCTTAGAGTCATTGGTTCATCCAGTGCCACACTTGGCAAGGATCTCAGATTCCAGCTGTTCTGACCCCATCTTCTGATAGATAAGGAAAGGGAGGCAAGGAGAAGGGGAGTGACTTGCACAAGGTCACACAGTCAGTTGGTGGCCGGCCTACAGTCTCCTGATGATGCTGGGGAAGGCAGCCAGATGAGCATTGCGAGGAGCTCCCATGAGACTGGGGGGTCCTGAGAAGTGAGGGCTCTCTCCTCCCCCCTCTTTCCTGGGGTGTTGTCAGCTGAGGCACTGGCCACCCCCTCCCCATCCCCACGCACCAGGCGGAATTGTCTTAATGCAGCAAATTGTTCATACACATGTAAGCAAATATCTTCTTAAATTATCTCTTATCACCAAACAGGCTGCCATGCTCACTGGCTGGAGGGCTGAGGTTGTCTTTCAATCCACTGATGATGGGGAAGGGGCAGAGAAGGGGGGGCCAGCTGACACCAAAAATAAACCGGTGGAGCGGGGATGGTTGTCGCAAGGGGCAGAGCGAAGTTGTCAGGCGGCGAGAGCTTGTGAGGCGGCAGGACGATAATGTGGCATGACACTTCTGAAATGAGCGGCCCGTTGCCATGGTGAGCAGCCAGGAGGGACCGGCTCTCCCGAGGCTGAAATAAAACACGCTTTAAATGATGTTTGATTAGAATTTAGATCATGTAACCGAATACCTCAGTCCTCCACTTCCCTGTGCTTTTCTGCTTTTCTTCTTTTCTTCTCTATTCTCTTTTTCTTCCCTCTGTCCCCACTTCTCCCCACCCCATGGCAGACACAGATACACTCACACAGGCACACACCCACATGCACACACATGCACACACATGTGGATGTGCACCTAGACACATGCACAGGCACACACATGCAAATGTGTACCCACACAAGCATGTGCATGCACATGCACACACATGCACACATATGTAGAGGTGCACCCAAGCACACACATGTGCTTGCATAGGCACACACATGCAAATGTGCATCCAGACACACTTGTGCATGCACACCCATAGGCACACACATGCACACACATGCAAATGTGCACCCAGACACATGTGCATGCACACTCCTAGGCACACACACATGCACGCACACACACAAATGTGCACCTACACACATGTACATGCACACTCATAGGCACACAACATGCACACACATGCAAATGTGTACCCAGACACACATGTGCATGCACACTCATAGGCACACACACATGCACACACATGCAAATGTGCACCCGCACACATGTACATGCACACTCATAGGCACACACACATGCATAACACATGTAAATGTGCACCCAGATCCAAACATGCACATGCAGAGGCACAAACACGTGCAGATGCACACTTGCACGGACACATCCACATATACGCACATACCTTTCTCCTCTCCCCACCCCAGTTGTTCCATACCTCAGTTGGACCTTGAATTCAAAATTCCCGCTCAGAGCAGATGCTGAAGACCCCTTAGGGGGTCATGGCACTGATCCAGGGTTAAGGGCTTGAGTCTCTGTTCTTTGGCTCTAATAACGATAATATTGAAACAATGCAAATACTCCAAATCCCTTGTTTGTGCAGCCCTTTATTCTTCATAAAGCCCTTCCAAATGTAAGTCCATATTTTGTTCTCACACACAAAAAGTGAGAACAAAATATGAGCTTGCATTTGGAAGAGCTTTATGCAGCTTTTTTTCTGATTTGTACCCATTTTCTAGAGGAGGAACCTGAGGCTCAGAGAGGCCAAATATCTTGCCCAGAATCATGCAGCTGGCAGGGCGAGAACCCAGCACTTCTACAGCCTGTTCTTTGGGCTCATGGCGGAAGCCCCTGTAGGAGAAAGGAGGCACAGCCAGCTCTCCGTACCCTGGATGCTCAGACAGTTACTTGTCCAACATATTTTGAACACTCACTTTGCCATTGGCTTTGGCCTGAGTAAACCAACCAAGGGATGGGCAGATAGGCCCCGGCTTGCATCTAGAGGGCTTTGGGACACAGATTGTGATGTTCTGGCTATCTTCCCCCATGTTTTGGTTTAGTAACAGATTTGTGTTATGTTTATGGTGTTTTTCCAGGGCAAGCTGCCCAGGTGGGGAAGACAGCCAGTCCCAGGGATGGAGGGTGCTGTTTTCTTCAATTAATTCTTTCTTTCTTTCTTTCTTTCTTTCATTCATTCATTCTTTCTTTCTTTCTTTTATTTTCTTTCTTTCTTTCTCTTTCTTTCTTTCTCCCTCTCCCTTTCTCTCTCTCTTTTTTTCTTTCTCTCTCTCTCTCTCTCTTTCTTCCTTTCTTTTCTTCCTTCCCTAGATAGATGGGCGTCTCACTATGTTCCCCAGATAGATGGGGGTCTCACTATGTCTCGAACTCCTGGGCTCAGGTGATCCTCCTGCCTCAGCCTCCCAAAATATTGGGAGTATAGGTGTGAGCCACCATGCCTGGCTTCTGCTGTGATTCTTGAGAGTAGGTAACAGAGGGCAGGCTGGTGCTGTGCAGGCTGGGAAGCAGGGGTGCTCCCTGGAATCCCCATTGTCTGTGCCCCTGAGAGCTTCTCTGGGGCCCTAGAGAGGTTGTCATCATCATATTCTGTGATGAAGAGACACAGCCTGTCCCAATGTCCGTCTTCCCTAACAGACCAGTGTCTCCAGATTATCTGTCTCTCTTTACCAGCCTGTCCATCCATTCATTCATCACTTCACCGGCACACACTTGTTCTGCACCTGCTGTGCACCTGGCTCTCACTAGAGTCAGGCCTGGTCTCCACCTTCGCAAATGTGGGGTTTGTGGGTAGGTGGCCTGGAGACATACACATACATGCACACACACACAGTTTCCTTCAGTGCAGAGCAAGAAGTGCTCTGATGGAAGAGGCAGCGAAGTGCTCTCAGAGTGTCAAGGATCTAGACTCTTTGTGTTTGGTGGGAATCAAGGAAGTCTTCTTGGAGAAGGTGACATTTGAAGAAAGAGTAGGAATTTTCCAGGTAGTCAAATAGGAAGAGGCAGCCTTGGAGGAGACACCCCGATGTGTGAGAGTCCACCCTTATCCAACAGGCTGGAAGCTCCCTGGGTCAGGGACAAGCGTGTGTCTCTCCCGTCAGACTAAGTTTTGAAAGGCAGAGGCTGAACCTCTGTGCACATCCCCCTCCCAAGACTGAGGGTTCCTGGAAGATGAGTTGGTATCTCTTATTTCTTTCGTCCTTTGTTCCAAATTGCAAGGCATTTATTTATTTGCATGTCCTGTTAGTTCTGTGATAGCAGGGACCCTGCTTTATACATTGTCTCCCTAATGCCTGGCACAGGACTTGTTCTATACAAAGGAGTCAATATTTATTGAGTACTTGCTGTGTGCCTGGCATTGTGTGAAAGGCTTCACATGTTACTAACTCCTTCAGTGCTTTAAGGCAGGAACCACTGTTGGCCCCATTGTGCAGATGGAGAAACTAAGTCAGAGCAAGGTTAATTAGCTTGTCCAAGGTCACACAAATAGCAGGTGGCAGAGTCAGGATCCAGTTGTAGGCGGTCTGGCTTTGAAGCCTATGCTGTCACCCCTGATGTCTCATACTCGGACCTTAATTACCTGTGAATTGGGTGGGCTCAGCTTCCCCACACAACCTGGGGGGACAGCACCTCGTGGCCGGCTCCAACAGCCTGGGAACCACTGGGAAGTTTGGAAACTCCCTGGTGCTTTCAAGGCAGGAAAGAGTGAGTATAGGGTGTGGCAAGGAGTGAAGCCACTGACAGATACCTGGGGTCCCCAAGGGAGTAATGGAGGGTGGGAGGAGCACATAGGTCTGGAGGGTTTAGCCAGAGTTGGGAAAGGACAGAGGAAGTGGGGCCACAGAGGTTGACGGAGGCGGGTGGGCAGGGACAGTCATTTGCCTAGAACCAGTTCTTATACTTCCCTTCCCCTCCTCTGTCCCTGCCCAGTCATAGTCAACATTTGAACCCAGCCCTTCACCTCCAGCCTCACAGCCCTGCCCTCAGCCGGCCTCTGTGAGTCTTTCCCACTCCATCTCCCCTTCCCCCACCTTTCTCCTCTGGCCACCAGTTAGCTTCCTACAGCAGATTTGATTGCTTTATTCCTGTGCTCCAACACCTTCCATGGCTCCTCATGACCCCTGGCAGCAGTCCAGATCTCAAGCCTGTCCTCCAGCCCCGGGGTGATCTGATCCCAGCCGTCCTTTCCGGCCTTGGCTCTCAGGTCAGTTCCTGGGGTCCCTTCTCATCGGTGTGTGCCCTCTTCATGAATCCTTTGTTCATCCCCCAGTCAAATGCTTACTCTGTGTGTGTCTCTGTGTGTGTGTGTGTGTGTGTGTGTGTGTGTGTGTGTGTGTGTGTGTGCACGCGCGCGCGCGCGTGTGTGATTCACCTCAGGTCTTTCCCAGCCTGGAGCACTTTCTCTGACCACTTCTTCCAGAGGCAGGTCTGTTATGTGCAGTTCAGATTTTCCAGTTGTCAAATTATTTCAAGTTCTTTCCTCAACTCTAGTTTAAGCTCCCGGAGGAATGGATTGTGGATGGCGGCGATAAGTGTGTGTCTATACCTACTAATAACAACCACCTATTCAGTACCAAAACAATTCACATCCAAGGATTCCCAGTCTTTGCACTGTGTCTACCTCCAAGGAAGTTTCTGTGTGTTTGGTCCACTTTGGGCCCCAGTTGCTGGGGAGGGAGGAAAATTGAAAGAAGCCCCCGAGACTCGGATTAGTTTCCATCAGGCAAAGCAGAGTCTTTCTCCCAGGTGAAAAGGACAGAAGTGGATAAAGGCAGAAGGAGCACAGGGAGAATCAGGCCGCTGTCGGGGCTGAGGCTGGTGAGGGCTGTGGGGAAACTGAGGCACCACGGCCATGCTGCCGGAGGGAGCAGGAGATGGAAAAAGAGGACTCTTAAGAAGTTTGGATTTGTCTTAGGAATGTAAATGCCCATTGAGATGCTTTGGTCAGAATTGGAGCTGCATTTCATTGTGCTGTGGTGATGGACTGGTGTCTTCTCTGAATGCAGCGTCCAGTGGAGACCAGCCAGAGGGTGACCCAGAACTATGCAGGTTATGCTGTCCCTTGAGGAATGGGCCTGGAGCTACATGTACATATATCAAGGTGGGTGCTATGGATGCCACCTGAACCAATGAGAAAACTAAGCTTGAGAGAATTTAGGAACACTGAAGGGAGAGAGTGAGTAGGAGGAAGAGAGGGAAAAAGGTAGATCTGTCCCTGACTCAGACCTTTAACCCTTGACCTCTAATCCGAGAGCTACATCTTAGCGTGGGGCCACCATGGCCATTGAGCACTGTGGTGTGGGAGATGTAGCAGGCTCCTTAGGCTAGACAACAACTGTATCAGTTTTGCTCTGTCCTTGGGGTCAGAGGTGGCCCAGGCCAAGGTCTCTGTAGCCATTAGGGGCCAGATGACAGTTTGATTCGTTAGCCTAGGGAAGCCCCCTTGTGAAGCCTGAGATGGGGAATGGGAGGGTTTGGGAGATGTGCAGCAGGGTGGGCTGGAGCCATTGGATTGCTGACCATGAGGCTTTGTCACCATAGACGATCTCCATTGCACGGCTCACCATATCAGTGAGCCTCTTCCTGTTGGCACAGGTAGCCTCATTGGGAAGCAGGCACCCTTATAACTAGGAATCACTTTATTTAATGGGTGAGGGGTGGGGCTTGACTCTGCACAATATGGCAGGAAGCAACTCAGGCTTGCAGGTCAGGAAATCTGGGTTCTAGGCCCCATTTGGCTGTAGGGGAGTCCCTGAACGTCACTGCATGCCTCAGTTTCTTCACTGATAAGTTGTGGGTGCAGATGCCCATTCTGCTCCTCTCAGAGGATGCTGCAGATGTGACAATAATTTGAGGGGTCAAGTCCACAATTCAAATGCAAGCTGGAGGTGAGAGTGGGGTCAGTAGCTGTTTAGCGAGATGAAGCCTGTGAGGATGGGCCAGTCACAGGCTCACTGATATAGTTTGGATATTTGTTATTGCTGAAATCTCATGTTGAAATGTAATCCCCAGTATGGAAGTTGGGACCCAGTAGAAGGTGTTTGGATCATGGGGGTGGATACCTCATGAATGGCTTGGGCCATCCCCTTGGTAATAAATGAGCTCTCAATCAGTTAGTTCACTGGCAGGCTGGTCATTTAAAAGTGTGTGGTGCCTCCCCCACCCCACTCTCGCTCACTTCTGCTTTCACCACGTGATGTGCCTGCTCCCCCTTCACCTTCCGCCATGATTGTAAGTTTCCTGAGGCCTCCCTAGAAGCTGGACAGATGCCAGCACCATACTTCCTGTACAGCCTGCAGAACTCTGAGCCAATTATACATCTTTTCTTTATAAATTACCCCATCTCAGGTATTTCTTTATAGCAATTCGAGAATGGCTTAATATGCTCACACTTGGTGTGGACAGCCCCATCAGGGTGGATGTCTTTAGTGAAATCCCCATTGCCGAAGGAAGGGGCTCAGGCAGGGCTGGAATCTGTTGAAGGACAGAGTCAGGAGACAGGATTCTGGCAGACAGGAACTGTCGTCCCTGCAGGACCCCTTGGGAAAAAGAATTCTTTGCATCCCTATTTACCATCAATTGACTTGGGGCCCTGCAAAGAATAGTATCAGAAATCATAAAAGCTCACACGTATTGAGGGTTTACCACGTGTCAGTCTCTATTCTGAGCACTTTACCTGCATTGACTCATATCTGCCTCAGTAACTCCATGTAAAGGATACTATTTTTATCCCCACTTTACTGATGCAGAAACCTGAGGAGTTAAGTGACTTTTCTTAAGCAGTTAAGTGACTTGTAAGTGGCAGAGTTGTGACTCAGTCTCCGATGACCCAGGGATCGTGCTGTGTTAATGCTCTCAAAAAGCAATCTTGAATCCTTTATGCTTCAGAGGGTGACTCCTCAGCTAAAGGGACTTCATTAGTCCCACATCCAAGAGCAGGCAGGGGTCCCTACGTCCTCCACCAAACAGCAAAACCTAGACTTGAATCCTACCCCTGGCTGTTATTCGCTGCTTATACATTCCTGGGAAGTGAGTTCATCTGTAAAATGGGTGAACAAACATTTGCTGAATACCTATAATGTGCCATATATATATCTATATGTAGATATATATATATTTTTTTATAAGGCAGACTTTTGCTCTGTCTCCCAGGCTGGAGTGCAGGGGTGCTATCTCGGCTCACTGCAAACTTCTGCCTCCCAGGTTTGAGCAATTTTCTTGCCTCAGCCATCAGAGTAGCTGGGATTACAAGTGCCCACCACCATGCCTGGCTAATTTATATATTTTTAGTAGATACAGCGTTTCACCATGTTGGCCATTGTGGTCTTAAACTCCTGACTTCAAGTAATCCGCCCACAGTGGCCTCTCAAAGTGGTGGGATTACAGGTGCGAGCCACTGCGCCTGGCCAATGTACCATATTTAATTGAAGCCTCACCACAACCTTATGAGAGAGGCATTATTTCCTCCATTTTACAGTTGGGGAAACTGAGGCACAGAGGGGTTAAACACATTACCTAAGGCCACAGTGAAACAGGCTGAAACGGAACCCAGCCTGTCTGATTTGGGAGCTCATGTTCTCTCCACCCGTCCTCTTTCCTCAGAGTGTAAGCCACAAAGCCTCAATTCCTGGGGTGATAATAAATGTGAAAAAGGAAATTTCTGTCATCAACTCTGCTTAGGGAAGACTGTTTGCAACAAAGTTAAACAGATTGTTCGCTGCAGAACTTCTCAGAGCCTTTATTATGCATGTGCGCACTGGGTAGTTCCAAGGGAAGAACAGAGTCAGTATGAACCAAATCTTTGCTGTGAACAGGTTAGTTGAGGAGGAAGAACCTTGGGGGAGGAGTGTTCCTTGGAGCTCACTTTGGGAAATGTTGTGCTTCATCCCGCTGCTTTTCTGACAATAATCATGAAGACAGCAGTGTTACTAACATCATAAATGGGATCATCCACTGGCCACAGTGGCTCATGCCTGTAACCCCAGCACTTTGGGAGGCCAGGGCAGGAGGATCACCTAAGCCCAGGAGTTCAAGACCAGCCTGGGCAACATAGGGAGACCAGTCTCTACAAAAAATTTAAAAATTAGCCAGGCATGGTGGCACATACATGTGGTCCCAACATCTCAGGATGCTGAGGTGGGAGGATTGATTAAGCCCAGGAGGCAGAGGCTGCAGTGAGCCAAGATCACACCACTGCACTACAGCCTGGGTGACAGAGTGAGATCCTGTCTCAAAAAAAGGTGGCTCCTACCTGTAATCCCAGCACTCCAGGAGGCTGAGGCGGGCAGATCACTTGAGGTCAGGAGTTCGAGACTAGCCTGGCCAACATGGTGAAACCCTGTCTCTACTAAAAATACAAAAATTAGCTGGGCATGGTGGCAGGTGCCTCTAATCCCAGCTATTTGGGAGGCTGAGGCAGGAAAATCACTTCAACCCAGGAGGCGGAGGTTGCAGTGAGCCGAGATGGTGCCATTTCACTCCAGCCTGGGTGACAGAGTGAAACTCCATCCCCCCCCGAAAGAAAAAAAAGGGGGGATCATCACTATTATTATAAGCTTTGTCTCAATTGCAATGTTACTTTTGTGTCCATGTTATTTGGGAACTTTTTCAGGACATTGCGCTCCTCATTCTCCCCTGATGTTAAATGCCCTAATTCCTTTCTTGTGCTCAGAGCAGCTTAAACCTCTAGGGTTCATAGTTCCCTGTGCCTGGAGCACCCCTCTTCTCTCCTCCAGGCCTTTACCTGGGCTGTCCTCTGGCTGTCTTCCCTCTCTCTCCTTTCCAGCCTTGTTCTTGGAGGAAAGTTAGAGAGGATTGGAGGGGAAGCGATTTGACCAGGACATGTGGTGTGCCCTCTCAGTTTCTCCTGCCTCGCCTTCCACAGGGCTTGCCTCCACAGACCTCCCTTCTGAGAAGCCCTCTCTGATGGCCTCATCCCAGGGCAACTACTTAGCTACTTGGGGCCTGTCTTGGTCTTTCGATACCTTGTCTATATTATATACTGTACAAAGGGTTGGAGTTTTTTTTTGTGTATTATATTTATTTTTTGAAAAAAGTTTTATCGAGGTATAATTTGTATACCATAAAATTCACCCATTATATTTATTTGAAAACTGTTTATTATAATCAATATTTTACATAAAGAGCACAAGTGAGTACACACAGAGGGATGAATTTTTGCAAAGTAAAAACACCTGTGTGATTAGCACCTGTCTGAGAAACAGGACACCTTCAGAGAGATTTATTAAAAACATACAAACCAACCCACAAGACTTTCCCTTTCCTTCCTCCATCTCTCCTTGCTCTTTCTTTCTTTCTCATTCATTCCTCCTCCCTCCTTCTCTTCCTTCCTCTTTCCTTCTCTCTTTTTTTTTTTTTTTTTTTGAGGCAAAGTCTATGTCCCCCAGACTAGAGTACAGTGGCGCGATCTTAGCTCACTGCAACCTCCGTCTCCTATGTTCAAGTGATTCTGCTGCCTCAGCCTCCTGAGTAGCTGGGATTACAGGTGCATCGTCAAGCCTGGCTACCTCTTTCCTTCCCTCTCTCCCTGCCTCTTTCCTCTGATGAGGTAACCAGGCAGATCCTCCAGCTGTAAAGCGTCAGATGTCGTGTGGGCAGTGCCCGGGCCTCCTGAAGCACAAATTGTTCTCCCTCCCTCCCTCCCTTCCTTCCTCTAACCTGCTTTATGTCTCCTTTCTTTCCTGTTATTCTAATTCTGAATACCATTTGGGGTTTATAGTGAGAGGCACAGCCAGAGTAAATGCAAAAGCCTGGGAAACAGTGGCCTGGGAGATCAGGAGTGATGGGGTCAGGAGCTGAAAGACCCAAGTCCTGGCTTGGCCCCTGCCAGTTGTGAGGCCTGTGGCTTGTGACCACACCTCCCTGGGCCTCAGTTTTCTTATCTGTGAAATGAGAATTATGACATGACTGACTTCAAACGGTGCTGAGAAGATGAAATAAGGTCTTTTCCCCTTATGGCTGCCACATGGTTACCATGTGCTTGCAATGCAAGAAGCTGTCTGTGGCATCTGCCAGACAAATGTATTCCTTTTCTTTTTTTTTTTGAGAAGGAGTCTTGCTGTGTTGCCCAGGCTGGAGTACAATGTGCGATCTCTGCTTACCATAACCTCGGCCTCCTGGGTTCAAGCGATTCTCCTGCCTCAGCCTCCCGAGTAGCTGGGATTACAGGTTTGCACCACCACGTCCAGCTATTTTTAAAATATTTTTAGTAGAGACGGGGGTTTCACTATGTTGGCCAGGCTGGTCTCGAACTCCTGGCCTTGTGATCTGCCTGGCTTCCTAAAGTGCTGGGATTATAGGTGTGAGCCACGGTGCCTGACCACAATTGCATTTCTTACTAAGATAAGACACAGATGATGAGAATCATTGCCATTTATTGAGCACATACCACCTGTGAGGGCTTTACCTTTCATCTGCATAACCATCCTGCAAGGAGAGGTATTCTCTCCATTTTATAGATGAAGAAATGAGGCTCAGAGAGGCAAGTCCTGAAGACATAGGTGGCCAAGGGTTGGAGCTGGAGCTTGAACCCAAGGAGTCTGGCTCGAGTGTCCACGCTCCTAATCACCAGGCAAGCCTTACATTAATTTCTCCTGGACCTCTTGAGGTCTGGCTGTAGCTGTGAGTCAAGTATGGTTGTCTCCTAGCTGCTAGGACAGGACCAGGCCAACCACAGTGCTGCCCCTTGGCATGCTGGGAAATCACCTGGGGGCAGGGATGGGATTTTGGGAAGGGGACAAGGTACCCAGGCAGAGCCTCGAGCTGTAAAGGGTCAGATGTCGAGTATGGGCAATACTTCGGCCTCCTGAAGCACAGAGCTGCAGCTCCAGGGTGGATCTGGGGCCCTGGTGTAGGGCGCTCTGAAGGTAGGGGAGTGGCCCTGTGGGGTGGGCATAGCTCACACCCCTGGAGCATCAGAAAAGAGGAACCTGCCCCCTGCAGACCCTCCTCATCCTGCCAGACCAGTGTCACTGGGATGGAGGGTATGAAGCAGGCCTGGCAGGACACGGCTGGACATGGGGGTGCTGGTAACATCCCTTCAGCTGGGGCAGGACTGAGGCAGAGTGACCCGTCCACAACCCCTGCTGAGTGCTCAGGAAGCCCTGGGGCATGGACTGGAGACTCCCACTGCTGGAGTCTGCTTGGGGAGTGTTGGGGACATCCCCACTCTGGTGCCTCAGCCAGCCCCTCACTTCTTGGTGGCATTCTGCAGGAGCACAGACCTCAACTGCCCTTTTCCTGGCCTCAACCATCCCTGCCCTGACCTCCAGGCTCCCTGGGGCCAGTCCGGACATCTGTATCCATCTTGCCCCAAACTCTGGAGATTCTGACAAATTTCCTTTCATTGCTTCCAGCCATGTTATTTGAAGTAATTAACCTTAATTTATAAATTTTTATATCAAACTGCCTTTTAACTTTTAGAACTGGCAGGAACAGCCTTATCCCTGGGCTCCTAATAGTTCTCCATTTAATCAAAATTCATCCATCAGGTTCCAGTGTTAAATCATCTTTTAATTGGGAGTTACATTCTGGTTAATAGTTTTATAATTCGCCTCCTCTAATAGTTTTTACCACAGGGATCTCGACTCCATTTTTCCTCACTCTATTATTGCTGGCGTGTGGTTCTGCGGGGATGGCTTAACACGGCCCCGCCTCTCTGGCCTCTGCTGGTCGCCTCTTTTGTTCTTGGTGGTCTCATTAATTCCTGAGAAGAGTTCTCCTTCCTCCTCATTACTAGGGCAGAGCTGCTGTTCTAGTGAGGGGCAGCTTTCTCATTTCTGCAGCCTTAGGAACTCTGGCCAGGAGATCTCCAAGAGAAATCTGGAGCCAAAGAAAGGGACAGATGGAGACGGAGACAGAAAGAGAGAAACAGAGAAAGCGGGAATATGGAGAGGAAGGAGCATATGGGAAGCCGGGCCCGCAGTGGACAGGCAGTTAACTGGGAGAGAGAGACAGAGGCGTCTAGAAGTGGACTGGCGCCTCTCTTGGCTCCTGTCACTGCCCCTCAGCTCCTGCCTTTCTGGGAATGGGGGGCCTGGGGTAAGGCAGGTGATGTAGGAGGATGGTGGCCCCACCTGAGACCCCAGGGTACCCTGGAGGAGTGGCTGGGGCTGAAGAGAAGCAGAGTAGGCCTGGAAGGTCCCTGGAGGTCAGTGGGCAAGGAGGTCCCAGTCCACTCTGTGGTCACTCTGGGTTGCGTCTGTGCTTGTTACCTCCTGGCGGCCAAGAGGATGAGGGTGTGGAGATCCCAAGATCAGAAAGGAGAGACCTGTGAGAGACAGAGAGACAGGGAAAAGTCAAGGGTAAGAAAAGAAAGGAGAGGGAAGAGAAGGAGGGGGAGAGAAAGGGAAAGAAAGGAAGAGGCCAGGCGTGGTGGCTCACACCTGTAATCCCAGCACTTTGGGAGGCCAAGGCAGGCAGATGACTTGAGGTCAGAAGTTCAAGACCAGCCTGGCCAACATGGTAAAACCCTGTCTCTTCTAAAATAGAAAACTTAGGCTGGGCAGGGTGGCGCATGCCTGTTATCTCAGCTACTTGGGAGGCTGAGGCAGGAAAATTGCTTGAACATGGGAGGTGGAGGTTGCAGTGAGCTGAGATAGTACCACTGCACTCCAGCTTGGATGACAGAGTGAGACTCCATCTCAAAAA
>NW_016107436.1:4213267-4248926 GCF_001604975.1 Cebus imitator
AAAAAAAAAAAAAAAAAGGAAGGAAGAGAAGAAGACAGAGGAGGGGTGAGGAGAAGAGGGGCTGTGGTCACCCCATCAGGGAGCCCTGGCCTGTGAGGTGATGGGCCTGTTGTGGGTACATGCGTGTATACATGTGCATATATGGGCACTCACACAAACCCACACATGTGCACAGGCCTGAAACCAGACCTAGGAGCAGCTCGTGCAGGGGTGACGCTGGGCTGGGACTTCGCCTGCATCCTGGGGGTGGGGGTCTCTTAGAAGGCCTCCAGGAAGGTGAGCTGCAAGGGGTCAGGAAAGGGCCAGGGAAGGATGGAAGCTGGGCTGAGGCTACCCAGTGAGCTCCCCTGGGGATGGAGGGCCTGGGTGGCTGGTGTACCCTGAAGTTATGTCCTGCTGAATCTCTATTCTCCACCTCTGGTTGGTGACTTTCCAAGTCAGTAGGTCTCAGCCCTGGCTGCACATTGGAGTCACCTGGGGGTATTTAAAAATCCCAGTGCCCTGGCCTCACCTCACATCCTGTGATGGTTTTAAAGTAGATCCACAAATCCTTTGAGACTCCTCCCTTCTGAGGATGGACTCTGATTCCCTTCCCCTAGAGTGTGGGCTCCTTCTAAAACAAACACAATGGAAGTGATTGATTTAGGAGGTTAGGGCAGGGAAGGCACGGAGGCTTCTTCTCTGCACTGCTTTGGATCACTTGCTCAGAAGGCAGCCAGCTGTGGGGTCACAAAAATACTCAAGCAGCCCTGTGCAGAGGCCTGTGTGGCCAGGAAGTGAAGCCTTCTGCTGGTGGCATTGCGTCAGCTTGAAGCAAGTGCTCCAGCCTGGACTGACATCTGAACTCCAACCTCAGGAGAGATCCTGAGTCAGGACCACCTGGTTCAGCCGTTCCTGGATTTCTGACCTCAGAAACCACGTGAGCTCATAAATGCCCATCAACCAATAAGTAGATAAAGAAAATGTGAGATATACACACACACACATACATACATACATACATACACCATGGAATACTACTCAGCCATAAAAAGAAAAGAAATAATGGCATTTGTAGTGACCTGGGTGGAATTGGAGACCACTATTCTAAGTGAAGTAACTCAGGAGAGGAAAAACCAAACATTGTATGTTGTCACTTATAAGTGGGAGTTGGCCAGGTGCAGTGGCTCACTCCTGTAATCCCAGCACTTTGGGAGGCCAAGGTGGGCGGATCACAAGATCAAGAGATTGAGACCATCCTGGCCAACATGGTGAAACCCCGTCTCTACTAAAATATACAAAAATTAGCTGGGTGTGGTGGCATGTGCCTGTAGTCCCGTCTACTCAGGAGGCTGAGGCAGGAGAACCACCTGAACCCGAGAGGCTGAGGTTGCAGTGAGCCGAGATTGCGCCACTGCACTCCAGCCTGAGCAATAGCTCGAGACTCTGTCACACACACACACAAATAATAAATGGGAGCTAAGCTATGAGGACACGAAGGCATACGAATGAAACGATGGACTCTGGGGACACGGGGAAAATGTGTGTGGGGGGGTGAGGGATAAAAGACTATACATTGGGTGCAGTGTACACTGCTCAGGTGATGGGTGCCCCCAAATCTCTGAAACCATCACTAAAGAACTTATCCATGGAACCAAACACCACGTGTTCTGCCAAAACTATTGAAATTATTTAAAAAAAAAAAACACATGTGAGCTGATGTTTATTGTTTTAAGGTGCTAAATTTGGGGGGTTATTTGGTATGCAGCAATAGGTAATTGACACATTCATTCCATCATCATCCCAGGGGTTAGGGCTGGACACAGGTGTGTTTTAAAGCTCCCCAGGAGTCCAGTATGCATCCAGGTTGAGAACTGCTGCCCTAATGCCTGTGTGTGCATGAGTGTGTGTGCATGTGTACAGGCCACATGCATGTGTGTTGATGGCGGCACCATGTTACACGCATTTGCCAGGGCACATAAGTACAAGCCCCTTCCACCTTGTGTGTTGCTCTCAGAGTGCTTCTGTCCCAGGTATTTGTGTCAGGATGTGGCTCAGGAAGGCCTGGGGCATGGAAAGAGCCTTGGAGGCTTTGTGGCCAGACCCACATGGGCTGTTCACCACTTCCTCTCTGTGTGCTCTCTCTCTGCTGTAAAGCTCCCACCTGTGACATGAGGACCTGCAGATCATCACTCTTCCCAAGACTTTGAGGAGGCAGTATTCGGGCTGGTACATGCCTCCTGTGCTGGTTTTGGCAACATTTTGGTAGCCCTGTCGCTTTTGTTATAATGGCTCTTGGCGTAAGGCAATTTGACCTGCAGCTGTTCAGACAGGAGAGCAATCAAATGTGTGGTTTCCTTTGCAAGACCCTACCTGAAGGAGGGTCTGCACTGGCTGGAGGGCAATTTTAATCATGGCTGAACTGGGGTTTGAGATTTGAAGCCAATCATCTTGGCCTCTGAAATGCCAGCTGGCTCAGATTGGCAGGATGAGGAGTTGGTTTCTGCACTGGAGAGTGAAGATGTTGATTTTGAAGCAAGAAGCACAGGAACTTACTTCTTTAGCTGAGGCAGGCTGGTGGCTCCAGCTGAGCCTAGACTCCCCCCAGCTGTGTATCCTTGGCTGAACCCCTTATTTTTGCTAGGCCTCAGCTTTCTCATATATAAAGTAGCAAATGACCTACCACTCTTGCACATGACAAACTGTGTTTCCCCGCCACAGCCCCTGGCAGGCTGCTGGGTAGCCTGGGAGGGGGACCCTCCGACCCTCAGACCCAGCCCAATCCCTAAGCCTGTGCCTTCCATTCCATTGGAGCCAACTTCACTCTTAATGACCCCCACCTAGGCCTCCAGGGAAGGTGGGAAGAAGAGGAAGGGTCACCACACATCTGCCTTTGACCTCCCTAGCAGGGAGAAATCAGGGAGGATATAGGGTGGAGGCAGAGCATGATGTGCAGAGATGCTTGGGTTCAGAGTTTCTTGGTGGGTGAAATAAAATGGGAAGAGAATGAGAAGGAGGTGAAGAAGGAGGTGGAGGAGGAGGAGGAAGAGGAGAAGGCAGAGGAAAAGGAGGAGGAGAGCAGCATTGGTTGTGATCCTGCCGTGTGCTCCAGGAGCACTTTGCTCGCCCATTGTGATGTCTAAGTTTCATGACAATAAGGATGATTGGTGCCGTTTTACAGAAGAGGAAACTAAGGCTCAGGAAGGTGAAGGAATTTCCTTGCTCAATGTCACATGGGCTGAAGAATGCAGATGAACCAGGGTGGGATCTCAGGCCCAGCGACTACAAAACCTGGGCATTACTTTGGAGACTCCAGGGCAGGGAGAGTTCCAGGCCTTGGACCAGACACCTGCTCCCAATGGAGCCACTGGGCTCATTTCTTAACACCTTGAGAGGCTGTACTAGGTTAGGGGTGGGTGACGAGAATGGTGGTGAAAGTGCCCAGGACTGCCCCTGAAGTAAAAGGATTTAGGTTAGACTGTGGGAAGCATGTGGGTTCTGAATGCCCAGAGTGGCGGGACGCAGGGGGCTGGTGCTGTCTCCTTTCCTGGGACACTCAGGAGCTGGTCAGGAGCTGAGGCTCCCTTCACATGCAGTTGGCCTGAGCCTGAGAAAGGTGAGGGTCAGTCCTTCAGGGAGGCAGGGGGATTTGCAAGTTGACCTCTGCAGGGACCCACCAGCCTGTGTTTGGATGGACGGACTACCTCTGATTCTGATGGTGCAGTTAGAGATCAAGTTCACAGGCTTCAGATATCAGAGCTTATGGTTCAGCTCTCATCACTTGTGAGCAGAGTGACTTTGGACAAGCCTCTTAACTCCCTGTGCCTCAGTTTCCTTATCTGTAAAATGAAAGTGAGGAAAAAGTTGTTTCATAGGCAGTGAGCATGCTAAATGAGATAAGCTTCATAGCATTTAGCCAAGCGCTGGGCACAGAGACTCACCCAGTAAGCAGTGATCGCTATCGTGAACTGTCTGGGAAGGCCGGAGGGGGCAGCTCGCACCAGAGCCTGGAGTTCCACCTGGGTGGCACTGAGTGGTCTGGCGTTAGTTCTGTTACCGGAAAGTGGTCTTGATCCAGATCCCAAGAGAGGGTTCTTGGATCTCACGCAAGAAAGAATTCAGGAGGAGTCCATAAAGTGAAAGCAAGTTTATTAAGAAAGTAAAGGAATGAAAGAATGGCTACTCCATAGACAGGGCAGCCCTGAGGGCTGCTGGCTGCCCATTTTTATGGTTATTTCTTGATGATATGCTAAACAAGGGTGGATTATTCATGCCTCCCCTTTTAAGACCATTTAGGGTACCTTCCTGACGTTGCCATGGCATTTGTAAACTGTCATGGCGCTGGTGGAAGTATGGCAGTGAGGACGACCAGAGGTTACTCTCGTTGCCATCTTGGTTTTGGTAGGTTTTGACCATCTGTTTTATCAGCAAGGTCTTTATGACCTGTATCTTGTGGTTACCTCCTGTCTCATCCTGTGACTTTGAATGCCTTAACCCTCTGGAAATGCAGCCCAGTAGGTCTCAGCCTCCTTTTATCCAGCTCCTATTCAAGATGGAATTGCTGTGGTTCACACACCTCTGACATTTCTGCCTCACCCATTCTGGGACACCTTGAAAAAAATTCACCAAACCTCTCTAGGCCTCAGTTTCTTTAATTGCTAGATGGGGACTCAAGTCCCTACCCTTCTCTGGGGACCCAGAAATGATCAGTATCTACAAATGTGTTGCAGATGTTCTCAATCTGAGTCTACCCTTCACTATTCAGTTGGGTTCCCTCATAGGGTTCCCCATAATAAACTGAAAAAACACTTATGTATGTATGTATGTTTTTGAGACAGAGTCTCACTCTGTTGCCCAGGCTGGAGTGCAGTGGTGCTGTCATGGCTCACTGCAACCTCTGCCTCCTGGGTTCAAGCAATTCTCCTGTCTCAGTCTCCTGAGCAGCTGGGATTACAGGCGTGCACCACCATCCCCAGCTAATTTTTGTATTTTTAGTAGAGTTGGAGTTTCACCATATTGGTCAGGCTGGTCTCAAACTCCTGATCTCAGGAGATCCATCCACTTTGGCCTCCCAAAGTGCTGGGATTAGAGGATTGAGCCACCATACCTGACCTGAAAAAGCATTTATTGAACTCCTCTCTTGTGCCAGGCACTGTTCCAAGGCCATAGAAGTTATAAGGAACACTTGTTGGGTGCCAGCTCTGTGTTCTAAATGATGCACAACCACCCTGTGCGAGAGATGTGACAATCACTCCCACGTTACAGATGAAGAGGACATAGCTTTGAGCCATGACGTAATTTGCTGAAGGTTACGTGGGATGACAGTCAACCAGCTGTAGTGTGAACGCACCTGCTTCTGCCTCCAAAGCCCTTCCTGTGCCTTCCATGCTGTCACTTGCTGGTGACTCCACAGTGCACTCCTGGGAGCTCAGGTGTATTGTCATTTCTGCAAATGAGGAATCAAGATCCCCAGAGGTTAAATTCCTTTTCCAATGCCCTTCCACTGGCAGGCCACATCCCCTCCAAACTCAGGTAACTGACCCCAGAACCACCGCTCCCTCCTGCCTCAGTGACTCTCTCCCACCATGGGATACAGATGCCTATGGGTTCTAGTCTTTGTTTTCCTGTTTCCTTTGTGATCCTCTGCATCCCCTGAATGAGCTCCTGATCGTCAGGGACTCTGCCACCTGGGGAGCTTTGTAAGGTGTACTCACTCTGGGAGGGCCCTTGCTTGGGCCCATAGTCTTGGGGACTGAGGTCTGTGCAATGACAATAGAGGATTATTAAATAAGGGGTCACAATCCTCACAGCACATTGTCCAACCCTGGCCTTTTCCTCTGACAAGTAAACTCTCATTGAACCCATTTCACAGGTGAAACAGCAGATTCCTGAGTTGGACCCTTTCCCTTTCATCAAGGGGCTGGAGCAGCTGAGACCAAGACCCTGACATGGCCCCCTGGGCCTGGCTGGCTCTGTCTCTGGCAGAATAAGAGGTGAGATCAGGGACAGAGAAACAGCGAGCAGGAAGCAGAGCTCAAAGGCAGAGCCAGCCTCAGGGTCAAGGAGCCTCAGTGTGTTTGTGGGGTCTGACGCAGGGAACAGAGAGATAGATTGATGCTTCTGGTCCCCATCCCTTGGCTGCCAGAGCCAGGCTGGGGATTACCCTGAAGTGCTGGACCCGAGTGTATATCCCGCTGTGAGCCTGAACTGGCCGCTGATCAGCTTTCTGCCCCACATTGCTACCTTCCCAGTAGGACGGTCACTGGGCCCAGGGTGATAGAACAGCTGAGGGACAATGTGGGGACCTGGCAGCAGAAAGGGGAGTGGCAGGAGGTCATTCCCTTGAAATCTCAGGGCTTTCTGCACTGCCAGTTGGTGGAATGGTGTTAGAATCCCTCTGGCCTTGTACAACAAAGTGCTTATTTTCCCCAGAGGGGAAGTGGGTGGTGGAGGGAAGGACTAGAGGGGAAGAGGCAGAAGGACAGGAAACTCACTGGAGAAGACAGAGCAGGGCGTGGAGGAAGGAGCCCAGGGAGACAGGCTGAGCCTGAAGTTGCAGATCCTGATGGGTCTACTCTGGAGTGGCAGCCAGTCTCAAGGGCCTCTGTTTCCATGGGGAAAGAATTTGGACTCTGCTGCATAGGGAGCAGGCCCAGCTTCCTCCATGTCCCCTTTGGGGATGGAGTGGGGGCAGTTAGAACTTCCCCAGGTCAGGGGCCCTCCTCTTCTCCTACCCCACATCCAGGGACTCTCATGCCTCATCTCAGCCCCTCTACCCTCTGACTCCTGACCTGGGAGAAGCTGCTGGTTCCTGGAACATGATTCCCAGGTCAGTGAACTGCCAGTTTCAGCCTTAGAAGGAATCACGGCTCTGTCTCACAGATGGGGAAACCAAGGAGCTGGCAGGGGCTTTGGCTCAGATTTGTGTAGATGAGGCTGGGCTCCTCTCCTCTGCCATAGCTGCCATAGTGCCATAGCCCCGGCCCGCTGATGCCAAGTCCTGGCTGCTTTTTGGTTTTCTGATTAATTCTTGGAGGAAGGGAGACAGACCCAGGCCCTCTTTTTACTCCCAGAACCAGATAGATGACTCTCGGGGGAGAAGTGAGCCTTAGAGGCAACGAGGGAGTGGGGGAAGGGCAGGAAGCTTCTATCAGGAGCCTCCTGGGGGTGCATATTTTATATCTGCTGTTCTTTTGACTCATTACCATCTGTGGGGCAGAAATTATGACTCTGATTTTACACTAGAGGAAAGCCAGACTCAGAAAGGTTAATTAAATTGTTTAGGGTCACTCAGCTGGTGAGTGGAGGAAACCAGGATTCGAATCCAGGTCTGGCCCCAAAGTCTGGGCTCTTTCCAAACTGCTGTGTACATGGGGTGGAAGAGAGCGGCTGTCATGCTCTGCTCCCTCAACCCCTCAAAATAGGCTGGACAGAGGAGCATGGGCAGCCGGTGGGGGGATTGTGGGGCTCAGTGGGGCAGGATGGGAAGACACTGCTTGTCCTCAGACCTGGTGAATCTGGGCTGGAATCTTGGCTTTGCCACTCCGTATTTGCCACTCTGAATCTGCATGATATGGGGCAAGTCCCTTCTCTTCTCTTCGCATAATAAAGCCGGGCGCGGTGGCTCACATCTGTAATCCCAGCACTTTGGGAGGGTAAGGCAGACAGATCACGAGGTCAGGAGATTGAGACCATCCTGGCAAACATGGTGAAACCCTGTCTACTAAAAATACAAAAAAAAAAAAAAAATTAGCTGGGCACGGTGGTATGTGCCTGTAGTCCCAGCTACTTGGGAGGCTGAGGCGGGAGAATCACTTGAACCCTGGAGGTGGAGGCTGCAGTAAGCCGAAATTGCATTACTGCACTCCAGCCTGGGTGACAAAATGAGACTCTGTCTCAAAAAATAAAATAAAAATAAAAAAGCAAGTGGCTTTGGGGTGTCTCCCTGACGTTTGATAAGTGAATGAAAGAAAAACAAATGAAGGTGTCAGGGGGAAGCCCACTTATTCTAACTAGAGTCAAAGGCTGGAGTGCCAGCGGTGCCTCCGGACAGTTCCTGAGGAGACGAGACCCTGAATCTCTGATTCTCTCAGCCCACTTAAATGAAGCCCCAGTCTTCCCCAGACACCATATGGAGGCCAAGAAACCCACTGATAGATGGCAGGTGGGGGTGCATATCCCGGTGGCCCCAATTGGCTTCCTGTCACACCAGGGCATCCCCTCCCCTATGAAGTCACCCTGAGATCTCTCTATCCCAGCTAGGTTAGTTACTGTTAATTAAACCAATTGTTGGACTTAATACCCATCCCATTAACATGTCTCCCAGATCTATTAATTATGACCAGTGGAGGAAGGGCATGGGAGCTCTGGGTGGGGATGCAGTTTGAAAACCAAGGCAGTCTGCCTCACGGAGAAGAGAAGGGGCAAGTTCATTCCTGGATATGAGGGAGATCTGGCTGCAACATTTGTCACCCCGTTGATGGCCAGGGTTGATTTGGGCGATCTGGCTGACTAGGCGGGTGTCCCCTTCCTCCCTCACTGCTCCATGTTTGTCCCTGCTGAAGCTGCACACTTGGTTGAAGAGGACGACCTTCCCTGATAGAGGAGGACCGTTCTTTGGTCAAGGGTATACCAGGAGCTGGACTTGCCTGCTAGAACCTCTGAACAAGCTCTGAAGTTCACTCCTTGTTCCTCCTAGGAGTCTTGGAAACATTCATTACAGCCTCAGAATTCCTGGAGCCTGCTGTGTCTGCATCTTGTGGGGTCTAACTGAGGCCTTTTGGCCGTCATGACTCTAGGGACCCCTTTCCCATTCAGCTTTCTCAGAGCCACTGGGGTAGGGACAGGGGAGATGGAGGTGACTGTCATTGGTACAAGGTAGAGGCCAAGAGCTCATCTGTGGGGTCAGAATGGAGGCTGAGTGGGAATGAGGGTTACAGTTGGAGAGCCAGAGTTACCCCTGCTCCACCCACACATACCTGTCCCAAGGATGTTTCCTCTGTAGCTCTTGGGACCTGGTAGGGCACCCTAAATCCCTCTGTTCTCTGATCAGGCCTTCCTGGAGGGTGGGTGGACTTAGAGGCAGATGCTGGACCCACACAGGGATGCTCAGACCGTTAGAAGGTTCTCGCCTTGTGCCTTCTCTTTCCTCTTTCCCTCCCATCTGGGCCTTCCTGGCTGCCCGCAGTGTCAGGGGCCAGCCAGGGCAGGAAGGGAACTAGGGTGGGGCCCTCAGAGGTGCATAAATCATTATTGGCGAAGACCTCAGCCCTGAGCCGCCGGGTGGAGGCTGCTGCTCATGGTTCAGGCCAGGGCATAAATCATAATTCCCCTACAATAGATCCTTTTGCAGCCGCCATCAGGAAAACTGTGTTGGTTTTATCGATTTTTTGACACGGGGGCCTAGGCAGCGGGCGGCTCCTGAATCATTATGAAATGAAACTGATTAGGAATTCATGGAATACTAAATAAACTTTATGAGCCCGTTGTAAGTTTTTTGATGCATGGGGAGCGGAAAATGAAAACTAATGATATAAAAATTACACAGCGTGCTGAGTATTATTATACCGCTATTGATTTGTTTCAAACTGTACATCAAAATCGAAGAAAGCTGGGGCAGCGCCTGCAGCGAGGCTGGGGATATTTGGGCTCACCAGGGCTGGAGGGCTTTTTTTTTTTTACCCTTTTCTATTTTTGTTTATTTTCTTTCTCTTTCCTCCAGCCTCCTGCTCTGTAATCTGACACCCTTTTCTGCACCTCTTCCACGGAAGGCCCCAGGGTGCTACCTCTTCCTCCACTCACAGGGTATTCCCTTCTCAGCTGGAACCTGGACCCTGGCTTAGCTTGAATTCCTTGGCCTCCACTGGTTTCTCGCTGGAGCTGCATTTTCAACCTGTGAATCTCTTTTCCCTTCCACCTCCCCACTGTTTCTCTGGGGAAGGACAGTGTGCTTCAGGGAAATAAGGTAGAGATTTGTTTCTTGTGTAGCACCTTGCTGTGTGACCTTTGTTTGGCATGTTGCTGTGCCCCTGTGGGCATTGTTCTGGATAGCAAAAATACTGGACTCACTAGATCATGGCTTCGTAAAGCATGGTCTGTGGACAGGCCACTATTGTCTTCAGAGCTTGTCAAAAATACCAATTCCTGGGCCTTCTCCTTAGATAAACTGACTTCAAATCTCAGAAGGGGGAATCTGGGGTCGGGTGCGGTGGCTCACGCCTGTAATCCCAGCACTTTGGGAAACTGAGGTGGGCGGATTACCTGAGGTCAGGAGTTCAAGATCAGCCTGGCCAACAGATAAAACCCCATCTCTATTAAAAATACAAAAATTAGCCAGGCATGGTGGCTCACATCTGTAGTCTGAGCTACTGGGGAGGCTGAGACAGTAGAATTGCTTGAACCCAGGAGGCAGAGGTTTCAGAGTTGAGATTGTGCCACTGCACTCCAGCCTGGGTGACAGGGTGACAGAGTGAGACTCCATCTCAAGAAAAAGGAAGGGGGAATCTGGGACCTGCTTTTTATAAGTTCCCATGTGACTCCCATGTATGGGACTCCCATGTACTGTAATTGCTGATCTGAAGAGACACATCTGAGCCACTTATCCCACTGGGTTGTCAGAGGTGGCCTTAAAGCTGTGAATATTGCCTTCTGTATTAGTCAGCTTTTGCTAGTTTACGGTGTAGTAACGAACAATCCCAAAATCTCAATGGCTGATAGCAACAGAAGTTAGTTTTTTTGTTCATCATATATATCTGCTGCAGGTTATTTGTGTCTGTGTTCCATGCGTCTTCATTCTGGGGTTCAGGCTGAAAAAGCAGCCCTAATCTGAGCCGTTTTCTGGTGGCAGAGGGAAAGAGCAAGAAAGATGGTGGAAACATGAGGCTCCAAAGGCTTTAGCTTGGGCATGGCCTGTGTCCCTCCTGTTCCTATTCCATTTGCTGAAAGGAGTCTTATCACCAAGTCCAACATCAGTGGGATGAGAAGTACAATTTTCCCACAAGGATGGGTGCCAGGGAGAGGCCCCGTAGGGACGGGTTGGGAGAGAAGGCAGTGGATTTTGTAACACATCATACCACACCCTCTGGGCTTAGTCTTGGGTCCAAGCTGCCCTAGGATTTGGGGTTTGGGGTCTTGTACTAACACTTTACACATTCCTGGGCCTCCATGGCAACTGTTCACTGGCCCCTTCCTCTACTCCCTCTGAGACCCTGGCTATCCTGCTGGGGTCTTCAGTGGGCAAGGCTTCAGCCTTCTGGCTCGAAGCGTCTCTGTTTCCTGCATTTCTGCCTCTGTGCTGAGGAGGCCTGGAAACACTCACCCTGGCTCCTCAATGGAACTGTGGTGACAATTAGAATTCTTTCGTCAAACTGTTCTTTATCCTCTAACTTCAGTGAGTACATTTAGATTTTGTGTATTGGATTTTCTTAAAGTAGAATGTATTTGGTAGCTTTCTTTTTAGCACAAGTTTTACTTTTTCACAAAAGATGATTCATACCAGTTATCTCTTTTTATTGGGTTCAACTTCACATCAGCCTAAGTCCCAGAGAGGTTGAAGTCTTGCCCTGGACACACAGCATGGCCTTCCCAGAGCCATGTTGCTGCCGAGATCTGGACATGCCAGGGCTCCTCCTCAGAAGCCCACTTATACTTGAAGTCCAGGGACCACTTGTGGGGGGACCCACTGCTCTAACTTGGGTCTGGGAGATGTCAGGGACATCAGCGGCAAAAGCCTGACACAAGGGGATTTCAGTATCTCTCTGAGAACACAGAAACACACTCACGTTGACGCTCACATCCGCTGCATACACATCTTTTCAGAACCAGACAAAGTGGATAACACAGTGATCCGGAAGGGACACAGATTGAAAGCCTTAATGTTTGAGTTTAAATTTCAGTCCTGCCCCTAACTGGCTGTGTGGTCTTGCATAAGTTACATCTTTTATCTAGGGCTCCGTTTGCTTCCACTGTCAAAGATGAATTTAAACTCAACCTGTCTGGGATTGGAGTGGGCAGGGGTGAACACACTGGCACAATTCCCACCAGATGTTGAGGCCTATACAGCTCTAGCTCTTTTCAGTTTGGAGAAAGATGCTGATGGAAACCCAAGCTCAAACTGGCTTAAGCCAAAAGGAGAAGTTATTGGAGAGGCCAAGGGAGTCTTCAGTTGCAGTGTGATTTGTAAGTTCAGACAACGTTATCAGAGATCTATCGTCATCTCTTAGCTTTTCTTCCTCTAGACTGACTGCTTTCTTGGGCATGATCTTTCCTCATGGTGACAAGACGGCTGCCAGTAGCAGTATGCCCATATCCTAGTGGTTCAACAACCTGGAGAAAGGGGGCGTCTCCTTCCCAACAGTGAATTCCCAATACTGAATTTCACTGGCCCCACTTAGGTCACATGTCCATCCATGAACCAATCATGATAGCCAGGGGCAGAGGGTAGATTTCAGGCCCATGGCCATCCCTGGCTAGGAAGTGGGCTCTGCTTCTGCAGAACCACATGGATGAGAGTAGGGATACAGCTTCCAGAGGAAATTTGAGATCGAGTTTCAAAAGAGAGTGATTCTGGGCAGATAATAGCCATATTTGTCTCTGGAAGACCCTGAGATTAGGGGCAGGGGCAGTGGGCAGGGTGAGGGCAGAGTAGACGAGGCTCTTTTGGCTCTAAGTCACATCTGGAACATTGGAGACAGCTGAGATAAAGCCCAAAGCTGGGGGTGAGGGGCCCTTCACATGTCAGGGGAGCTTGGAAACAGCTGTGTAGCCTCGAGTCTGCCCCAGGCCAAGGGAAAGAGTGTCTGCTCTACTGTCGGCATACCGTTTCTACAAAAGCCTGGCTGGTGAAGTTTTAGCCAGGTGAGCCATGAGCAAAGCTGGTGTCTGAAGGGTTCACAGCCAGCTCCACCCTTTCCCAGCTGTGTGATCCTGAGCCAGCTCCACACTGTTTCTGAGTGGAGTTTCTGAGGGTCGAGTGAGAAAATGTAAATGCTGGCTCAATCCTGGCTTCCAGAGAGTGCTCAGGCAAGACTCACTTGCCCTTGGGCTAGAACCTACCCTGACATGCAGAGCTTATCCCCTGAGCCAATATGTCGGCTTGTGTCTTCCCCTCTGGTCTTTGGTTAAGGGCAGGTCCACGTCATATTTGCAGTTGTTCCCAGCCCTGGCACTGTGCCTGGTGTGTGGTTGTGTAATCCACGAATGGTTGTAGAATGGAGTGAGAGGGAGAGGGTGATGGGGTCCACCACACAGCGTGGCTGCCCACGTGGGACTTGAACACAGCTGGGCCTTCAGCCTCTGCCCTACCCCCGCGCCCACCTGATAGCCATGCAGTACATACATGGCCAGTTCCCAATGTGTGGGTGAACAGTGCAGGTTTCACTGAAGTTTTTGAGGGAAGTCAGGGGAGCTGATGGCATCACACAGCACACTCCAGCCTAATGATGGCACCCCTGGGTTTCTCCGTTCTCGCCTTTGCCTTGTCATCTCTCTTCCAGGCAGTGCTCTTCCCCTTCTCTCCAGCCCCAGTTTCTTTAACAAAGCAAAACCCTCATTTTGCATCCCTAATGAAGAAAACAAAGCTGGATAGGACACAGACTACCTGGCTTGTGCTTCACCAGGGTCTCATTCAACCTCCTTCATCCCCATCTTTTCATTATGGCCAGCATTTTATCCCCACTCGGGCCTCTGTTCCCTGCACACACAACAGCTCCCTCAAGCTGCCCTCCATGGGTGCCCTGAGGCTCTGAGAGGAGACAGGACTTGCCCCATGCCATCCTGGGCCGGGCTCCTCCCTGCTGTGACCCCAGAGGGCCTAGGTTAGGTCCCCTCCCCAAGCCCATTTGGCCCTGTGGTTGGGCATGGGGCCGGATGGCACCTGGCTGGCTGATTCTCCTCATAGAGTTTGGGGTGCTACACACACTGAATTCAGATATGGCTCTGAGCAGGCCGTTCATTCATTCCTGACTGTATCGACTACAGAATTGAGTGCTACAAGCAAGGAGTTTAGCTCTTATTCTCCTACTGATTTGATTTAATGTTTGGTTTATTCCTGTCCCTCCTCCCCTTCTCTCCTCATCAGTTTGACATTTGCATAGTGTTTCCCTGCAGTTTTGTCGAACACACATGGGGTTGTGCTGGTAACTCCCTGCTTTGGTTTGAATGGTTTTCTTTGGGGGAGTTTTGAACCCACTGAGGCATCTTCTTCCTCCCTCACCCTAGAGTTTGTGTTCTTCCCCCGACCGGGGAGAGGGGCACATAAATAACAAGACTTCCCTGGCTCTTGCCACTCCCCCACAGAGTCTGTGCGATTCCTGTTGCCATGTGGCCTTCAAGTATTACTGAGTGTCCTGGGTGGGTGGGGGCCTCAGGTACCCATGAATAAATCTCCCCCTGCAGCTGGGTAACCTCAGTCTGCCCACCAAGCACCTCTGCCAACAGCTTGGAATCCTGAGGTGCTGGTGCTGCTCAGCCGTGAAACTTAGAGGCACCCTCCGTGGGCTGTCCGGACCTCAGGGCTGGCGGACACCTGGTTGTCTTAGTGTGATGTCCCCCAGAATCGAACCTGAGACAAGAATTCAAGGGAGGTGGTTTATTTGGGAGATGAAAGAAAGTCCAGGAAAGAATGGGAAGTGAGACTGGGAAGGTTACCACTGTGAGTGGTTGAGCTCAATCCTGCCCCAGTTCTCCAGGTTACACAATGCACCTGAACCTCGGAGGTGAGAGAGGATCAAGTTGGGACCCCTCCTCCTATTACACGGCTGCTGAGCCAACAGAAGCAGGGCTTGGTGGGGGCAGGGAGAGCTTCTGCAGAAATCTGCAGATTCCTGAGTCCTGGCTCCTGCACCTGGACCGCTTTCTCCAGCTTGCTCTAGAGCAGAGCTAGAACCAGTGGGACGAGGTTTTAGGGGGCATCTAGAAGCTGGAGAGGAGGCCTGCACATAGGCAAATGCACCAACAGAACTGGCGGGAGATGCTCAAGTGATTAAAGTGATCAAGTGGAGTTGAATCATCACTTGTCCAGGGATGCTGTAGGCAGAAGGCGGGGAGGTAGCCAATATTAAACACCTTCTGTGTAGCAGTCCTGGGTATATGGAACTAGAATACAAGCTCCTTAAGAACTGGGGCTCACATTTTATTTACTCCTTTTTTTTTTTTTTTTTTTTTGAGACAGAGTCTTGGTCTGTTGCCCAAACTGGAGTGCAGTGGCGTGATCTCGGCTCACGGCAACCTCCGCCTTCTGGGTTCAAGTGATTCTCCTGTGTCAGCCTCCCAAGTAACTGGGATTACAGGTGTGCACTGCCATGCCCTGCTAATTTTTGTATTTTTGTAGAAACGGGGTTTCACCACGTTGGCCAGGCTGGTCTTGAACTCCTGACTTCAAGTAATCCAACTGCCTCAGCTTCCCAAAGTGCTGGGATTACAGGCATGAGCCACTGTGCCTGGCCTGTTTACCTTTGGATTCTCAGTGCCTAGTGCTGCTTGGCTTCTGGTTGTAAAACCTAAAATAATAGGAAAAGCAATGACCATTGACAGCCACCTATTGTATTTGTTGTAATGAATCTTGACAACAATAATTCATGGCAGGTACTATTATCTCCACTTTATAGATGAGAAAACTGAGGCTCGGTGGGCTTGAATGACTTGCTCCCGGTCATACACTTCCTAAGCAGGAAAGCCCAGGTTAGGACTCAGGTCCATCTGCCTTCCCGGGTCACTGATTTTTCTCCTCCCTGTGGCATGTCACTGCATCAGGTGGGTGGTGGCACTATGGATGTCCCTGGAAGCCCCTCTTACTTCTGAGGTTCTGTCTTGTTAGCTGCATCTCCCTCCACCCCTGGCCAACCACAAAGAAAAGGAAAAGTCCTTTCCTCCTCCTCAGGTGGCTCGTGGCAGATTACTTAGCGCTTGACACGGCGTGTCTCTGTGTCACTGTTCCCAGGCGGAATTAAATCAGGGCAGGAAAATATTAATTTGGAGTTGGGGATGGAGGCCGCTCCTTTCCAATTACTCTCCACCCTGTCAGGCTTATCCTGGCGCAAACAAGGAAGGAGGCTGGATTAATTGCTTTGGACTCTGCCCCACTCTGGTCCCAATTACTGGGCCGGCTTGGCTCCCAGCATTATGAAGCACACTGCTGTGCAGGAAATTGTGTGAAATTTTAACGGATTTTCAGATGCAATAATGGAGCACAGGATTCAAGGCCAGCATTCGTGGGGCAGCCGAGCCCTCCATGCCTCAGCTGAGGTTAAGCTGTTTGGGGTTTCTTTGTGTATTAAAGGATCATCTGGTTAACCCCAAAGCCCAGGGCCATCAGAACAGTTCAGACTCTGACCCCATAGAGGCAAGGTGGGCTCCTGGAGTGCAAGGAAACCCACTGCCTTCATGATAATAATAATAACACCATTTTCTGAGCCTCCACAACATGCCAGATACTTACCCCAAACATCTTTAAGCCTCAGCCTTTGAAGTTCTTCTTATTTGTATCCCCCTATCTTATAAAAGAGGAAAAAGGGACTCAAAGAGGTTAAGTGATTTGCATAAGGTTATCTGGTTACACAGCGGTGAAGCCAAAATTGGAGACCAGGTCTGTCTCCAAAGTGACCCTATTTTCTGTACCACTGCCTCCTCCCTCATCTTCTATTTCTTCTTAAGGATACATTATTATAAATGTGCCTTCCCTGCCACACCAGTTTTCTAGAGTAGAGTCCTTTCTTGTTCCATCTCTGCATCTTCAGCCACTGTCAGAGCACCTGGCACCAACAGGGGCCCAGGAGAGGTTAGTTGAACTACACTCAACCTGACCTGGCCCCTGGACCCCAGGATTTATAAGTGGAATGAGGGGGTGGGCTGCTACAGCCCATAGATATCTCTGGGTCCTTGAGATGAACCCCATTTGAGCCATTTGGAACCCACAGAGAGGATAGGGAGGGTATCACATCCCCAGCCTAACTGTGTAACAGGGGCCTTCCTGATGCTCCCCATATATCGTCTCTGTCAGTCTTCACTATGACCCTAAGAGATGGCCAATTATTTGGAAGTAGCGTCTAAGAGGGAAAATCTCTCCTATTATCTAAGGCAAGAGGTGGCTGGGGGCTTGGTGGGCAGTGGGGTCTTTGATCTCTGCGTGGCTAGCTCTGAAGGCTATGGCATTTTAAAAATGCACTGATGGAATTCCACAAAATCTTCCCAGCAGAGACAGGTGGCTGGAGACGAGGTAATAGCCGTGGAATATGGAGTGGAGTGGCCAATGATCATGGAATATAAGAACCCCGACTTGGGGGCTAGGTGTGAGGGGGACAAATTAGGCTTCTAGGAATGTATCTGGGGAGAGTGGCTGGATTTGCATTCTGACTTCACTTTAACAATTGGAAGAAAATTCCTTGGAGGAATTCCTCTGGGGGAATCACAGTATGGCTCCTTGGCCCCCACCTTGAGGCATGACACGGGGGTCTAGTATGGCTGCAGAGGAACAGGAGGATGGGGATAGAGCTGGCAAGATGGGGGACTGACTTGAAGGAGGGAGCAGTGATAGGGAGCTTCGGGAAGTAAGCGCTATGTAGTTCATGAATTTCAGACTCTGGTGGGGTTACCACATGGAAAGAGAACCAGGTGTTCATGGTGGGTCCAAAGACAAGGACACTGGAGGCGATGAGGGCGGAGGAATGCGGCTGAGGCACACGGTGACCATCATGAGCTGTCCAGTTCCTACCCTCTCCTTTTAGCAAAAGGAGAATTAATTATGTGTAGGGGATGCCCCCTTAATGGCCATCATTTAGTTTAAGAAACAGATCCCTCCGCACAGCACACCCCTCCTCGGTCAGCAGCACCACCATTGGCAGCTGCGTTGATTAATGGCCTCCTGGATACAGGAGAGCAGTCGTTCTCAAACGAGCATGCCTGAGAAACACCTTAAGGGTTCCTTTACACATGGATTGCAAGGCGCCATTCTTGGGTGGTGTCGGATGATTTGCATTTCTGACAGGTTCCCAGGTGATCTTGATGCTATTGGTTCTGGGAACACACTTTGGAAATCACTGTAGTAGAGACAGGATTTCCTGTAGTCCTCTAATCCACAGAACTTGGGAACTCTGCCCTTCACTGCCCCCTCGCCCAAGGGTCCTCTAATCCAATGGGGGTAGGCATAGCCATCTCTGCCACTTTACTACCCCCAAGTGCACCCATCTCTCCAATGGCGTGTAAGACATGTGCATTCTCTAAGCATCACAGTGACCCAACCCCTGGGCATTTCTATTCCAGAGAGGGATGGATGAGTGCCAAGGGCCTAATTCCTTGACCCCTCTGCTTAGATGCAGTCCCTCCTGAGCTAGATCCTGGGGGGACCCACTTGCTGCATCCCCAGCCCCAAGCCGGAGGGGTCCCAGGGAGGCTGGTCCCCTATTCTGCAGGGCCTCTGCTCCTACCTACCAGGTGAGAGAGGTCAGACAGCTAGCATCTCTGGCAGCCCAGCAGTGGCAGGAGGGGGCCCACAATTACAGACCTAATTGTGTGACCACAGGCAGGTCCCGCCCCCCATTGATTTGGAGCTGGAACTGCGGGCTTTGCCAGGGCTACCATCCAGAGAGCCTGTTTGCACCTGTGTCAAGGCAAATTCAGGAAACCTAATTAGCTAGTTTGGTGTTTTATAATTAGGTCCTTTAAAAGAATTCATAGGTGGTGATAATAAGCCCATTTACAAATCTATTAAGCTTTGGGGGAAGTTGAATAGAAACCTTGTAACTATGTGCAAACTTGCTTTCTCTTTCCCCTTAGTGTCTCTTTTCTCCACTTTTCTCTCTTCTCCCGAGTCCTTCCTCCTGTTCTCTTTCCCCCTCTGAATCGTCGGAGTTACTGGCTCCTCCATCCATGCTAAATCCAATCCTCTTTTATTGCTTAGGAAGTCTTGCACACGTACTGAAGCATTTAATCCTCCCCACAACCCTCAGGTGAGTACTGTCATGATACCCATTTTATAGATGAGGAAACTGGAGTGCAAAGAGGTCGAGTCACCCATCTGAAGCTGCATGTCCTTAAGTCACTGAACCAGAAATGGAACCTGGTCAGTCTGGCCTTACCTCCTCTGCAGTACTCACTTTGCTCAGCCTACATTGCCCTGCTCACCCACAGCCCAGTGCTCCTGGCTCCAATGCACCTACCAAGCTGGCTGAGTTGGCATTTTACACATCAAATTCCTGTTTTCTCAGAGACCTTGTGCTGGGGCTTCAGCGCTAACTTCAGATGGGTCTGTAATGGACAATGGCTTCTAATACAATTTGCTTCTCTAGCAACTCTTCCCACCTGGATTTCTGACAAGGTAGTATGGTAGAAAAGCAGGCTGGATGCTCCTGTCCCTCCGTCCCTCCATTCCTCCTTCCTCTCTCCCCTCCCGCCTCCCTCCTTCTCTGATCTGGGGCTGAGAAGCTGGAGATGAAGTCAGTCAGTTTCTAGCTGAAGGGCTCAAGGGATCCCCAGATACTTCCAGATCTATATTAGAGACCCTAGCCCTCTCTTATCACCCCGTTTATTTCCTTCTAAGCACTTAGAACATGACATTCTCTCAAAGATGTGTTCACTTGTTCATTCACTTGTTTATTACCTATCTCTCCCCATGAGAATGCAAGCGCCGTCAGGGCAAGGACTTTATTTGTATATATCTGATTCCCTGGAGCCTGCATTGGTTCCTAGCACAGAATAGAACTCAAAAAATAGTGTTGAATAAGCAAATGTGTTGAACCTGATACTCAGTTTCCTTATCTATTAAATGGGATAATAATGTCTGCTCAGCAGGGTCGTAAAGAGCTTGGCACACAGCAGGTGACCCACAAATGGTGTTGCCCTCACTCCACTCCCCAAATCAAGCACTGAAATGCCCAGAGAAGCTCTCCTACTTTAAAAAAAGCCCTTGGATGAATTCTCTTTTTTAGAGTGCAAAGAATTTTTCTTTTTTTGTTGTTGTTTATTTAAAAAATATATAATTGCGAGAATATTAAATGAGATGAAGTCTCTCTATGTTGCCCAGGCTGATCTTGAACTTCTTGGTTCAAGCAATTTGCCTGCCTCATCCTCTCAAAGTGCTGGGATTACAGGTGTGAGCCATGGGGTCTGCTCGATTTTTTCTGTAAAGCAAATGAACTCTCTTAGATTTATCTGTTTTGGAAATTGGATGCTTTGGTTTATATTGGTCTTCCCTAAAGTGGGCTGAGTGCATATAACTATAGACATGTATATATTAGTGTCTTGTTACAATAGTTCATGATTATGCAGATTCTGAGAGCTTAAGTAAAAACTGTGCCTCCTTGAAGCATAACAATGACTGCAGAAACATGAAAGTCAGACATAGGGCTGCTGCTCTTTAGCACTGTTGGTAGAGAGCTTGCACTCTGACAGAGCTGTGTTTGGAGCTAGGATACCCTCCACTTGCTAGTTGCAATGACCAGTTGCATGACTAGTTGCATGACTGAATCTCTCCAAGGCTGAATTTTTCATTCTGTAAAATGGGGGACAGTGGGGTGGTAGTCATAATATTTGTACCTATCTTACGGCATAACAACCCTATTAAATAAGGACATGAGATTATTCGTTCAATAAAAGCTTATTGAACACCTACTATGTGCCAAGCACTGTTCTGAACTCCAGTAATTCAGAAGTGAGTAAGGTATTTGATGCTGCATGAGGCTTACATTCTTTTTCTTTTTCTTTTTCTTTTTTTTGGGATGGAGTTTCACTCTTATTGTCCAGGCTGGAGTGCAGTGGCACAATCTTGGCTCACTGCAACCTCTGCCTCCTGGATTCAAGCAATTCTCTTACCTCAGCCTCCCAAGTAGCTGGGATTACAAGTGCCCGCCACCATGCCTGGCTAATTTTTTGTATTTTTAGTAGAAATGGGATTTCGCCATGTTGGCCAGACTGGTCTCAAACTCCTGAGCTCAGGTGGTCCACCCGCCTCAGCCTTCCAAAGTGCTGGGATTGCAGCTGTGAGCCCCACGTTCAGCCTGGGGCTTACATTCTAGTGGGAAATAACGCATGTAAAGCCCTCAGAACTGTGCTCAATGAATGCTGGCTAGAAGGGTGACTGTGGCTGTACAGTGACATATAGGTCCCTGCCTCCATAGCCTCTTCAGTGGGCGAAGACGTACACGTGGCTGGACACATCTCCATGAAATTGATCTATGGCGAGAGTTACACCTGCTCCACTCTTTCATGAGGCTGGAATTCTTTGCACGTGTGTGTGCGTGCGTGTATGTTTTGGAAATGGGTGGGTGTGGGTCAATGTCTGGCATTTTCAACCTGACATTCAGTGGTCAGGTGTCAACCTCATCTTTCCTTGTACAACGTATTGCCTTCTGTTATGCCTTTGCCTTCCACACTCTGCTTTTGCTCACCCTGTTCCCTCCTGTCAGACTGCTTTCTTCCTGTCTCTGCAAACTCTACCTGTCTTTCAAGGTCTTCCTTCATGAAGCTGTCCCTGAACCTCTCCACTGGGAGAAATCCCTCCCTTCATTTTGCATCTTCCTCCTCTCTCACGCTCGTGTCCCTTCCTCCCCATGTCCTTTGATATGTTTCTTCTAAGGACCCCTTCCTTAGGAGAGATTCTCATGCCAGAGACTGGAGACCACTCTGACTATGCAGCAGCTCTCTGGAGTTCTAGAAGAGGACCAAGTTGTAATTCACCTTCTAAGAGCTACCACTGCACTCAAGGGCAACACTGTGTGATTGGGTGATGGGGGACATTTGTTTATTCATTCCCCTGCTGAACCATGGACTCCTTCAGGACTGGATCCTGTTCCGTCCATCTCTGTGTCTTTTGCACCAGATTGCTTTACTTGAAATAGATTCTTAACAAATACTTCTTAAGCAATTAAACGATTGCATGGCTCAGAGGATTTATTTTGAATCATCAGACTTTACTTTTTCTGGGATGAGAGATACGAGGCAGGAACCTGGTCTGGAGCAGCAAGTCTTTTTTGCATTGGCTATTCTACCTGTGTGCTCCCACTTGTACAATGAAACCTTCCTCTCTGTGTACTTTCACATGCATCCATGAGGCCTGGGTGGTTGTCTTGGGTGTGTATTTTGGGGGGGTGGGTACGGTGGCAGCCCAGTGCCCAGTGATGGATGAGGGGGGTGGAGGTGACTTTCCCAGGGGAAGATTAGCGCCTGGCAGCTATGATTTGTCTCGTGCCCTCCTGTCCTTTTGCTGGGCCCAACTGCAGAGTCATTCATTACAGAGGCTGCTGTCACAGACTGGGGGCAGGGGCTGAGCAATGTGTGTATGTGTGGGGGTGGCAGGCAGGACCCCTTCCTTAGGAGAGACTCTCATGCCAGAGACCAGAGACCGCTCTGACTATGCAGCAGAGCCCTGGAGTTCTGAGAGAAGAGGACCAAGTTGTAATTCACCTTCTAAGACATACCCCTGCACTCAGGGGCAACACTGTGTGATGGGGGGAGGGGCATTTGTTTATTCATTCATTCACTTGCAAAACATTTTACTGAGTGCCCACCAGATCTGTTCTCTCCCTTCCAGGAACTCATGATTGCTGAAGGAAGATGGGCATGTACACAGACAGTGTCAGGAGGGAACAGGGCTGGTGAAACAAGCGCCATTCAGCCTGGGGCACCTGAAGGCAAGTGAGAAGCCACAGGGGATGGTGGAAAGAGTATGAACTTGGAGGCTGAAAACTTAGGCTTGGGTCCTGGCTGTATTACTTACTAGCATTGTGGCCTTGGGCCAGTCACTTAAAACCTGCTGAAGCCTCAGTGCCCACATCTATGAAATGGAGCTGTGTTAAATGTGAAAAAGCCATCAATGTGCTTTTTTAAACTGGAAGGTACTGTATAGGTGGGTGGGATCACTGCTTTGTCGATCCTATTGCAGGGATGGGATAGGAGCAGGGCAGCCAGAGAAGATTGTAGAAAAAAATACAACCCCTTCCCCCCAACTGCTGAATATTTATACAGTCCTCTGCAGTTTACAATGCACTTTCACACTCTGTATTTCTTTTTCCTTACAACAACTTTGCAAGCCAGGTCAAGGCAGGCATTATTAAATCCCATATTGTAGGGGAAGAAGAAGCTCAAAGAGGATAAATGACTTGCCCAGGGTTAGTGAGCCCAGTTAGTGGGTGAGCTAAAACTGGAATTTGGTTCTTTCTGATACCCAGGCCTGATGCCCTTTCCCTGCTTCTGCACACTAGAGTTCTTCCTCTGATGATCCCCTCTGCCTCTGCTCTGGTTTGGATGACATTGCCCACACCCTCTGGGGCTTACATCCCGTAATGGATGCAATACCTTCTCCAGTCCACACATCTTCATTGTACCGACTCATGACCACTTTTGGACACAAAAATGTCCAAAAGTAGTCATGAGAGCAGAGAGAGCAGTGTAGGTTTGAGAGTGTTCAATGGAAAGAGGAGATCAAGCTGGGATTTCCCAAGAGCTCTCACCCAAAACTGGCAGGCCAGCTGTTAAATTATTATGGTAAGGGGAGAAGGAAAGGATGAGAGAGGAAGGAAAGAGAAGAAAAGGCAATAAAGAGAAAAAGGGAGAAAGAAAGGAAGAAGGAAAGAAAGAGGAAGGAAGGAAAAGAAATAAGAAATAAAGGAGAAAGAAATGGAAGTTGGGTGAAGAACATGAAGAGGGAGTAAGGAAAAGGGGAAAATAAAAGAGAGTGGGAATAAGACAGAAAGGAATCCAGGAGAAATAAGGAAAGAGAAAAAGGGAAGGAGGGAGGCCAAAGAGGCTGGGGAGGGTGTGGGGGTCGGCGGGGGGAGAGTAAGCTCCACTCTGGCAAGGGGTGGGAGATTGAAGGCTGAATCGCAGCAGGCAGTGGAGGAGAGGAATAAGTCATAAACGCTGCAGGGACAAAGGTCAAATATAGACTGATGGCTCCATTGTTTCCCAGCCGGTGAGGAGGACCCTGTTGGGGGCTGCTGAAATGCTTAACCCTTCCCTGTCCAGCCCTTTGATGGTGAGGCAGGTATGGGGATACAGAGTGAGAAAAAGCCCCTGTGGGTCCAGGGTGAAGATTAGGGCATTAGAGTTGGACCTGGGCGGGGGACAGGGTGGGCACTGGGTCTTGGAAGAAGGAACTCAAAAGTCTTCTCCACTTCAACTCATAGGAGGTAGAATAAAATGAAAACATGCCACCTCTCTTTTTCTAATAGTGGTAGTCCTCTTTTGCATCTCTGTAGAGATTTCCTAGGGAAGAAAGAAGTTCTTGGGAAATGATTGAGTAACACCTATCAACAGCAATAATAAATAGTATTAACAATATAAATAAATGTTTACTAAAGAATAAAACAAAATTCATATTAATATTTATAAAACATTAATACATGCTCTTATCGTGCAGTGCTTATTGGTTTAAAAATAACTTTAACAAACATGTTATTAAATCTAACAATCCTGTGTGATAGGTATTATCAGCACCATTTCATCAGTGAAGAAATTGATGCTCCGACTTGTCCAAATTGTGCCGGTTAGCAGCTTTCTGCATCCTGATCCACAGATCTTTGCACTACCCAGAATTTTCCTTGGGCAGTATCATACTCACCAGAGAGGAAAAACAGAGACTTTCAGGAAGTGTTTGGTTATGACATGACGCTTGCCAGTCGAGAATGCCAGATGTAGTTAGAGAGGGGGTGAAAGGATTATGTCCGTCTATGGGACATGTCTTCAGCACCACGGACAGTTCTCAGACCACCGTTTCCCCATCCCCTCTTCCCCAGACTATGAAGCCTTGCGTGGGTGGTGAGGTGGTGCAAGGGGAATACCACCAGACTCCTTGAGCCCTCCCCAGGGGAGAGGTGGAGGGCTGGGGGACGGGATGTCTACTCCTTGTGGGCTGTAACTCCACCCCCCACCCCATGATGTATAGACTGACAAAGGACTTAATGCTGTGAATACATAAAGCGGCAGAGGCCTGGGCGGTGGAGGGTGACAGCTGCCCTTTAATGCTTGGCTTTTTAAAGATCATGGTAGAGTTCAGAAAGTATAGTCATGAGGTTTAATGATTTAATGGGGACGACTGGGGAGCAAAAATAGTTACTGCACCCTGGGGAAAAGTGACTCCTCATACATATTACTTTAGCCTAATGGCCTATAACGCCCTCCCCTCGTGCCCGCGGGGGGAGTCACGCTACATAGCCGCTGTAATACCGAATGGCCTGATTAAATGCATATTAAACAATACTAAATTGAGGGAAAAAAGGCGGAGGCAGTGCTAAATGTATTTATTCTGTGACGGGAAGATGTGACTCCTCCTCTGGCAGTGGATGGAAGAAGTCCTCCTGCCTAGCCAGTTCCCCAAAAGATGTGGTGTCCCAGTGAGATTTAGAGAGAGATAGAAACCTCATTTCTTTGAGAAGAACTTGTAGGGGAAGGCAACTCCAACATTGAAGGGAAATGCTAGCCAACCAAGGATCTGGAATGCCAGGAGTAAGAAGGGTCCACAAGATTTACTGTCCCAAGAGGCCCCAGTGATTCCCAGCTTGGAGTTCTACCCACAGATGTGTGGTTTGATTCTAATCAGTCATTTTTGAGTCTTTTCTGTAAATTCAGGGGCTACTTTGAGATTCTTCGGTCCACTGTACTGGTCTCATTATCTGTAAACCACACCCCTCCCTCAACATGACCCTGGTCATCAGTTTCCAAGATCACTGATGAGGCTACAATGAGAATGAAGCCTTAGCTCTTCAATGCACCTGGGTTCTATAGGCCACGAATGCATGTTAGAATCACCTGGGTAGGTTTTTTAAATGCCAATGTCTGGATTATTCTCCTGAAGAGATTCTGATTCACTTGGCTTGGGGTGTGTCCCAGGTGTTGGTATTTTTTAAAAGCTACCCAGGTGAGTCCAATGTGGATCCAAAGTTGAGAATCACTTTAGTAGAGTGTCAGAGCTTGGAGAGACTTTGGAAAGCACCCAGTTTAAGTTTTTTATTTCAGAGATGAGGAGTTGAGGCTTAGAGAGGTCATGACTTCTCCAAGATCCATAGTAATAGACTGGACTCTTGACTCCCAACCCTGTCTCCTTTCCATTGCACTTCTTCCTTTTTTATGGTAGAATGAACAGGGCCAGATCAGAACCAGTAACTATGAAACATCAGAATCCTGGCTCTGCAGCTCCCTATCTCAGACCCAGGCAGACCCAAGATAGCACCTTTTTCCCTGGACTTAGGTAAGAGGGATTCTTTGGTCACTCAACTTTACCTGAGATGCCAACACATGTGTTTTTCTGACCCCAGGAACTTTCCAGACCACCTCTCTGGCCCCTAATCCTTTAGGCTCTGGCTGACCTATGGCCTCCTATAGTGAAGCATTTTAAGAGCATGGACTGTGTAGCCAAGCTACTTGGATTTAAAGCTTGGACATGCCACTTATTACCAGTATAACTTTGGAGAAGTTAGTTAACACCCATGCATTTCAGTTTTCTTATCTGTAAAAGGGATATAATAACAGCACTTACCTCGTAAGACTGATGTGAGGATGAAATGAGTTAATATATGTAAAAGTACTTAAAACAATGTCTAACATGTAGTAATTGCCATGTAAATGATAGCTATTGTTGATTTAACATTTTAAATGTGCCTTTCTATTGAAGATTACAATTCATTAAGTTGTTCATATATTTATATTTGCCTTCTAACTCCAAGATCCTTAAGGATAGATTCTAGGGTCTACACCTCAGAGACTTTGGTTCTCTCAGATCCAGAGAGATCCAGGTAAGTTCAGACATTGCCTTTCACAAAGCGGAGGAGAAAAAGCTTGGATGGAGAGAGGGTAAGGAGGACAGGAGCAAGGTTTTGTAGAAGCTCAGCTCCAGGCAGAGTGCCAAGATGAAGGTTCTGCCTGTCCTCTGGGGATGTTTGAAATGCTTAAAGTTACCTAAGTTGGTGGTGATGGCTGCTAGACCCAAAAAAGCTGCTAGACCCAAAAAAGCCCACTGGCAAGTGACATTAAACAGAAAGGAGTCCTGTTTCTAGCTTCCTCATGGGAATAATGGTGGCGCATGAGTGCCCATTCACCTTTTTACTTACTCACAGCTTGACTTCGTTGAGGCACAATCTGATTTCCAAACTGAGTTTCCTGTTTTCTTAGCCACTGACTGGGATGTAGTGGGACAGTCCCCCAAATAATCCAAGGCATGGGCAGTCCGTAGTGCTCTTCCCTGTTCCTGCCATGCACCTGTCCCTGTGTCTTGGGGAGAATGAGACAGGAGTATGGACTTCAAGGAGGCACCATCTTCTCATACTAGTTTCTGAACTTTTAGATGCTGACACATAGGACTGTGCAAGAGTAGCCTTCCCAACATCATCACCAATGACTACCCTTCCCAAACCTTCTGTCCTGGAACACAGCCCTACTGTCCCCAATTCATGTTGCTCCTTTTGACACTCCAGTCTTGCTTATCCTACTTTCTTCATCTGAATTGCCTTTCTCCATTATTTCATGTCCAACTTATGCCCATCCTTCAAAGCCCAGGTTAAAAGCCAACATCTCTGGCAAGTGTCCTCTGATTCACCCAACGGAATGGTTTCTCTGTCTTGAGAACTTTACAGTCTTTTTAGTTCCCTTCCTCATTGACCTGATCACAAACTGCCTTGTACCACCATTACGTGGGCTCCCCATGGCTCAACTACTAAACTCTAAGATTCTGAAGGGTATGGGTCTTTAGACAAAGACCATGTGCCCCACAATCTACAGTCTAACACCAGGCTTGCCCAGAGTCTATGTATTGTTGAACAGATAGGTGGAAGGTTGAGTGAATAAGGAATATCCTCATCTACTCTGAAGATCAAACCTCACATTAAGTAAGAAAGCAACAGTTAGGCTTCCCTAGACCCAGGCAGCAAGACTTAAAAGGGCTAGAAAACATACCACTAGAGGAGTCAGTGGCAGAACCCCTCAGCTCCAACCCCAGACCATCTGCTTGGAGGAGCAGGGAGGGAGGGAGAACTGTGATTGATTTCTCCTTTCTGTTCCACCAGATACCCCCCCCCACATACTCACACACAGCATCACACACACAGTCCTCACTGCCTACTCTCCTCCCTTCCTCCTCCCTCAACTGCATTTAATATAAACGCCCATTAAAAAAATTCTCCCCTCCCTGTCATTGCATGGGCCAGAGCCAGACCCTCCCACCCCCAGGTCCCTGACGCTCTTAGATTTTCCTGCTGCCACATTCCACCCTGAGCCATGTCTTCTAGTATTTTGCTTTCAAATTGTGTCTCCTGCCATTTGTGCCACATTTAAAATGCTAACAGTACAGAATGTCATTTACAGAACCGGGGCGTTTGCTCCGGAAAATTAATTTGACTTATTCCTTCTGCCTGTTCCTATCTCCAGGCCAATATTATGCTACTCATTCTACAAGAGTAATACTTAATGAATAGGACTATTAATAATGTCAAGGTCCGCAGGGGCCTGGCGGCTAACGGATAGGCGTAGACGGAAGGAACCCATCACCTGACTCCTGGTTTAATGTCCCATGAAAATATCAGGCACTGCAGTGTAATTATGGAGCAGGGAGAAGCGAGTGGATGACGACCCAGAGTTTCTTAAATATTTTTCAAATTAGTTGATGCTTTTCCTTTTGGGGGAGGAGGATGTTTACTCTCCCCCCACTCCATTTTAGTTCTGGTCTGGAAGAGGAGGTGGACCTATTTTTATTAAACACACTCATGCATGCATGTGCGTGCACACACACACATACACAGTGAAAGAGAGAGAGAACAATATATAACATAGAGATGGTAATAGCTACTCTCTCCCCAACATGTTGAGATTGTTAAGATACTGTGCTGGGTATGAGAAAGGAGAAGTAGAGAGCATAGGTTTACATTTAACACAAGAGAAAGACACAAAGAAGGAAAAGAAAAAGTGTAATTAAAAAATCTGATTTACAGAGTACCCCCGTGATCCTCCTTTCTTCCATGCACCTCCTCCTTTCCCAGTGCATGTAGAATTATTAAGCTAACAGAGCTTCTAGAGAAAACAGGAGGTCCTTCATTACTGGCAGCCCCAGTCCTCATCATCCCCTTCCCACAGTCCTGAATAAGAATGGCCCATGCTGTACAGCTTCTTCATTGCTTGAAGCATGATTCCTTTCAAGCCCTGAGATTATGACCCTGGGTTGGTCCACATGGCTGCTTTTATAGGAATGGAGCAGCAGAATTGGGCAAGAACCATGGGAGAGGGAAGAGGAGAGGGATGGGGGAGGCCAGGACTGGGGTCAAAGGAGTTGGAGTGGGAGTCCTGTGTGTCAGTCTCATCTTGTATGCAGAAAGTGGATAAGGATATCTGCCTTGCAGGGTGGTGGTGAGGCCATGAGATAATGGGTGTGAAGGGCCCGGGGCTGGGGCTGACACACAGAGGGGACTGATAATGTTAGCTCCTTTTGTACAGTTCACAGATGGCGCAATCAGGCTACACCATAGCAGGATCCAGGCATCTCTTCCTGGCACAGAGTTGAACAAAGGATACTTGCCTCTTGCCCTGGGTGATGTGTGGGAGCTTCCAGTGTAGTGGGGAAAACCTCAGACTCCCATGAAGGAGTCATGTTCCTACCTGAGGTCCCCAGTCTTATGGAAGAGACTCAGTTCCTGATCTGAGAGGGGCTTCTGGTCTGGTGGTGGGATCCTTGTCCTTGGAAGACTCCTATTCTCATGGAGTAACCGTAGTGCCTTCCACCAGGGAGGGCTCCAGTCTTATGAGAGTTCCAGCCCCCTGGTCTAGAGGCATTTTAATCTGATGGGAGACATCCAGCTTCTGATCAGGGTAGGAGCTTTCTAATCTGGTTGGGGAAACTGGGCCCTTACCCTGGCGGAAACTCCAGTCTGATAAAGGAGACACAGCGTGTTCTGGAAGGCCTCCCAGTTTGATGGTAGAGACAAATTCTTGCCCCATGGGAGCCTAAATATGGTGAGGGGTGTATAACACTTGGCATTGTAAAATCCCAGTCTAATGGGGGGACAGAGTCTGCCATTTGAGAGATTTCAGGCTGATGAGAGAACAGGGTGGCCTGAAGAAGGTCCATCTGATGGAAGAGACCAAGGCCTGCCCCTCAGGAAGCCCCTAGACCATGGGGAAGACAGACTCCTTGGCCTCAGGGAGTGCCAGTGTGATCGAGGAGGGCTTCTGTGCAGTGACAGATTCCCTGGTCTTATGGTCTTATTGGGGAGACATGGTACCCACGGTGGGGCAGCTGCCATCCTTTACAGGGATGACAGGGCGAGTAAAAGCAGGCAAACTGCAGAAACCCCGACAGAGGGGAGGCACAAACCGTTCAGCTCAGCTGGGAAGAAATAGGCTCAAGCCCATCAAAGTGACAGATAACCCTGGGAGGCTGGGCGTGCCAAGCTGGACCTGTCCGGCCAGGCTGGAAGCCCAGCCGCTCCTTTTTTCTGTGTCTGGAAACCACCCGCCTTTTCAGCACCACGGCCAGCGGCCTCCTCGGAGGCGCGCGCCATAGCCCCGCCCAGGTTGGGCTGACATCCAGCCCTCTGGCCCTTCTGCGTGTCCCTCGACCCACAGGCATCTCGGACTGGAGGCGTGGGGCGGGCGGCCGGGGTGTGAGAGGCGGTGGGGCGCCTCCTCCGCGCGTCTCCGCGAGTATCTGTCTCCCCCATGCGTCCGCTGCTCCTCACAGAGGCATTGGGAGTGCGTGTTCGCGTCTTTCTCGAGCAGCGGCTGTCTGCGCCTGACCCCGCCAAGAATGGGAACACTTCCTCCACCTCATCCCCTACTCCAGGGTCATGAAGGGGGGTCAAGGCTTCCTCTTGGGGTTTTAGGTCAGCGGGAGCAGGTCAGGTCTCTGAAGCCATGGGTGTGTGTGTCTGTGTGCCTGTGCACGTGCCTCATGTGCGTTTGGGGATGTCCCGTGGAAGAGATCATCTTACTACCGTGTCTTCTTGGGACACTGCATAACAGAATGATCAGGAGAGGAAATCTTCCTTCTGGCTCTAACTGCCTTGCTCACCACCTGGGTGGGTCAGGCCTGGGTCTGTAGCTGATCTTGCATTCCCTTCCCCAATCCTGAACTGTTTGTGTGAGAGCATCTGTGCAGGGACATCTGGCTTCTGCTGGGGACCCCGAGGGGCCCATCCCATGCCAGCTGAAGGTTGGGAGATCAGGGGCCCAACAGACACTCTGCCCAGCCCTTCCTCCTTTCTCTCCAACACCTGGTTTGGGCTTCTTAACACCTGAACCTTAATAGATTCAGGTGGTCCAGCCAAATCCTGGTCATTCCACTCCTCGTACCCCCTGCCTCCCAAAAGCAAGGTAGAGGGATTGAAGGGCACTTAGGCACAGAGAGACACCCCATCTCTACCCCAACCTCTGTCCTCATAAAAGGCAAATATGGAATCAGCAAAAAGAAAAAAAGGCCAAAGAAAAAGTCATAAAGTCATTCAATTAATAATTATTCTGATGGACTCATCAGAATTCACAGCTGGGCCAAGAAAAGGGTAGTTGGAGGGAGTCAGAGGACAAACGTGGGGGGCGCATTCTTGTCCCTCACCCTCAGGTGAGAGTAAAGGCGCCTCCTGCCAAGTTCTCGTTTTCTCATTCGCTTCTTTTTTTATGGGGCATCCTGAGTGTAAAAAATATGACTTGCCTTTATGGTGCTCCAACAGGAATGAAGCTATAAAATTATGAACAGTTTTTATGACGGCTATTCGGGGGATGCTTTTATATTGATGGTATACAGCCTGAATCTGTCTTTTTTGCATCCCACCCCCTTTCCCTGGGCAGGGAGGGGAAGTCTGTGTAACTATTTTTCATGCATTTAATATATTAATTATCCGGTAAATGCTCCCCAGGCTGTGCTCGGGACATTGGAGAGTGACAGGTTCTCAGCGAGCCTCCGAAGGCAGCGCATCAGCCTGCAGTGTATTATGTCGGCGAGGTCAGGGTGGGGTTAATGTAACTTTTTATTTGCTGATTTTTCATAGGCGGGAGCAAAGCTGGGATGGAGGGAGGGAGAGAGAAGGAGGGAGAGAGGGAGGAGGGGAGGGAGGAGAAGGTGCAACGAGAGCAGAGATAATGGTGAGGCAGATCTCTCCACCCCCAGTTCACCTCTGTCAATGCCAGGAGGTTTGATTAGGTAGGAAAGGAGCAGTGGCCTCTCCCACTGGCTCTGGCACCCAAAGCCACACACTCCTGTTGACCACTTCTGGGCATGAGGCTTTCCCTTGCTGCGTCTTGCACCCTTGAATGCGGACACAGTATCACCCTCTGACTCCTTCTCACTCGCTGAAACTGAAACCCCAGGTCTCAATAAAAACCTATAAGATTACCACAGGAGTGTCTGGCCAGCCTCCCTTCGTGTATTCCCAGATAGGTGCTTGCACACAGCCATATGGACTGGTGCACACACAAGCTGGCTTTGTCACTTGAGTTTGCATTGTCCCTCCTGCCTGACATGTGAGATTCTGATTCCCTGCCTATTTGCAAAGTACAGTTTCTGGCGATTAAACAAGGGAAGCAATGAACGGGTCCCACTGGCCACAGTTTCTCTTCTCTGTCAATGGTACCAGGAGCTCTCATGCCTAAAGCTGAGACCCTATCCACCCTGCAAGAAAGAAAATCTGTCAGCCAGCCCATCTTTGTCTGGAAAGCCCGGGGAGGGGACTGTTCAGGGGGCCCAATGCCCAGGTCACCACTGGGCCTATGTATGCTCCAGGCCTAGAGAGAATAAAGGCTACTGCTTAGATCATACTGGGGCCTTCCTGGCCTCCTGCCCCCGCCCTGCCATCTGCCGGCCCCAAGAGGGCAGCACAGGTGGGTTTTCTTTGCTTTGACTGGTAAGTGATCCTGAATACTTGACTCCTGGCTCCCTAACCCTTTGAAGCCTTTATTTTGGTTTTCATATAAAGTTTTTTTTTTTCTTTACTGTAAACATGTTTAATCATTTAGAAAAGTAGAGATATTGTTAGCATTATTATTTTAGGATTTATAAAGGTATTTATTTATTTAGGTAGACACTTATGTGTGTTTAGCCAGGAAAAAGGCAGCTCCTACTGAACCAGGAGCATAGACCCTGGGGTTCAGGGCCTCAGCTCTGCCTAGACATGCTGTGTGATGCCTCTTTGTTCTTCACCAAAGAAGACAAAGTAGCGGGAGGATACTCCTGAGGTCCTACAGACCCACCCACCCTTGCTCACTGAGGACCGGGGAGTCTGTGTGCACATGTGCGTGTCCTATCCCCCTCCAAGGAGAGAAGTTAGGAGCTTGAGTTCTAGAAACAGGCCTAGGGTTGGATCTTTGCTTTGCCACTTCCTGCCCTGTGACCTTGAGAGAGTTCCTTTCCTGCTTTCAGATTCAGGTTCCCCATCTGTAAATTGGGGCTCAGTATATTAGGGGTGCAACCTTATGGGAATGTAAAGAATAAAGAAGTTGAGCCGTGTAAGGTGCTTAGCTCAGTGCCTAGTACAAACACTATTGCTGTTGTTATTGTGATTATCATTATTATTTTGATTCTACCCATTCCTATCCACCTATGTTTTGTACAACCCAACCCCTGTGGAGTTACCACTCTTCTATAAGTTTGCAAATTCTGCATTCCAAGTGGCTATTTCCTCTTAGGCATTTGGCCTGAGTTGTGCCATACCATGTGATAGGTGTGCAGTGATGTGTAATTGTGGTCAGAGCAGAAGAGCTTTGTAGGCATTTGCTGTTGCCATCTCTATTAAGTCAGCATGGGGGGAGTGTCATTAGGATGCAACATTATTGTGCACTGAGGGCTGGGGGTGTCATGTACTTTACCTCATTTGTCTTTCTTAATGGCCTTATGAAGTAAATAATATTATTAAACCATCTCACTGGTGAGGATCTTGAGGATCAGGGAGATTCAGTCAATGACATGCCAGCCTGAGGTCACCGGGGTGGTTAGAACCAGGGCTGGGATTCAAGGCCACTGACTGCACAGCTCATGGGCTTCCTGTTTCCTCAGGCTGCCTCTGGCTCCCTCTGGCTCCGTTTTAAAAATGATACCCACTAAAGCAGTGAGAGAAACTTTGTCAAAATCTAAGTGCCTACTCTCTGTCAGGCACTGGTGAGGGGCTCATGGGGGCTCACAAGAATGAGGTGTTTTTGCTGGTCTGGGGGAGTATGGAGGCCACTTGGGGGAGATAAGACATTTAGTAATGGTAGTAGTGCCGCCATTCATAATATCAATAATATCAGCCACAATCGTTAATGCTTACTCTGTGTCAGGCACTTTTCCAAGAACATTATTCCACAACCCCACAAGACAGGTACTGTTATTATCCGCTGGTCTGTAAATGAAATTCTGAGGTCCAGAGAAGTTAAGGTGCACAGAGCTTGCACAACTTGCTAGTGGAAGATTCTGTGTTGGCACTGAGACTGACTTCAGAGGTGGCATCTTCAAACTTGTCATCTGCTGTGTGCCAGGTACCCACTTTTCACAATTCCCTTCCAAATTTGGGATTCTCATGCCCACTTAGGTGTATATAAATGTGTTGGCCCTTTTGTAATTTTTATTTTTGCACAGTATTTAATGAGAGTATTTTAAGTGCTGTGTTACTAACCATAATGACAGTAACTACTAAATGTCTTGGTAGTGAGGTTTGAGGGCCTGCCATGTGCCAGGCATTGTGTTAAATGCTTTGTTTGCATTACCTCATCTCATTTTTTTTTTTTTTGAGACAGAGTCTCACTCTATCACCCAGGCTAGAATGCAGTGGCGCAGTCTCAGCTCACTGCAACCTCTGCCTTCCAGGCTCAAGCAATTCTCTTGCCTCAGCCTCCCTGGTAGCTGGGATTACAGGCGTGCACCACCACGCCCAGCTAATTTTCATATTTTTAGTAGAGATGGGGTTTCACCATATTGGCCAGGCTGGTCTCGAACTCCTGACCTCAAATGATCCACCTGCCTTGGCCTCCCAAAGTGCCAGGATTACAGGTATGAGCCACCACACCTGGCCCCTCATCTCATTTTCTCGACATACTTATGAAGTGGGGACTCTTATTGTCACCTCTGTTTTTCAGATGAGGAAACTGAGATTTTTCAGAGTTAAACAACTTGCCTGAAGTCACACAATAAATGGTAAAGCCAGGAAATAATAGGGTTTAAGTCCAGGCAGTCTGTCTCCAGAGTTTGAGCTCTTAACCCAAAGCTCTTCATGAGAAAGAAGCTTATGAAATCCAAGGGAGACATTCCCTATCGCCTCCTTGCACCCCAGTCACACTCTCTTCCTCCTTTCCCTCAAAGAGCTTTGAGGTAGAATTTTCCCAGAAGCTTTATATATGTATGACCATGTATACAGGGATTTTTGCTCATAAATGTGATCATTCTGTTATATTGTTCTGCATATTTCCCTCCTTTTATGTTATTATATGTAGATCTATTTCATTCTTTTAGCTTCTACTTGATATTCCACAGAATGGGCTTACCATAATTTACCCCTTGATGGACATGTGGATTATTTCTGATTTTTTGATATTGAATGCAATGAGCAATGCTTCCTTGAGTATTCTAATACAGGCTTTTCATGCACATGTGCTCAGCAGCTGGAAGTGAAATCACTGAATGGAACAGAATGTGCCTTCAGTGTTTTTTCTAGTTGTTGCCAAATGGTTCTCCAAAAAGGCTGCACACTCCCCACAAGGCATGTGGAAGGACTCCCATTTCCTGATCTCTTTGCCATTAATGTCTATTATG
>NW_016107436.1:4249611-4265062 GCF_001604975.1 Cebus imitator
TTTTTTTGAGACAGACTTTCACTCTTATTGCCCAGGCTGGAGTACAACGGTGTGATCTTGGCTCACTGCAACCTCTGCCTCCCGGGTACAAGTGATTCTCCTGCCTCAGCCTCCAGAGTAGCTGGGATTGCAGGCATGTGCCACCATGTCTGGCTAATTTTGTATTTTTATTAGAGACGGGGTTTCTCTACGTCGGTCAGACTGGTCTCAAACTCCCGACCTCAGGTGATCCACCCACCTTGGCCTCCTAAAGTGCTGGGATTACACATGTGAGTCACTGTGCCTGGACCAATATATGTACTTGCAACTTCCATTCCTAGCATAGTCTGGTGTATATGGCCTTGGACCATTTTCTCCACTTGTCACTATAAAAGGGACATTTTCCTATGTTATTAAATATTTTAAACACTTTTTATATTTGCTTAGTATTGATCCAATTGATGTGTTAAAATTTAATCATTATTCTAATTGCTAGACATATATAGGTTGCTTCCAGTTTTCCACTATAATAAATAATACTACAGTGAACATCTTTGTACATAAATCTCTGTCCACATCTCTGATTATTTCCTTAGGATAGATTCAAACGGTATACATTTTTAAAGATTTTGATCCATATTGCCAAATTGCTTTCTAGAAGGGATACATCGATTTCCATTCCCATTCATCATGTATGGGACATGCATTTAACTGCACACTTTACAATTTAAAAAAAACTTTTCAATTGGGAGGTAAATGTATCTCTTTATTGTCTTAATCTTCATTGTCCCTTGCAGGGAACTTAAACATATTTTCCACATCTCTTGGCCATTTGTGTTCTATGAATTGTCTCTCCATGTTTTCCACCTGCTTTCTACTGGACTTATCCCCATGTTTTAGACAAAGAACCTGAGGTTCAGAGTAGCTGAGTAACACAGTTACACAGTTGGCAACAGCCACAGTGAGAATCCAAACCTCTCTTACTCCAAATCCTGAGCTCTTGCCCTGTGCTTCTTCTCTAGGACTTTAGAGCAAGAATCAGCAAACTACTGCTCAGCCTGCTGTTTTATAAATAAAATTTATTGGATCCTGGCCATGCCTATTTGTTTACTGTCATCTATGGCTGCTCTCGCCCTACAGCAGAGGTGAGCAGTTGCAACATAGACGGTATGGCCAACAAAGCTTAAAATATTTACAATTGGTTCTCCAGATTTTTTTTTTAGACAGAGTCTGGCTGTGTCACCCAGGCTGGAGTGCAGAGGTGTGATCTCAGCTCATTGCAACCTCTGCCTCCCAGGCTCAAAAGATCTTCCCACCTCAGCCTTCCGAGTAGCTGGACCACAGATGTGCACCACCATGCCTGGCTAATTTTTTATATTTTTTGTAGAGACAGGGTTTCACTGTGTTGCCCAGGTTGGTCTCGAACACATGAGGTCAAGTAATCCATCTGCCTTGGCTGCCCAAAGTGCTTGGATTACAGGTGTGAGCCACTGTGCCCAGCCCCACTTTTACAGAAGTGTTTTACAGAAAACATTTGCCAACCTATGCACCCACTGTTCTGGAGTAGCACTGGTGTATCATTTCAAATGTCCTAGTAGCCCCATTTTAAAAAGTAAAAAGAAACAAGTGAAAATAATTTTAAGAATATATTTTATTTTCTTAATAATGTCAATATATTAACATATAAGCACATAATTGGTATAAGGATTATTGAGATATTTGCATTTTGGGGAGGAATACTATGTTTGAAATCTGTTATATATTTTGTACTTATAGCGTGTCTCAATTTGGACTAGTCAAGTGCAAGTGTTCGATTGCAACATATGCCTAGTGGATTACCTTAAGAAACAAAACAGCTCAACAGCCCCAATTTTTTCACCTGTGAAATGGGGACGATGCTAATACCACTCACTTTGCAGGATTGCTGCAAGAATTGAATGGGAAGCTATACAAACTGTGTATACAGTTTGTAAAGCCCTGCATACGTGCAATGGTGATGATTATAACTATGAGCTGGGGGATCCAGCATGCCTTACACTCTGAAGATGAGTAGAAATTTGATAGACAGAGTGTAGTTGTTGCTGAGAATAATTCCAGTGGTCACATACACATATACTCATACCACATTTTTGTTTCTTCTCTTCACTGGTTCAGTGTCTTCTGAATAGTATTCAGGCTTAGAGAGGGCCGGAGTAAGTCTTGCTCACTCAGTGCAGAAGAGGTTGTCCCATTAATTCCCCAAATGCCCCATTTCCTGTGGGCTGTGCCGATGGCCATTGAAGGTGTCTGTCTCTGAATTGCCCTGCTCGGCTGCCAAGCAGAATTAAAATTTGTCTTTTTAATTTACCCCTTTTTTCATCTATCAAATACTTTACTGAATACCTGTTGTTCAACAGCCTCTGAGATGAGAGTTCTTTTCAGAAAGGATTTTCTCAAAACATATATCTACAACAAAGTTACTGAAATTAAAATGAAAAACCAATGAGAAAGAGGTAACAATGTTTAGGCATAGAACTTATGTAATAGGAAATTAGGCTTTGAGCTTCTTGGCAAGCAGGGCAAAAAGAGAAATATATTAGATTACATAATTTTCACTATCTGGGAGAAAAATGTGTGCTACTTTTTTTTTTTTCCCTAAGAAAGACAAACTGTTCCTTGGTACTACATTCAAACAGGCGGTCATCTCACAAGGCAGTCACACTGGGACTCTGAGCAGCGTAATAGACAAGCCTCCGATTGCAGATTTACAGCAAGTACAGCCGTGATCATCCTGTGGCTGTTTCTTGTGTCTGCCCTCCATAAAAGCTGAGGGCACCACGTTAAAGCTCAGACTCAAGGGAGGCAATCCTATAGGAGTCTAACCTATATGTAATCCAGGTATGTGGCTTTCTAAGGATTTAGCTTGAAGCAAGGAAGGTGTTTAGAATGCCCATGGGAAGGTCTGCTCCAGCTGTCTCTGAAATTCAGTCCAGTCTCTTTGCTATTGCCACCACTGAGGGTGAGTCCTTGTCCTTTCCTGCCTCCTCCCTGGTCTCTCTCCTGGATCTCTTCCATTGAGCAGCGAGCGATCTCTCTGCTACACAGACCTGATCCCCAACACTCCACTGGCTCAAAATCCATCAGTCATCTAAGTGGTGGGATTTGGGGTGAATTTGTTTGCTCTCAGCTTGGAATTTTTAGTCATTGTTTGAATTCTTTATAACAAGTATAGATCATACTTACAAAAACAGTAGGATGATTTTACTTTAGAAAAAAAAATCTGGACTGAGATGCCCAGCTGTGTCAAGATGCTAATAGTGGTTAATTCTAGGTGGTGGGACTATGGGTGGTTGTTACTTTTTTCTCTGTATTTAAGTATATGTTTAAAGTTAAAAAAAATAATTTAGTCATTTTTTGTTGCTTTTGTGTTATCTGAAAGCCACTCACCCCTTCTCTGAGCTCTCACTGTTTCTTGTGCATAGTGACATCATTTATTAGTGACATCTACTGTGTAGAAGGCACTCTTAAAAATTATTACTGATTTAAACCATATGTTGAGCCCATTTCATGGATGAAGGAACTAAAGTTTGAGAGTTTATGTAGGAATTCACCTGGAGTCACAGGGCTAGGGTGACAGAGATGTCATTAGGACCAGCAGTCTAAAGCCAAACTTCCAGTTCCTTTATACTCCAGTCTCCTACTCAGCACTGAGCACATTGGCTTTTTTTTTTTTTTTTTTTTTTTTTTTTAGGTTGTTTTTTTTTTTTTTTTTTTTTTTTTTGACAGGGTCTTGCTCTGTTGCCTAGGCTGTAGTAGCCTCGACCCCCTGGGCTCAAGTGATCCTCCCACCTCAGCCTCCCAAGTAGCTGGGATGATGCACCACCATGCCCAGCTAATTTTTGAATTTTTTGTAGAGATGAGGCCTCACTATGTTGCCCAGGTTGGTCTCAAACTCCTGGGCTCAAGACATGAGCCATGGTGCCTGGCCTCACTGGCTCTTTTATTTCTTTTTTAATATTTTACTTTTTTTCTTTTCTTTTTTGAGACAGGGTCTTGCTCCGTCACCCAGGCTGAGTGCAGTGGTATAATCATGTCTCACTGCAGCCTTGACCTCCCTGGCTCAAGCAATCCTCTTGCCTCAGCCTCCCAAGTAGCTGGGATTACTGGTATGTATCACCACACCTGGCTAATTTTTAAAATTTTTTTGTAGAGAGTAGGACTTGCTATGTTGCCTAGGCTCATCTCAAACTCCTAGGTTCAAGTGGTTCTTCTGCCTTGGTTTCCCAAAGTGCTGGGAATGGACATGAGCCACCTCGCTGGCCTCTTTTATTTTTTCTTTATTTTCATTATTATTTTTTGAGGCAGGGTCTCTGTCATCCATGTTGGAGTACAGTGGCATGATCACCGCTCACCGCAGCCTTGACCTCCCAAGCTTAACCAACGCTTCCCACCTCAGCCTCTGAGTAGCTGGGACCACAGGTGTGTGCCATCATGTACCACTAATTTTTCTGTTTTTTGTGGAGATGGGGTCTCTCTATGTTGCTCAGACTTGTCTCGAACTCCTGAACTTAAGCCATCCTGCTGCCTCGGCTTCCCAAAGTGCTGGGATTACAGGCATAAGCCACAGCGCCCGGCCCTTTTATTTCTTTACACTAGCATAGTACTTGGCATACTCTAGGTGTTCAATAAATGTTTATTATTAAATACAGGTGCTTCCTAAATATCACTTCTATGGTGGGAAATTGAAATGCTACTGATTTTTTTTTCCTCCTTTCATAACATCCCTTCCTTTTACCCCTCTGTATCATTGCCTCAGCAGACCTCAGAGGATGAGGCCTGAGCCCAGGCAGAACCCTGAAAGCCAACAGGATGTGGCTGAGAGGCAGCATCTAGATGGCTTTGTGGAGAATCCGGTGCCCCAACAAGAGGAGCAGACCCCCCTAACGTGCTTTCCATAATGTAGAAAGGCATAGAACTGAAAATGCCACTTGGACAAGGGAGAAGGTCTTCTTAGAGGGTGCTGGAGTGAACAGATCACATGGAGGATCACGTGATAGGTACTCTCCTTACCCGGCCCCCAGCACTACAGAAGCCCCCCTAGAACTTAGATGGAAGTTGACGGAAAGGAAGATAACTCTGAGGAAATTCAAAAATCACCGAGACTGAATTTTTTTTCATTGCCAGTGGCACAAGGACTCAGAATGGAAATTAAATTACATTAAAAAAAGAATGTTTTATCGTAAGAGTCTCTGGACTGAGACTTTTACTACACTGCCCCTAGCTGGGCATTTGCTCTCATCTGGAGAAACACGTTTCAGGGTGGCACTGGCCTCTGAGCATGCGGAAAGAAGGGTGGAATTCTAAGCCACCTCCTGAGGGCAGGGAGTTACTCAGAGTTTGGAACCTGGAAAAGCTGACGAATATCCTGAGGCCAAAGTTACGGAGACTGATAGGTGTTCTCCCTACTGGGCAGGTCTCCCCTTCTGTGTGTGGAGGTGGCCAGGCAGGCCCCCTTGTCAGCAAACTTAGAGCATCCTCCCAATTACACTCTCAAACAGGAACCTAATTTAAATTATTTTTTTAGGGATGGGGTCTCACTATGTTGCCCAGGCGAGTCTCAAACTCCTGGGCTCAAGCCATCCTCCTGCCTCAGCCACCCAAAGTGCTGAGATTACAGGCAAGAACCACTGCACCCGGCCCAGGAACCTAATTTAGACCCAGAATTCCACACCATCGACCATGTCAAGAATAATCTTGGCCTGAAAAACTTTTAGAGCAGATATGACGAGTTGCCCATGTCTGCATCATTAGTGCCCTAGTGGACTCTCTCCTTCTAAGTGGCATAGCTCCCTGGGGAACCTTCAAAAGGAGTGAGCCATGAAATGGCTCCCCAGGGGATAAAAAAGAAGGGGGTCTGCTGAATGAAGTTACTTACCAGTGACCCTGCCAATTTGAGCATTTGCCTGTCAAGGACAGTGAATTTGGCTTTGCCATGGCTGATGCTGTCAGAGAGAGCTTGGGTGGTGGGGTAGGGAGGGGCCCCGTTAGTGGACCAGCATGGTGGCTGAGATGTGGTGGGAATATCACTGTGCTTAAAGTCTGGGGCCAATTTTCTCTCTGCTCTTACCAGCCTGGCCTGAGCAACCCACTGCCCCTTTCTGAGCTTTGGGGTCTTCCGTTAGAAATGCCTGCCTTGCACAGTTGTGGGGAGGGCACTTGGTAAGCTCTCGGTGGCTTCCCCTAAGGATCCGTCATTCTATGTCACTAGCAGCAGCCTCATCCAGTCTTAGCTGCAACCCCATATCACCCGTGGAAATCCCGTTATCCCATGAAAATGGTGTGATTCAATGCAATTAGGATAAGGAGGGACCTGGGGGCAGCCACCAGTGGTTACGCTGCAGCTGGAAAGCAAGTGGCCTCTTTACTACCAGGAAGCGTGGGGTGTCCTCCAGCCTAGTCAGTCCTGAGGCTGGTTCTGGGCCTCCTGGATGACCCTACACCTTGTTTAAAGCCAGATAGCCTGTATTCCTGGGAAACACTTTTACTATGCTCTTCCTTTTGGGTATGGGGAGGTTGGTGTTAATTGCAAGGCTGTTCATAACAAATTAGCTCTGAGCCTGGACTTTTTGGTTTTGTTTTTATTTTATTTTATTTTATATTTGTGAGACAGAGTCTCACTCTGTTGCCTAGGCTGGAGTGCAGCGGCAAAATCTCGGCTCACTACAACCTCCACCTCCCAGGTTCAAATGATTCTCCTGCCTCAGCCTCCCAAGTAGCTGGGATTACAGGTACCTGTCACCACACCCAGATAATTTTTTTTTTTTTTTTTTTTTTTAGTAGAGACCATTTGGTGAAACCGTTTACGTTTCACCATGTTGGTCAGACTGGTCTTGAACTCCTGACCTCAAGTGATCTGCCCACCAGGGCCTCCCAAAATGCTGGAATTACAGACATGAGCCATGGTACCCAGCCAATTTTTTATTATTTTAGACATAGGATCTCACTTTGTCACCCAGGCTGAAATGCAGTGCGGCCATCATAGCTCACTGCAGTTTCAACTTCCTGGTCCCGCCTCAGCCTCCTAAGTAGTTGGGACTACAGGTGTATGCCACCATGCCTGGCTATTTTTTTTTTTTTTTTTTTTTTTTTTTTTTTTTTTTTTTTTTGTAGAGATGGGTTCTTGCTATGTTACCCAAGCTGATCTCAGACTCCTGGGCTCAGGCAATCTTTCCATCTTGGCCTCCCAAAGTGCTGGGATTATAGGCATGAACCACCACAGCCGGCCTTTTTGTTTTAGTTGCAATATTCACAGCAAGAGTGCCATTGGGGCATTAGCCTTTCCTGTACATTACTTCATTCCATCGTTAGTATGCTTTGCTGAGGCAAAGTAGGCAAGCATTGTTTTACCTTTTCAAATCTATTCTTTCTCTCTCCATCACCTCTGCCATCTTCCTAGTCCAAACTACTGCCAATTCTTTTTATTAAGCTTTTCTAAGGCATAGTTTATATTTAGTCAAATGCACAAATCCTAAACATACAGCTGGATGAAGTTTTACACCCAGGTAACCATGGCTAAGATCAAGTTATTGAACATTCCCAGCTTTATAGCAGGCTCCCTCCTCCTCCCTGCAGTCATTATCCCTCCAAGGATAACAGCTATCCTGACTGCTATTCTTACAGATTTCTTCTGCCTGTTTTTGAACTTCCTATAAATATCTTCATGCAGTGTGTCCTCTCGTGTTGTGAGATGAACCCATGTAGCATGCATCCATCAGTAGATTGTTCTTTTTAACTGCTGCATAATGTTCCATTATGTGAATAGACGGTAATTTATTTGTTCATTCTATAACTGGTGGACATTTGAGTTGTTTCCAGCTTTTGGCTATTACAAATAAAGCTTGTGTCTTTTAGTGGACATTCTGCTAGGTCATAGAGTACATTTATTTTTAGCTTTAAAAGATACTACCAAATAGTTTTTTCCAAAGTAGATAGATTGACTTACCCCGCCCCACCCGTAGTGTATGTGAGTTCCAGGTGCTTCACATCCTCATCAACCCTTGGTATTCTTGGTCAGTCTCATAAAATTTAACCACTCTGATGGGTCTATAGTAGAATCTCATGGGCATTGTACCTTGAGTTTCTCTGATGATAAATGATATTGAGCATCCTTTCATTTGTTTATTACAAGCCACTGTGAGTGCTCTCATGGGTCACTGCGCAGAACTCCTACCCAACCCCCCTCTTCCTGCTCTGGGCCTCTCCAGTCCCTTCTGCCCAGTACAGCTGCAGCGAAGAATATTCCTGACATAGCATTTGGGTCCTGTTGCCCTCCTGTTTAAAACCCTTCTTTAGCTTTCCCTTGCCCTTTGGATCAAGGGCCAAATCCTTGACGTGTTTCTGCTTTCCCAGAACTCCTGCCTACCTCTCCAGCTTTATCTAAGACCATTCTCTCCCTTGTACTGCAGCCACTCTGGTCTTCTTTGGGCATATGAGTTGTTTCCAGGTTTTGGCTATTACAAAAGCTCATGTCTTCTCTTTCCAGCATTTTTCTTATATTCTGCAATTATTTGCTGATTGTTTGTTTGATGTCTGTCTCTGCTACTAGACAGTAAGATCCACAGGAGCAAACCCTACACTTCTCTTGCTCATTTTGCATGTCTAGTGCCTAATGTAGTGCCCAATGCATAGTAGATCCATAGTACGTATTTGATGAATAAGTAAATACGCTGATATGGTTTGGCTATGTTTCCCCACCCAGATTTCATGTCAAGTTGTTATCTCCACATGTTGAAGGAGGGGTCTGGTGGGAGGTGATTGGATCATGAGGGCCATTTCTAATGGTTTAGCACCATTAGTGCTGTCTCGTGGTAGAGTCCTTACGAGACCTAGCTGTTTTAAAGTGTGTAGCACTTCCTCCTTTGCTCTCTCTCTCTCCTGCTCTGCCATGTGCCTGCTTCCATTTCACCTTCCGTGATTGTAAGTTTCCTGAGGCTTCCCAGTTATGCCTCATGTACAGCCTACAGAACTGTGAGTCAATTAAATCTCTTCATAAATTACCCCGTCGAAGGTAGCTCTTTATAGCAGTGTGAGGATGGACTAATACGTACACCTCCAGTTTACAAATGAAGAAAGTGAAGCTCTGAGAGGGAAGTTGCCCTCAGGTTGCAGACCTGGAGCTAGAAGCCAGATTTCCTGATTCTTCAATGCTCTTTTCACCATACCCCAATGCCTCTGATGAGATGATGAGTGTAAACATTTTGCTGTTGCTTTTCCACAATTCTAGTGTAAGAATTGCTATGTTATGATTATTGTTGTTGTTATTATTATCAGGTCACCATCAGAATGTCAGTTCCAGGAGAGTAGCAATGCTGTCTGTTTCGTTTTCCGATGGATCCCAGCACCTCAGTACAGTGCTTGGAACTTAAGAGACTCATTGGTTGAACTGACAGTTACCTATCGGTTGAATTGCAGCATTGTTGGCATAGACTAGTATAAAGAAAAATGTCAGCTCCTTTTAAAAGCAGATGCCATGGAACTGTTCATATGTTTTTGGAATTGTTCATGTATTTTCATTTTGCTGGGACTTTATGGGACTGATTATTGTTTAAATTAGGAGGCTGGTGACTGGTACCTGGAAATCTGTCACATGCTAAATGGTATTCACTGAAACTCAGTAATCCCAAACTTCCTCTGGTTGCACTTAGGCAGGTCGACTTTCATTTGCCCCTCTGGGAAAAAGTTAGCTTGAATCATCAAGGATGGAAAAAAGAGGACACTCAAAAGACCACAAGGAACCTACCAAAGAGAATTAGGGCTTTGCTCATTGTTGGCAAGCAAATTGCTGCTGCTCATTGCAAATGAATCTTATTTGTCCACCATCAAGTCTTATCTGCTCATTGTGGCAGGGCCTGCTGCTGCGCTGCTTGGCAGCAGATGGGTTCCAGGGATGGCAGCTCCGTGGAAGTAATAAAATGGCATTTCTTTTCCAATTGTCTCTCATTGAGACCTCTTGGTAATTCAGATTGATTATCTGCAGCCCAGCACAAGGACTGACTGAGTGAGGTTTGTCTGGGCCCGGGCTTTTATTGCTGTCTCAGGAACTGAATGATATACACAGCCAGACTGTTCTTCAGCTGCCCAGGGGTTCTGTCCTCACCAGTCAGGGGCAAACCCTGACAGTGGGTGAGGCGAGGAGGCTCCTTCAAGTCTGGAACAGGCTTCTGGACCCCTGGCCCAGTGCTCTGTTCAGGACAGCCAATACACTGCCAGGAACAGGCCTATGGTAGTCTCTATCCCCTGCCTCGGCTAGGACCATGGTGCCTCCGAATTCCCAGTGGCTTCAGGCTTTGTCTGCAGTGGGAATGGCTTGTCCATCCCCAAAGATTCATCCATCTGGGAGTCCCAAGATGCTCCCAGGGCTGCAGCCTTGCAGCCCTTCCTGTGGCCTTGCGTAAGCTCTTGGTGCCTGAGGGAATGGAGAGAATCAATACCTTCTTAGTTTTGAGCTGTTTATCCGTTTTTTTGTTGTTGTTGTTTTGTTTTTGAAACAGAGTCTTGCTTGTCATCTAGACTAGAGTGCAGTTGTGCGATCTCGGCTCACTGCAACCTCTGCCTCCTGGGTTCAAGTGATTCTCCTGCCTCAGCCTCCTGAGTAGCTGGGACTACAGGTGCATGCCAATACGCCTGGCTAATTTTTGTGTTTTTAGTAGAGATGGGGTTTTGCCATGTTGGGCAGGCTGGTCTTGAGCTCCTGACCTCATGTGATCCACCCGTCTCAGCCTCCCAAAGTAACGGGTTTACAGGCATGAGTCACCATGCCAGGCCTGTTTTGTTTTTATGAGCAGGGAGAGTCAGAGATTCTGGGGTGCTGAGAGTGAAGCTGGGATCTGGCAGGGCACTATACATACCCTCACCCCAACAGCTAAACCAACAGCTAGAGTCTGTGCTCTAAAGGCTCTTGTAAGTCCTGTGTTTAAAGTGCCAGGCCCCCACCCCTCGGAGCAAGGCCAACCTTGTGCCTCTCCTTTCGATTTCTGTGATTTTTTTAGTTCTCCTCCTGCCCCTGTCTCCTCTCTCCCCCATTCCCGCATCCCCATCCCCTCAGACCCATCTACCCCTCAACCCCGTCTGACTGCCAATTGAAAAGGCCTGAAAATAATGTGAAATAATATAGTATCACCCAGAGGCTGCTGACAGGCAGCGCGGCCACCTCTGAAAACAGGCTGGGAGGCAGGGAGGGCAAGGAAATTATAGGCTGCACAAAGGAGAAAAAGTTAAAGTGAGAGCTCCATAAAAGAAAGTGGAACTATTATGCTGCAAAATGCCAACTCATTACAAAGCGGCCAAATAAGAGAGAAATACGGCGCTGCCTGTAATAGCAGTTTACAAGGGAACATTGTACAGCAACAGAAGAGACGCTGCTATAATTTGCTCTAACAACTCCAATTATCCCTTTTATTGATTTGGCAACACATTTAATAGGAGTAGCCACACCTCTTCTGTTACAAATCATTAAAGGTGTTGAACGGTGTAATTTTAAAATTGTCCTCCTACAGTTGTCAGTATGACAGCATAATTCTCCCTGATTTCGGCTATGTAAACACCGAGGCACAGTCATTTCCCCCTTACAGGGCCAGAGATGTTGTCAGCCTGGGGTTTTTGTGCAGAAACATCCATTTAATGCATATCTTTTTTTCCCCAGTCGGCTCTCCTAATTGCAGTGAGGTTTGGTTTACTTTTTTTTTTTTTTTTTTTACTCTTTCCCTCTTTTCTTCCAACTAAGAGGTGTGTGTGATGGGGGAGGTCAGGGAGGAAAATAAACAGGCGGGTTGGTCTTCTCTTTCTTCCCTGGCAGCCTTAATTGCTACTTAAGCATGGGCCCTGCACTTAACATCCGTGGGGAGCAGGCCCGGGACGCGGTGCACAGTCTCGGGAGGCTGCTCGCGCGCCCCCATCCCCGCCCCGCCCGGAGGGCCCCAGCGCGCACGCGCTCTCGGCACGGCGGCCTGTGTGGCTGGGGACCCGAGGCCAGCCGCGGAGGGGCTGGGCGGCCCGCGGGGTCAAGGGACAATCACGCTGGGGTGGGGATGCGGGAGCTCCTGCGCCACCGCTTCTTCCTCTCAGAGCCCTGTCTGCCCTTGATGGGGCCACTGGTGGGGTTAACTTGCTGGGGGTCGCCCACCTTCGCCCCTGCCTCGCCAGCCCACCAGCTCCCTAAGGTTTTGTGGTTTTTTGTCACCATCACATCCCAGTGTTGAGCTAAGTGAGGAGCCCCCCCCCCGCCCCAACAAATGTATTGGACGGAGGGCAACGGTGTGTGAGAGGAGGCCGAGGAAAGTAGGGCACCTGGGGTTCAGATGGTGAGAAGGGGCAGCCGGGCAGGGCAGCAGGTGGGGTGTGGCCAGTTTGTTGGGCGCTCCACTCCGTGCTGTTGGGGTGGCCAGGGCAGGCTCACGTCTCCGTCCCCAGCCCCTTTCCCGGGACCACACCCAAACCCTCTTTAGTCCCCTGTGTGTGGGCTGTGTTAGGGGTCAGCGTCTTGTGTTCAGGTCCCCTAGGAGCCCACCCCACTCTACTAGGAACCAGGAGCCGGGTGCTGTCTGTCCCAAGCAAGCCATGTGGCTTGAGTCGAGACCCTTTCCAACTCCACCCATGTGGGATCTTGAGCAAATCCCCCCACCCGACTTAGCTTCAGTGTGGTGGAGCTGGGCCCAAGGCCCCTCTGAGGGAGTGCTGCTGTAGGCACCTTCCAGCAGGCTGGGGTCACTGCAGTGGGAGGGATTTAAGCTAGACTCAAAGAATTTGAGCTCAAAGTACTTGCTTAAGATTGGAAGAGTACATTTCTCTGCAAGAGGGCCAGCAGAGAGGCTCTTGGGTTGAGGAGGGGTATGCTAGCCCAAGTATTGCCATCATAGCCACAGCAGGGCTCTGCCTCAGAGTCCACAGGAGTGGGGCCCTTGGCTTTGGCTCCCTGGACAGTTGGGAGATGGAGGTCAGCCCCAGCAGCTGCCATCTCCCTGTCATCAACCCAACCCAGATCTGTGTACCTGCATCAGTGCCTGGCTCTTGCCCCACATGGGCCTGCTGTACCACTCAAGAAGAAAGCTATCTCCAACCCTGGCATCCCCACAGGGGAAGGCTTGGGATCTGCCTGGGGAGGGTCCTGGGAAGGGGCCTTCTTTTGTATTCCTGCACAGCAGAGGTGTTGGCATGTGCATGTGTGTGTGCATGTGTGCACATCTGTGGACATCTATCTGTGGCTTCTGTTCTGAGCTCCTGTCTGTCTCCGCTTCTGCCTTGCTCTGTCTTGGTACCTCTGGTGTCCGTGTGTCTTTTTCTGTCTGGCTCTCTTTTTGTGCTTCTCTGGGGCTCATCTTTTCATCTTTGTGTTTTTTGCTTATTGTAATTGCCATTTCCAAGCTGGCATTCTCCTACCAGGCCATGGGCTCTGTGAGGGAAAAGACTGTCTTTTCTCTCCCCATGCATGCACATGATAGGTGCCTAGTACATTTCTGTGGAGTAGATGAATGGAGACCTGACTCTGCCTAAGAATCCTTTTGTGGCTGTGTCTCTGGCTGCCTGACTTTCGGGGTCTCTGTGCCTCTCAGAAGCTAGTTTTGTGGTTCTGTGTAGGGATATACCTGGTTTATTCCCATGCATATGTGTATTTCTTGTGGTAGTTTTTCTCTCCTTGTCTATGTCTGTCTTCAGGTTTGTTGATCTGCCTGAATGTCTCTGCATGTGGCCCCAAATCTCTCCCCATGCCTGCTGGTCTCAGAATATAATTGGTGCTGTGTCCAAAGCAAGTGTGTCTGGGCATTCATGGCAGAAGAACTGGACTTCCAAATCTGCCCCCTCTCCACGTGGGTGAGCTTCTCCCACACTCTCCATCATAAGAGGCCATGAGCACCCGAAACTGATCACCTTCTCAGCCTAGAATGGGAGTGAGCTGTGGTCCTCTCCCTCTCTTCCTCTCACTGTGACCCCAATCACAAAACCTGCCCTTCTCTAATTGGCTGATGTCAGTGGAAGGGGGAAGGGAAGGCTGATGTCCAAGGAGGAAATCCCATTTAGGTGAGCCAGAGTCAAGTTATTAGTGGTTAACGTGTAATTGGAGTTGGTGAATAATCTCATTCAATTCATCACATATTTATAGCACATCCAGCTGTGTGACCTTGGGTGAGGTGCTTTACCTCTCTGATGAAGTAAGACCTTAATGTTTGCCAAGTACCCTGGATTTCTGAGATTCTGAGTCCCTGAAGCTGAAAGGAGTCTCTCTTTACCGAATTTTGCTGCCTGTGCCTCTCTCCTTGCCTCTGAGTTATTTGTGCAATTGGCTGTATTCTCTCCTAAACTCTACACTCCTTCATGCCAGGGTCTCACACATATATAAATGCCACAGTTTAGTGCTTTGCACACAGTGGGCGATTTATCCATGTTTATGAATGGATGACTGAATAATTAAATGCTAGGCACTCTAATTAATAACAAAAAATAGAATTAGAAGCCCTGTATGTGCTTAGGCAGTATACAATTGTGGGGGGAGCAGGGAAAGGGGAGATGGCCTTTGCACTTGATATTATAGCCTTGGGAACTTACGTGAGTTCTTAAGCCTCTTTGTGCCTCTGTTTACTCATTAATAACATGCAAATAATAATGGCTACCAACTAAGGATTTTGTGAGGATTAAATGCAATTATATGTATAGTTAAATCCTTAGTGTAGTGTTTTGCACTTAGTAGATCCTTAATTAATGTGTATTCCTGCTCTATTCCCAACCAGAGAACAGGCACCAAGCCTACGGATTTCAGAAGGGGAGAAATCACGGTTGGGTGGGGTTTGGGATTGAGGCTTGGGAGTGGAGATCTATAGCGAGCTTTCTATAGACTGCTTTACTGCATCCTATGGGTTTTCAGCTTCTTTTTTTATCTCCCCTTACTTCCTCCCCTCCCAACACACACAAAGACAAATAACAGGTGCTCAGAAGGTATTTATTGAATTAATACAGAAAATGAAGCCTATTTCTTTGTGGCTAAAGATAGCCGATCCCAAACTAGGCTTCTCAATGGAATCACCTAGGATCTTTTTAGAAATCTACTCTTTTGCCCTTCAAATCCAAAATTCACTCTGTGTCACACACACTTGATTCAGAATCTCCTGGCTTGGACTCAGAACTAATGTTTTTTAAAGCTGCCCAAGTGACTCTGACATGTGGACAGTTTGGGATATTCTGGCTTAGAATATGATCAAGATGCTAAATATTTAATGTACATTTGAAAATAATTCATATCAGATTGGAGGATATAAGCATTAAATCTTAAATTATATTTGAAACATTGTTTATAAAAGCCTGTGTTCGGCCGGGCGCGGTGGCTCAAGCCTGTAATCCCAGCACTTTGGGAGGCCGAGGCGGGTGGATCACGAGGTCAAGAGATCGAGACCGTCCTGGTCAACATGGTGAAACCCCGTCTCTACTAAAAATACAAAAAATTAGC
>NW_016107436.1:4265343-4267931 GCF_001604975.1 Cebus imitator
CATACCCATGTTCCACTCCATGTCTGCTTAACCACATGGGGTGGAATATTGGAGTTGGGGGTGAGGAAGGATGCATGTTTTCAGTAGGGCTTGGAATTGGGACTGGAAGGAGAGCTTGGCTCAGATCACAGACATGAAACAACCAAAAGGAAACGAGAGAAGGCCGGGCATGATCTGCAAAGCTGTGGAAAGAGCTGGTTACTACATCCACTTCCTTTGGCCAGAACTCCACCCACCATGGAGTCTTCAAAGAGCTTCTCCTGAACTCCCCACTCCCCAGCCTTGAGAGGAGACACAGGAGCTGGAGGAAGCAGCTTTATCCCTCGCTTTGAGGTTCAGCACAGCCTCAGTATTCCAAGGAGTAGAGGGCAGTGGAAGGATAACTAAGAAAATAATAATAACAAATGAAAGCGTCTCTGTGGAGCTTCGAGATGCTTTTGTGGTTTTGGCATCCTTGGTTTATTGTGTCTGCTATGCTTGTCATTACAAGGCACTACTTCTTCTCTTTAGTGTGACCAACACGTGCTGTCCCTGCTATGCGCCGATCCAACACTATAAGGTAGAGGTCATTCTTATTTCCACTTTACAGATGGGGAACTGTGGCTCAGAGAGATGGACCTGCTCAAGTTTACACAGCCAGTGCAAGGTAGAGCTGGGAGGTGAACTCAGATCTGTTGACCCCAAGGCTCATGATTTTCCCCCATGCCTTCCTGGGAGGGCTCTAAGGTAAAGGGTTAGGAAGTTCACTCTGAATGCGGCTCAGCTGCAGCCAGGATGCAACTGACTGAGTCCTAATCACTGCTTTGGTTTCTCCCCCACAACCCCCTTAACCGAATGGCTCCTGCCGATGAAGCCTGGGGTGAAGGGACCGACCAGCTCCGTGGACCACTCCCCATCCTTCTCCTTCTGGTCCCTCAGCTCTCCTTTCTTGGTGCTTCCGCCCTCATCCTTTGCCTGAGTGGTCCTTCCTCAAGTGTGCATCTGGTGTCCCAGGAAGCTCCTCTCTCGCCCACCCTTCTACCACCTGCCCTGTTTGACTTCATTGATTTGCTTGCCTATTCATCTACCAGATCACCTAGCAAGGACTCGGCAGGCTTGGCTAGGAATTGTGCTGGGCCTGGGCATCCAGAGGTGAGGAAGACCTTTTGGAGCTCCCAAGCAAGAGAGGGCAGTACATTCAAGGCCAGCACTCCAAGGGCAGAGAAGAGAAGCCAGCCTCCAACTTTGCCCTGTGAAAACTAGACTTCATGTTGCATATGACAAGGATCCAGCCAGAATGGCTAAAACCATCCACACTCTGGGGGTACTGCGAGCACTGGGGGCAGAGGCTACTCTGAGGATGCCCAGCAGATCCGTTGCATGGGCTACAGGTCTTCCTCTAATCCTCGATCCCCAGGATCCCTCAGAAGACTTGTTTATTCTGGTTTTCAGGTCTCTCCAAATGATCTGTCTTCAGAAGAGCTCCACCTCCTAAGCAGTCTTCTTCCCCCAAGTTCTGTCCATCCCACTGTGTGTGTGTGTGTGTGTGTGTGTGTGTGTGTAAGAAGCAAGAGAGACAGGGGCCCACATGCCTGTTTATAGCCCATCTAAGCCTTTCTCCATGGCTGGTCTTGGGCAGTAGCTGAAGAGTTGGAGCCCCCATTCTATGGGGTGAGCCTCACCCTTGCCCTGTGTGGGAGCACTTGGGCAGAGTCCCCACAGGAGTCCCTCTCCTGGTGGGGAAGAGAAGGCACACCCATTGTGCATGACTTGAGTGCTCTCACCAGAACCTAGGTCTTAGGACAAGAGAAAGCCAGTGGGACAAGAAGGAAAAGGTGGAGGGAAAAGGACAAACCTTGACAGTGGGATGACCAAGGGAAGAATCCTGGGACAGCCAACAGCTGCCACCTCCCAGGAAGACAGGAACCAGGGCCCCTTGACAGGAGCAAGACTCCACCCTCAGTGGCTGAGCCTCCTGCCCCAGAGGTTGGCTGGACCCAACCAGGCCTGGGTTTTGTGTATCCCCAGCAGGAACAGTGTTGGCAGTTCTGAGGTCTCAAGGGCTGAGGGGTTAAGCAGCAGGAAAGTTTGTGGTGTCAGCCCTTTTCTATCTCCGCTCCCTCATCCCACACCCTGCCCCCTAACAAGCCCCCAACCCAATCCTCCTCCTCCTGTCCTGCTCCTCCTCCCTTTTCCATTTGGAAGAAGGAGGCTTGCTGTCTTTGTATTTTAACTGTAGCAAAAAGATTAAATTGTTTACGAGCCGGGAGCCTCTGCTGGTTGGATGAGTCGGAAGAGACAAAGATAGACATTCTAATTCTCCCCTGTTCTCCAGGCCTCCGTCCCCCTGGCTGCTGCTAATTCTTTTATCTGCCCCCAACACTCCAGGCATTATGTGCATTCATAAAAAAGGGGGGGGAGTGGAGAGAGCCCTCGCCGAAGCCAGCAAAATTACTGTTCTCTGCGCGGTTTCTCCGATAGCAATCTCTTGAATGCTGATTACTTTTTTCCCCTCTCCCCTGCCCCCTCCCCCCTTCCCCAGCACCCAACATAAGTTGGTCTTTAACCCTTTATCTTTAGCAAGCAGAAAGACACGGAAAACATCTCAC
>NW_016107436.1:4268070-4346756 GCF_001604975.1 Cebus imitator
GGGGGGGCAGGGAAAGAAAAAAAAAAACCCAGCACAGAGAAGAATTACTGTTATCTCCTCACCAGAAGAGGAACAGCAGAGATAAGGGAAGCCTGAAGAATTAAAAGAAACGTAACGTTGGGGCTCTAAATTCATGCCGAAGCCGGTTGTATTTGTCTGTCACGGGGGTTCATAATTTTCCGAGGTTGTTTTGATAGACTTATTGTGCGGACTGCATAGAAAACTCATCAGCATTTGTTGCCTCTGAGCATTATTGTCAGAGGTAACTGCGTGTCTATAGACTGGGGGAGATAATGGCTGAAGTAGAAAGCAGATAAAGCCCAGGCTCTTCTCATTAAGGACTATCTCTGCCTCCGCAGACCGGCCAGGATTGAGTGACTGGGGCGGCAGCATGGGGCATACATTATGCCAGCAAAAGTAAAAGGCGGCGGCATGAGTGTGGGCAGCTGGAGGACCCAGCGGCCCTGGATGAATGGCCGAGTGGAGCGCTTCGACAGTGCCTGCAGCCTCATCAGCTGCAGGGGTGCCAGTCGGGGGCACCCACGGGCTCCCTGAGCTCCAGGGATTTGTGGCAGAGCAATGCAGGGGGTGGGGTGCAGTGCAGGCAGTTCTTTGGTTCCATTCTGACATTGGACAGAGGGGGAAATTGAGGTTTAGAGAAGGGAAGGGGTGTGTCTAGGGCCTCCCGCTGAGGGGGAGGGCAGAGCATGTTCCTGTGATTCTGGGGTCTTTATCTGGATCTAAGCCTCGCACATGCAGTGGCTGAGAGATGGGAGCCTCCCATAACCCAGCCCACTGTCCACGTGGAGATGTGGTGGGGTTGTATACTCTTAACACCAGCTGCCTGTGGGTCCCTCCCTCCCTTCCTTTCTCCAGTACATTTTCATGGAGTGCCCATGAGGAGCCTGGTGCTGGGGAATGTGCGGGCACTCTGGTCAGGGGCGAACTGTGTGTAACCCCCATCAGCCATTCTCCTCCCTCCATCTACTGTGGATCCGCCCTCCCCAGCAAAGGAGCAGGCAGACCTGGGCAGAGAGGCTCACAGTGTCCTCACGCCACGCGTAAGTCCAGGTGGGAACAAGCTGTGCAGTGAAAGACTAAAGGCTGGGTCAGCAGAACTGGGCTTTGTGTAGCCTGGGAAGATGACCTTTCTCTGGTCCCTTTCCCATCTGTGAAATGGGAACAATAACATAGCCCACTTAACAGGGTGCTTGAAAGGACTGAAGACATAGTTTATAGAAGAAGATTTGTTAGCTCAATGCCTGGACACAGTAAGTGCTCGGGAAGCCTGGGATTATCTTTACAATGATTGCTCCTCTGGTGGCCCTAAGGACCTTCTGGAAAGCTCAGATCTGCTTCCTTCATCTGACCCAGGATGGGGCCTCCAGGGCAAGGTGTCTGAGCTGTAAGTGAACGCTTTATCCTTGTCACATGCTGCTATAAGGGGGAGGCCCTGGCGTCTGAGTCCATTCCTCTCAGTTGGCTGATGAGAACTATGCCCAGAGAAGAAAGGACCCCGCTGAGGGCACACCACGGGCTCAGGCAGAACTGGACAAAGGACTGGGTCTCACTCACAGCCATGGGAAAATCTCGGGTGCTTTCTTTGGCAGCATCCTGCCTGCTGGGTTGCTTAAGCCTGGGAGGCTGGCCAGGCAGGAGAGCACTGGTGCATGTTTGCAGCTATCAGGGGAAGAAGGGACCCAAGGTCCTGCAAGCAGCCCCAGGGGCCTGGAGCCCATATCTGAGGCTGCTCTGGTCTCTAGCCTCCTCAGAATGACCTGGGCCAGGCTTGGGAATGGCAGTGCTTTTAGCAGTTGATTGATCTGCATTTGGCTTGGCTCAGGCCAACCACAGGGGCAGCATCAACAGCACAGGGATTTAGTGATTGAGGGGAGATGGGCTACAGGCCGGAAGAGGGGCTCCGACAGACACTGGGGAGTCTAGAGGGTCAGCCTGGGGGTCACTGACCACAGAGTCTGTGGTATGAGCAATTGGGAGCCACCCTGGCCCTCTAGGACTAGTGGAGAAAACCAACACAATGTAGGTTCTTACAAACAACCAGTGCAGTGAGTAAGACTGAGAAAACTACAGGAGTACAGACCAGGTGCGGTGGCTCACACCTGTAATCCCAGCACTTTGGGGGGCCAAGGTGGGCGGACTGCCTGACGTCAGGGGTTTGAGACCAGTCTGGCCAACATGGTGAAACCCTGTCTCTACTAAAAACCCAAAAAAGTTAGCCAGGTGTGGTGGCAGGTGCCTGTAGTCCCAACTACTCAGGAGGCTGAGGCAGGGGAATTGCTTGAACCAGGGAGGTAGAGGTTGAGGTGAGCTGAGATTGCGCCACTGCACTCCAGCCTGGGTGACAGAGCAAGAGACTCTGTCTCAAAACAAAAACAATGACAAAAAAAACTACAGGAGTGCAGAGTAGGGAGGAGCCAGCCTGGTCCAGGGTGAGGAATGGAGAGTCCTGGGTACAGCTGAGTCAAGGCTCGAAGATTAGATAGTGGACACAGTGGGGAACGGCACTCCAAGCAGAGGGAACAACCTGTGCAAGGACCTGGAGGCAAAGAAGGGCATGGGATGAGTAGGAAGAGTGAGGAATTGGGTGTGCCCATAGGGGACCGGGAGCCATGTTGGGAAGAACCTCAAATGCCAGAGGAAGAAGACAGGGCTTTATCTGGTGCATCACTGGGAGTCCCAGTGTTCCAAATAGCTGAAAATGCTCACCTCCTGGAAAATCGGGCTCTGCCAGTGACCACTGCTCTCCTCAACTCCCTGATCTCCACCCAGGCTGTCACTAACTCAATAAGGGGCTGACAACTGATAGCTGAGTCTGGCAGGAGTGGCAGAGTGTGAAGCAGAAAGAGCACAGACTCTGGAATGCCTGCATCTCATGGATTTAGTGTTAAATCTCCACTTGAAGCTGTGTGACTTTGGCGGCTAGGCATGTAACCTCCCTGGACTCAGTTTTCTAATCTATAAAGTGGGGACAGCAACTGTCTCGTAGAATGACTGTGAGAATTATCTGGGAATGGTGTGACGTGCCTGGCATGCTGCAGCCCTGAAACAAATGCCAGTTCTCCCTCCCCCCACCGCCCATGCTGCCAGCATTCCAGTTGGGGCAGTGTGTCCTGGTACCTAGTCCTTGCCCTCCCCAGGCAGTACTTACTGCAGGCAGCCCTGTGGGCTGTCACTCATCATCTGCCCTGTGCCCAACCACTGTCTGTCTTGCTTTTGCTGACGATGATGTTCTGGCATTGGGCCCAGTCTGTGCTCCTTGGCAGAACACCTGGCATTTCACTCTACCTTCGTCCCCAACCCCTACTACCTGTTAGTCCAGCCTTGCCAACATCCCTAGATGTGACCTACACCTGCCGAGACCCACAGACTCTTCCCTAGACCCTCTTGGCTCTCTAGGCCAGTCCTGTTCCTAGTCCACGTCAGCTTCGCCCCCTGTAACACAGCTAGCTACTGGGAGGTCCTGGCCCCTGGAAGGTCTCAGGGTTCCCTTGCAGCTCAGGGTGGCGGGCTTAGCTCAACCTCACAGAGAGAGTTATGGCTGAGAGTCAGTAAACTTGGTTGAATCCTGGCTAATGGGCTGTGTGGTTGTAGGCAATACACTGGTCCTCTCTGGGCCTCAGATTTTTAACCAATAATTGGAGAGCATCCATCTTTAAGGCCTGTTCTGGCTGTAATGGTCTTGGATTCTAGGGAGGAGGGGCCAGAGGTCCACAGCAAAGGTCTGTAACCCCCTTCTTCCTCACCCTGAAAGGGGGCAGCAGGAAAGCCTCGAAACCCAGTGCAGCCCCGCCCCCGCTGTCTTGGTGAGGCCCGCACCCCCTCCTCGGGATTTACAATGGGCTGAATTCATTTGCATGACAAAATTGGCTCGGGTATCCAAGTGTTGCAGGAAGACAAGTGTAACATTACGCAGAACAAGCAGCTGGGAGGAAGGTTACCGGCAGACAATGAGGGAACAAGCCGCCAGCCCACCCGCTGCCTCTGCCAACCTTTCATCCACAGGCTTGGGGGGCTGCCTGGGGGCGGTGTCAGGGGCGGGGGAGGAGAGATCTGCAGGCCTGGGAGATGGCTGCCTGCCCAGGGATCTGGGCTGGGTAGATGGGTCGGATGGGAGGGGAACTCCCGCTCCTAGGATCTTCTCACTGTTAGGGTGAAGAGGTTTCCTTTGCTATTTCTAAATGCCTCTACCCTTTAAATGGTCCCAAAGTTACCTCCCCACTCTCAGGACTTGATAACACAAGAACATAATCACTATCCATGCACCGGTCCACTCATCTACTCTTTCATCTGTCCACTCACTCATCCACACATCTGCTGCCTATCCACCTGCCACCATCCATTCATCCATTCATCCATCCATCCATCCATCCAACCACTCACTCATCAATTCACCCATCCACTCATCCAGCCATCCATCTGCCTATCCACTCATTCATCCTTCCACAGGCCTTCCTACTCCCACCCACTCACCTATTTACTAATACACCTATCTATTTACTAATTCCTTTGTCCACCCATGCGCCCATTCATCTATCCTTTCATCCACCCACCCATCCACTCACTGATTACCAGTCCCCTCATTAATTCACCTATCCACCTTCCATCCAACAAAACCAGATACTGGACATGTGTTTTGTGCCAGGTACAGCACTGGGGATTTCTCTGTGCCTCAGCTTCCTCGTCTATAAAATAAGGGTAATAATGGGATCTACCTCACAGGCTTGACCCTGGCCCAGACTAAGTGTTTTTTTTTTTTTGTTTTTGTTTTTTTTTGAGACGGAGTCTCGCTCTTGTTACCCAGGCTGGAGTGCAATGGCGCGATCTCGGCTCACCGCAACCTCCGCCTCCTGGGTTCAGGCAATTCTCCTGCCTCAGCCTCCTGAGTAGCTGGGATTACAGGCACGCGCCACCATGCCCAGCTAATGTTTTGTAGTTTTAGTAGAGACGGGGTTTCACCATGTTGACCAGGATGGTCTCGATCTCTTGACCTCGTGATCCACCCGCCTCGGCCTCCCAAAGTGCTGGGATTACAGGCTTGAGTCACTGCGCCCGGCCCAGACTAAGTGTTTTATTTAGATGTATCTAGTAGTTTTATTGAGATTTATTTTAGTAAATAAATCTATTTACTAAATTTTAGATTTATTTACTAAAATAAATCTAAATAGTTTTCTGCTGTTAATCTTATTGGGCACTGGGGAATCTGAAGGTAAATAAAACAGAGTTGCTGCCCTAAAAGAAATCACACACTTCTTGGGGAAAATTACAAGAAAACTGCCATTAGGGTCCCTTGTGGGATATGCTAATCTGTAGGGAAATATTAAGGATTGTGGGAGGGTCAGAGCCTGGGCATCCTGTTTCATTCCAAGCTCTGCTAGGGAGGTAGGAAAGGATAAAAAGTATTATTATTGATCTTTGTATATTACAGATGAGGAAACTGAGGCTTAGGAAAGTTAAAGGACTGCCCAAGACCACACCATTGCACAGAGACACCAGGACTGAACGCTGTGTCTTCTGACTTGCGGCTTCCAGCAGCCTGGATCATGCTCTTCTTACCTAATTTAGGTAGCAAGAGAAGCTGCTCCAAAGCTGCCTTACTCCCTGGTTGTGGGAGCAGAACCAAGACGTTCCGATCCCTTGAGGAAGAGAATGGCTCAGCACGAGGGGGCCTCACCCAGAGCCCTGGGTCTGTTCTGAGCCCCTCACCTAAAGAGGGACATTGGTGAGTAGGAGCTGACAGATGAGGTGGGACTGCTCAGGGGACTAGGGTTGGGAAAGGGGACATTCATTTGGTCTTTGGAACTGAGGTCTGAGCAATGCATTCTGGCTGTGCTATGGGGGGCGCCAAGGACTTTGACCTCAGCATAGAATGTGGACTCTGCTTACCACGCATGAGGGCTATGTGGGGCACAGGATGGAGAGGTGCTGTATGCAATCCTTAGGGGTGGAGCCAAGATCAACCCATGAAAGCTACAGGAAAATGTGCCTACATGAAATGTACAGGAAGGCACATTTGATCATTTCTAACTATAATGATTAGTTCCCACCTCACAGAACTGTTCCAAGCAAAGTGGTCATGTCCTTGTCACTAAAAGCACTAAGATGCTAGAGGGGGCATAGTATGGTAGAAGAATTGTGGCCTTCAGAGCATGTCAGGTGTGAGTTTGAATCCAGATGTTGCCTGATGCTGTCTGTATGACCTCTGGAAAGTCACAGAACTTCTCTGAGGCTAGTCTGAAAAATGAGAATTAGAAATCTCAATCACGATACTTTGTGAGAATCCAGTAAGTTAAGCACAGCGCTTAACAGTGTGCCAGTGGGGCTTGATGGTTCACACCTATAATCCCAGCACTTTAAGAGGCTAAGGTGGGTAGATCACTTGAGGTCAGGAGTTTAAGAGCAGCTTAGCCAACATAGTGAAACTAAATACATACTAAAAATATAGAAATTAGCCGGGTATGGTAGTGCGCACCTGTAATCCCAGCTACTCAGAAGGCTGAGGTAGGAGAATCACTTGAACCTGGGAGGCAGAGTTTGTAGTAAGCCAAGATTGTGCCACTGCACTCCAGCCTGGGCAACCAGAATGAGACTCCATCTCAAAACAAAACAAAACAACAGTGTGTTGAGTAAGTCTTCCTCACAACCAGTGCATGAGATAGGTCCTTTAATTGTTTAAATAAACTTTTCATTTTAGAATAATTTCAGATACAGCTAGTGCTCGACTTACGACCATGATTGGTTCTGACAGACCGGTCGTAACACAATTTGGTCATAAGTTGAGTAGGCTATATGCACATGGAGATGGTAGTGCTGCCGGAAGCTGGTCCGCACTGTCGTACGCCCAGCTGGGCAACGTTTGCGCTGCCAGATGTGGAGCAGTCGTGGCTAGCGATTGTGGTCGTAAAGTCGAATGGTCGTAAGTTGCATAGGTTGTAAGTCGATCAATACCTGTACATGGAAAAGTTATAGAGATAGTACAGAGACTTCCCATAAGCCCCCACCCAGCTTCCCCTACTGTTAACATCTTATGTCAGCATAATATTTTTGTCAAAACTAAGAGACCAACATTGGTACATTAGGTCCTTTAATTTTTAATTATTTCCACTTTGCTAATGAAGTTTTAGAGGCACAGAGAAGCTGAGCTTCCAGCCCCAAATCATGTTGCATTATGACACATTCAGTGAAATGCAGTGTGGGAGAATGCCCAGCACTGATGTCTTTCCCATTCCAGAAAACCTAGGTGGGCCTGGGCTCCACTGTGTCTCTTATTAAGAGGCCCTGGCAGGCTGGGCCCCATCTCTGCACCTGTGTCCATCTTCCCTGCAGTGTCTTAGCAACAGAGCCAGTGGCACCAGAGAGACCACCCATGGAGAGCATTTTACGAGTGAAGATTGGCTCTGACCAGTGCTTATCAGCGGGCACACAGTAGGTGCTCTGTAAGGATTTGTTGTATAAATTAACAAATGAGCAGTGAAGTAATGAAGGAGAGAGCATTTCACTTTGTGTAGAAGACTAAATTCAGGCACTTCCAGGAGCTTTTCCAAATGTAAAGCTCTTGGAGCCTGAGGTGACCAGTCTCCTCCCTTGCTGGGCTCCATTCCTTCCCAGAGAAATTGGAAGCACCAATTTGCATCCTGTGCACAGCAGGCACTTAATGTGTGATGCTGATACTGGTATCTCCACCCACATTTTCCCTTGGTCCCAGTTTCACCTCCACTTATTTAGATTGTATTTTACCCTGTTGTGCGTTTTCTGCAAGCTGCCTCCAATCCTTGAGAGGTGTGTGTGTGTGTCTAGCAATGGTGGTACATAAAAAAACCAAGAGCAAGGTGGCTCATGCTGGTAATCCCAGCACATTGGGAAGCCAAATGTCAAAGTAGGAAGATCGCTTAGCCTAAGAGTTCAAGACCAGCCTGGGCAACATAGGGAGACCCCATCTCTACAAAAAATAAAAAATTAGCTGGGTGGGTGGCATATGCCTGTAGTCCCAGCTATTTGGGAGGCTGAAGCGGGAGGATGGCCTGAGCCTGCGAGGTCGAGGCTGCAGTAAGTCATGATTGTGCCCCTGCACTCCAACCTGGGAAAAACCATATCAAAAACAACAACAACCAACACACACACACACACATACACACACACACACACACACACACACACACACAAATGCAAGCATGAAAAGAAAGACGCTGCGAAGTCAGTCACTGATGGTAATATGGGGCTTTGTGTCAGAGGTGAGACTGGAGATGCTGTGATGGAAGGCCTAGCCTCTGTTTTCAGGAGCTCAGTGCCTGGCAGGGGGGTCAGCCAAGGATGCAGCCCATGACACTGGTTGTGGTAAGAATCTCCTGGGGCCAGCCTGGGTGCTCCAGCGGAGGGTCCTCTAAGCACCCACCCCCACCATCACACAAGCTGCTTGGTTCTCTGAACCAAGGGCTTTTAGGGCCCTGGCTTTCAGGAATCTCCTCCCCACTTCTGTCCTTCAAAATCCTTCTCTTCACTTCCTGACCCTCCCTGGTCTCCTCCTTGTCCCCTCAGCAGCCCCAGGCACTCTGCCCCTCAGCTTTGTGTTGGCCTCTTCCCCACAGTCTCAGGCCTCCACATGGGAGTTTGGGTTTGGCTCCTCTGTGAGAGCCTTGGAAAGAGGAACTCCTCCTCTCCAGCATCCAACACAGTGCCCGGCAAGTGGGAAGACGTGAAAAAATGTCCCTCTAAGACTTGGTGCTCCAATACACATCTGGCCTTGGTGCCAGTGGCAGGGGCCAGCAGCAGGCCTGAGTTTACTCATCTGCAGGGTGGGAATGAGGAAGGAGGGCAAGCCCTAGCCTGGGAGGATAGGCCATCGCTGAGAGGGTCACCTCTGGGGCTGCTGCTGGTTTCTCCTTCTCCGTGGTGACCGTGGGAGCTCTCGGAGCAGGTTCAACTGTGTTCCTCAAAAGATATGGCCAAAACCGAAACCCCAGTGCCCGTGACATGACCCTATTTAAAATAGAGTCTTTGCAGATGTAATTAAGGATCTTGAGATGAGATCATCCTGAATTCAGGATGGGTCTAAATCCAATGGCTGGTTTCCTTATGAGAGACAGAGGAGGGAGATTTGAGACACAGAGAAACAGAGGAAAAGGCCACGTGAAGACAGAGGAGATTGGGCTACGAGCCCGGGAACACCACGCTTGCTGGCAGTTCAGAAGGTGGGAGAAAGACATGGAATAGATTCTCCTTCAGAGCCTTCAGAAGGAGCCAGCCCTGCCAACACCTTGATTTCAGACTTCTGAACTCTGAAACTGAGAGAATACATTTCTGTTGCTTGAAGCCACCAAGCTTGTGGCAGTTTGTGGCAGCAGCCCTGGGAAGCTAATGCAGCCCCTTTCTCAATATCTTGGTTCACCTGTCCCAAGCATGAGTTTTTGGTAGCTTCTTAGAACAGTGAGAGGACATTACCCATCCTTCCCCTCAATTCAAGGACTGTGCTGGGAGATCTCACCAGCAACACTGCCACCTGAATGCTGGTAACTTCCAGCACACCCCTCCCTGTGCCTCAGTTTCTCCATCTGGATAGTGAAGAGTTGGGTAAGTTGATTTCTAAGGTCCTTTCTAGCTTTAAGAGTCCATGTGACCCCAAACTATGAAACTACTAGAGGACTGGGCACGGTGGCTCACCCCTATAATCCCAGCACTTTGGGAGGCTGAGGTGGGTGGATCACCTGAGGTTGGGAGTTTGAGACCAGTCTGACCAACATGGAAAAACCCCATATCTACTAAAAATACAAAATTAGTCAGGTGTGGTGGCGCATCCCTGTAATACCAGCTACTCTGGAGGCTGAGGCAGAAGAATTGCTTGAACCTGGGAGACAGAGGTTGTGGTGAGCCAAGATCGCACCATTGCACTCCAGCCTGGGCAACAAGAGTGAAACTCCGTCAAAAAAAAAAAAAAAAAAAAAAAAAAAAAAAAAAAAAAAAAAAAAAAAAAAAAAAAAAAAAAAACAACTACTAGATGAAAACATGGGGGAAATGCCTTATGACATTGGTCTAGGAAGGGGTCTTTTGAATAAGATCTCATAAGCAAAGGCAGCAAAAGCAGGAGAAGAAAGTGGGATTACCTCGAACCGAAAAGCTTCTGCACAGCAAAGAAAAGAACCAGCAGAGTGAGGTACAGAACGGGAGAAAGTATTTTCAACCTATGCATCCGATAAGGGGTTACTGTCCAGAAGAGGTAAGACACTCAATCAACTCAGTAGCAGAAAGCTACTCAGGAGGCTGAGGAGGGAGGATTGCTTGAGCCCAGGAGGTTGAGGATGCAGTGAGCCATGGTCATGTCACGGCACTCCAGCTTGGGATCCCCTCTCAAAAAAAAAACAAAAAAACCAAATTATTTGATTAAAAATCAAGCCACAGACCTGAATAAACATTTCTCAAAAGAAGACATGCAAATGGCCAACAAGTATATGAAAAAATTTTTAACATCACATTTTTTTTTTTCTTTTGAGACAGGATCTGGCTCTGTCACCCAGGCTGGGGTACAGTGGTACGATCTGGGCTCACTGTGACCTCCGCCTCCCTCCCAGGCTCCTGAGTAGCTAAGATCATAGATGTGTGCCACCATGCCTAATTAATTTTTGCAGTTTTGTAGAGACAGGGTTTCATCATATTGCCCAAGCTGGTTTTGAACTCTTGAGCTCAAGTAACCTGCCTACTTTGGCCTCCCAAAGTGCTGGGATTATAGACGTGAGCCACTTCATTCAGCCCTAATACCACTAATCATCAGGAGATGCAGATAAAAACTACAATGAGATATCAACTTACCCCAGTTAGAATGGCTGTTATCAAAAAGACAAAAAATAACAAATGCTGGTGTGGATGTGGCGAAAGGGGAACTCTTATACACTGTTGGTGGGAATGTAAATTAGTATTACCACCATGGGAAGCACTATGGAGGTTCCTCAAAAAATTAAAAATAGCTTGTAATCCCAGCACTTTTAGAGGCTGCAATGGGAGGATTGCTTGAGCCCAGGAGTGCAAGGTTTGGTGAGCTATGATTACACCACTGCACTCTAGCCTGGACAGCAGAGACCCTATCTCAAAAGAGAGAGAAAAGAAAAAAGAGAAAGAAAAGAGAAAGAGAAAAGGAAAGAAAGAAAAAGGAAGAAGGAGAAGGGGAGGGAAGGAGGAGGAGCGTAGGAGGAGGAAGGAAAGAAGAAGAGGAAGAGGAGGGGAAGAAGTAGTAGTGGCAGTAGTGGAGGAGGAGAAGGAAAGGAGGGAGGGAGGGAGGAACTACTATGATCCAGTAATCCCGCTACTGGGTATATCTCCAAAGGCAATGAAATCAGTATGTCAAAGAGATATCTGCAGTCCTATGTGTATTACAGAGCCTTTCACAATAATCAAGATGTGGAATCAACCTAAGTGTCCATCAGTGGATGAGTAGAAAAGAAAATGTGATACATAGAAACAATGGGATACTATTAAGCCATACAAATAATGAAATCCTGTCATTTGTGGCAACATGGATGGACTTGGAGGACATTATGTTATGTGAAATAAGCCAGACACAGAAAATCAAATACGACATGATATTATTCATATGAAGAATCTAAGAAAATTGTTCTCACGAATAGAGAGTAGAAAAGTGGTTACCAGGCCGGGCGCGGTGGCTCACGCCTGTAATCCCAGCACTTTGGGAGGCCGAGGCGGGGGGATCACGAGGTCAAGAGATCGAGACCATCCTGGTCAACATAGTGAAACCCCGTCTCTACTAAAACTACAAAAAATTAGCTGGGCATGGTGGCGCGTGCCTGTAGTCCCAGCTACTCAGGAGGCTGAGGCAGGAGAATTGCCTGAACCCAGGAGGCGGAGGTTGCGGTGAGCCGAGATCGCGCCATTGCTCTCCAGCCTGGGTAACGAGCGAAACTCCGTCTCAAAAAAAAAAAAGAAAAGTGGTTACCAGAAGCAGGGAGCTGGGGTGGGGGGGGAGGGTGTGGGATGGGGATAAGTTAGTCAACAGACACAAAGTTATAGTTAGATAGGAAGTGTTCTGTTGCACAGCAGGAGGGCTGTAATTAACAGTATTGTGCCAGGCACAGTGACTTATGCCTGTAATTTCAGCATTTTGGGAGGCTGAGGCAAGAGGATGGTTTGAGTCCAGGAGTTCAAGAGCAGCCTAAGCAACATAGGGAGACCCTGTCTCTACAAAAAATAAAAAGCTAGCTGAGTGGTGGAGCACCTGTAGTCACAGTTACTTGGGAGGCTGAAGTGGGAGGATCACTTGAGCCCAGGAGGTGGAGGCTGCAGTGAGCTGTGTTCTTGCTACTACACCCCAGATTGGGCAACAGAGCAAGACCCCATCTCAGAAAAAACTCCAAAAGTGGCATTTTGTGAGTGCCCATCACATATAGGTATTTTGCTCTGGGCTTTTTTTTTTTTTTTTTTTTTTTTTTAAACAGGGTCTCCGTCTGTCGCCCAGGCTGGAGTGCAGCTCACTGCAACCTCTGACTCCCACCTCAGCCTCCCAAGTAGCTGGGACTACAGGCATGCACCACCATGCCTGGCTGACTTTTGTAGTTTTTGTAGAGATGGAGTTTCACCATGTTGCCCAATTCCTGTGGGGCTTAAGCAATCCTCCTACCTCGGCCTCCCACGGTGCTGGGATTACAGGCATGAGCCACTGCTCCCGGCCTTGCTTTGGGCTTTTCTAAGCTCTCTCCATTAGTCCTTACAACAGCCTTGTGAATTAGGACTCAATACCCCAATTCCACAGAGCAGGAAATGAAGAGGTTGCGGGGGTTGTCTTCCTTGGGCCAGGGATTCTATAGAAGCGGCAGAGGTACCCCTGTGTGTCATCCAGCTTGGAGAATGGGGCAGAGCAGGGGCACAGTCTTGGTGAGGGTGAGACATCACTTACAAGGAACTGAAACATTCACACTTATTTAAGGGGAAAGGACAGAGGGGAGAAAAGGCGGGAGGGAGCAGGAAGGGCTAAAAGAAAGACAATGTGGGTGGATTTGTGGGAGGATTCAGGGGTCTCTGTCACTGAGAGCCCGACTTGGGCTCTGCCCTCCCCTTGCCTTCCCAGTCAGCTGCAGATGCTGAACTCTCAGCAACCCAATGTGGCGGCGGGGGGGCACTCTAGGAACATGAGATTGGGGCTGTGATGTCAGGCACGTGACCAGGTGGTGCCCAGAGCTCTGCTGACCGCCGGGGTGACCTCTGTGAGGGGCTGCCCCACTTAGGCCCTCGTGCCTGTCTTCTCCTAAGCGAGGGCTCTGGCTCTCAGCTGAGCAGGTCTGTGATCCATCCGCTCTCTCTAATTAATAATGACAGCAGCACCACTTCCCGGGCACTGCACTGTGGCCCTGAGATCGGTGCAGAGCCGGCTGCCTGGGCTCCAATCCACACACCACCACTTTCTAGCTCTGTGGCCTGAATAAGTTTCTTAATGTCTCCAGACCTTCATTTCCCATCTGTGAAATCGGGATGTTCTAGCTCCCACATAGACATTTGAGGACCAGCTCGGCTCATGAGTCAGTGGAGAGCGGGGGACACAGTAAGCTCTTTCTACAGGCAGTTTTTGCCATCCTCAGCATCATGGTTCTGTTATTATTCTTATTCCTACAACACTACCAACATCGAGGACATACCAAGCACCGTACTAACTGCCTTCTTAACTCATTAGTCCTATGGCCCCAGAGAGGAGGGGACTGAGGCTCCAAGAAAGCACTCGACGGCTCACATCAGGCCGCTGGTCCACGGCAGAGCCTGCACACCTGCCGAGCCGCGCGACTCCCAGGCCTCACTAAGCCAGAGCCCAGCAGTCTTCTAAACACAGCAGAATCTTCCCACGTTTACTGGGAGGAAGGAGGAAGTATTTACTGAGCACCTACTGTGTTCTCATGATGAAATTTAATCTTTACACTTGACACAGGTGGTTGGTTTAATTATTTTCAAGGAAGAGATGAGGAAACTGAGGCAGAGAGGTTCCGTAGCCTACCTACTGCTGCATGGTAGTGCCACGCTGCCCACACTTGGGAGTCTGGCATCTGACACCAGAGCCAGGTGCTTCCCAGACTGGAGCACTGCGGTGTGACTGTGAGTGTGTGGGTGGGAGCAAGCATATGGGGAGGGGGTTAATGTTTGCCTCCTTCCACTGAACTGAGAGCAGGATGTGTGTGTGTGTAAGAGAATGTGTGCTACTGTGTATGTATGTGAGAGTATGTGTGTGAGAGAGGAAGTGTGTGCAAATGTGTGAGAGTGTGTGCTTGCAGGTGTGTATGTGAGAGAGATGGGGAGAGTGTGCATGTGTGTGCCTGTGAGAGAGAGGTATATTTCTGTATGTGTGTGGGTATGTGAGTGTGTCTGTGTGTTGGCGAGTATGAGAGACAATGTGTGGTGTGTGTGTGCACGAGTGTGTATGTGTGTACATGTGTGAGTCTGGTGTGTATGTGTGTGAGAGAGCTGGGGTGTGTGTTAGGGAGAGTGTGTGTGTGTGTGTGTGAGAGAGAGAGGAAGAGTGTGTGGAGAATGTGTGTGAGAGAGAGTGTGAGAGACTGCTTGCAGGTGTGTATGTGATAGAGGGAGGGGGGAGAGTGTGTATGTGTGTGTGTGCCTGTGAGAGAGAAAGGTATACATCTGCGTGTGTATGTGTTGTGTGTGTGTGTGTATGTGAGACAGAGTGTGGGTCTGTATGTGTATGTGTGAGAGGAAGAGGGAGTTTGAGAGAATGTGTGTGGTGTGTGTGCATGAGTGTGTGTGTTCGTGTGTGTGTGTGTGTGTGTGGTCTGTGGTGTGTGTGTAAGTCTGTGATGTATGGCCAAGGATAGGAGCCTCAGGAGGTCTGTGGTGTGTGTGTGAGTCTGTGGTGTGTGGCCAGGGATGGGAACCTCTGTCTCCTGGGCTCCTTATCCCAGGGACAGTGTCTGTGGGGTGTGGATGGGAGTCACGGGGAGGCCTGGGAGCTGGGAGTGGGCACCAGCCTATTAATGCCGCCCTCCTGAGGTGGCTGCAGATAAGTGGCCCCAGGGGGCCGGGCTGAGGCCCCTCTAACTGGCTTGTTGCCATGGGGATGCTAGCTGTGAATACAGGCCTAGAAGTCCAGCCCAAGCCCCTACTTCCTGGCAGGAGTAGACCCCAGCTGGGGCATGTTTGTCTGGGAAGGGAGCTGACGGGCCATCCCATCCATGCCTCCCTATTATTGAAAGCAAAGGCCTCTGTCCTTCCGTTTTCCCTCAGAGGACTGTCCTGGGTCAAGAGAGAAAATGGCTGTCTTGATGATTCCGACATTGGGGAATGGTGGGTCCCCTTGCTGTCAGGTGATCAGGGCAGGCAGGGAAACCCATGTGCTTACACAGCCACACTGGCATTCCAGACCGTACAGCCAACCCCACCCAGAGACCAGACCCCCACTGGCATCGGGGCCGCTGAGAGGTTCGGGTGGGTCCCTGAGCAGGGGCAAGTTTATGTGAAAACCAGCAGCTCTCCTGTGGTGGGGTCCACCTGGAGTCAGGAAACCTGAGGGTTTTCGTTAATATTTTCTTGTGAAAATTTTCAAACATTAAAAGCTGGAGAGAGCATTTAATGAACCCCAAGTACCCACCACTCAGTTGCAACAATTATTAGCTTTGTCCATCTCGTTTCATCTGTCCCATTTTTTTCTTTTTCTTTTTTTTTGGCCAGGGTAGTTGAAAGCAAATCCCAGCTATCAGGTGATTTCATCTGGAGTGACTTCGGTAAGAACCTCTCACTGACTGACTATGCCAGGATCACACCTGAGGAAATTAACAGTAATCCCGTGGTGAGTATCAGCTGACCCTCAGTCCCTCTTTAACTGTGCCCCTCCCCTCCCTCTGGTAAATACGGAAACCCACACTGCAGGAGTGGATGGAGGGCCATGTGAGGGGTAGCTTCTGTTCTTTAGCTTTGGAGCCTTGAGAGGGTGATGGTTGAATGCCTGTGGCTTTGGATGGGTTGTTTTGCTTTATGGGGCCTCCCTTTCCTCCTGTGCTAAAGGTACTGACCTTTCCCAAGGCTGTTGGGAGGAGTGAATGAAATTGTATGAGTGCAGTACTGGGTACATGGTAGGGCCCCAATGAATGGTAATGGTGCTTATGATGTTTTCTATTTTGCGTATAAGGAAACTGAAATTCAGAGCAGGAGAGTGACTTCCTCAAGCTCACACAGCTCAGAGTGGTCAAGCTGGGATGGAAGCATAGGTCTTCTAAGTGCTCTGGGATGTGTATTCAACCAGTATTAGAGGCCCCTCACCCCCTCTAATACTGCCCTTGGCTGCCACCACCTTGTGCTACAAATAGAAATGACACAGAGGGTGACATGAACTGGTCCCTTTTTTTCTGTAGCCACTGGATCATGGTGCTGTGGGCTGAGTAGATGATTGATAGGACATCACTGGGCCTGGCTTCAGGAGAACTGGAACAAGATCTTGCCCCTCTCTGGGCCTCAGTTTCCCTATCTGTACCACAAGGACATTGACCTCTGCATGGTCTTTGAGACGTCTTCCAGTTCTGCTTGGTTTGCAGCAGAGTTGGTAACCCTGGGAATGGAAGAGAGGGGGACACTTGAGGCTGATGGGGAGTTTCACAGCAGCCAAAGACCCCAGGCTGCAGGACAGTGTGGGATGAGGGTGACCCTCCACATTGGAGATCAGGGATGGGGTGGCCCAGCTGGGTAGAAGTGAAGCTCCCCACCCCCACTGGACTTTGAACCTCCTGAAATTAGGGCTGTGACTTGTGCATTATAAGCATTACATAGATGAGATAAGAATTTCATCGATGTAATGGATAGAACACTAGATAGGAGATCAGTAAGGAAATAGAAGACATTACAAACCCTGTAAACCAGCCAGACCTAACAGACACTGCTTTCTAACTGCAATCTAAGAGCACACTCCACCCAACAACAGCGGAACACACATTCTTCTCAAGCGCACATAGAACATTCTCTAGTATAGATCATATCTTAGGCCACAAATCAAGCCTCAATAAATTTAGAATGATTAAAATTACATAAAATATGTTTTCTGAGAACAGAGGAATGAAATTAGAAAATGGAAGGAAGTTTGGAAAATTCACAAATATGTAAAAATTAAACAATGCACCCCTACCTAACCAAAGGGTCAAAAAATAAATCACAAGAGAAATTAGAAAATACTTTGAGATGAGTGAAAACAAAAACAGCATACTAAAACTTACGGGATGCAATAAAAGCAGTGCTGAGAGGGAAATTTATATTTGTAAACACCTGCATTAAAATAGAAGATCTCAAATCAATAACCTAACCTTCCACTTTACTAAAAAAACAAGAACAAACTAAATCCAAAGCAAGCAAATAAAAAAATTAGAGCAGAGATAAATGAAACAGAGAGTAGAAAAACTATAGAGAAAAATCAGCAAAACCAAAAGTTGGTTGTCTGAAATGATGGACAGAATTGACAAACAAACAAAAAAACAAGAGAAAACTGAAATCACTAAAATCAGGAATAGAAGTGGAGACCTTACTGCTGACCTTACAGAAATAGAAAGGGTTATACAATTTCACTGATAGAGAGATTTGAAAGAAGCTCCACAACATTTCTAGAGATTGGAGACAGCGTCTGAAAGTGGTTACCAGTAGTTGCCTTCAGAGAAACAGGGCTGGGGAGGCTGGAGCTGGTACGCCTGCTTTTTATTGTAAATCCTTAAGGACTATTTTTGTAAATGCTTTGATTGTAAAATATAACACAGAAAAGTGAATTTTTTTGAAGTACTGCTCAGTAATTTATCACCAAGTGAATATCCATGAAACCACCATTTGGTCAAGAAGAACATTACCATCTCCCCAGAAGCCCCTCCTGTACTCTATCCAATCCTCCCCAAAGAAAACCACCATTCTGACTTTGACGGCAAATACTCTTGCTTCCCTTGATAGTTTTGCTGTCTCTACACACAGTAGTTGGGTTCCGTTCATGCTCTGGACTTGATAAATCCAATCATGTAGCAAGTCCTCTTTGGGGTCTGGCTTCTTGCATTTTACATTGTTTGTGAGATTCCCCATGTTGTTGTAGGAAGCAACTGGTTCATTTTCTTTGCTGTATCATATTCCATTTTATGAGTACACCATCATTTATGTGTCTGCTCAGCTATTAATGGAATGGGCTTTTAAAAAAGCCATGTACCTAAAGCTAGGTTGATTAAAATACTTTCAATAAAATGCACATTTAAAATGCAACTCAACACATGTTAGTTTAATTTCATCCCTAGGACCCTCATTTCTTTTTCTGCTCCAGTAAGTCATGAAGCCAGTCTGGGTCAACAGGCCGTTTAAGCAGGAGCCCAGAGGGAACACAACTGAGAGACGCCCACACCCCCATGGGGTCCTCTCATCAGCCCTCCTCCCCAAATTTTCAGCCTCAAATGGGGGAGGTCACACAGATGGAGCTAAACCACTCTCTCCCTTCTACCTGAGGTCTGTAGATCCCTGACATGAATACACGTGCACACACAGACAGGCAAGAGCGTGCCCCCTTCAACATGAGCACATACACGGGCACCTGTGTACATCCCAGAAGTGGCAATGCCTGACGGCACCTGACCGCAGGCAAGGTCTGTGCATGGAGAAGTTGGTGGAAGAAGAGGAGGGGAAGGGGTGGGGGAAAAATCCCTTCATTTCTGAAGAAATGTCCCAGATTAGATTTGTAAATCAAAAACCAATATATAACATGCAAGAATTGATCTGTTTTATATTCCTCAGTTACATTTTTGTGAAGCACATTTAGAAGATTTAGAACGTATTTGCGCCTGCTGGTTGGGCCATTATATGCTTGAGTTCATACATCTATTTGTGAGGCTATAAAACAGGCATCGACTACCATGTAAATTGTGTTCTCCACAATAAATTATATGCATACTTGCAAAAATACATAACTGCCGTGGCTGGGCCAACGCGGCCAGAATACTAATGAGGGCGAAAGTTGCTTTGTCCCTCTTCTCCGGCCTAATTTAGCCTCTACATCAAAAATTATGTAGGAAAAATCACTTTATCCTCTCACTGAGAAATAAAATAGCACTCATGGGCACCCTCATCTCTTCCCACCCCCCTTCCTTTTAACCGAACACCACCATTTTCATACTAATTTTAGCTGCTCCAGGTTTACAGGGAGGAAGCCTGGCTGAGCTGAAGCTGGGGCGCCAGTGGGCCACCTGCATGTATGAGGAGGCTGTGGGAGCAGGCACGTGCGCCCGTGTGTGCGCACGCGCGCGCACACACACACACACGTATGCACATTCCCTCTATGTGGTTTGAATTCGCTTGTGCTCGGGCACGTTCACAGCATGCACACAGACCTACATGTAAATGTGAAGACTCGCCGCAGACACGCATGCACAGACACTCCATGAGCATTTGCCCACGTGGCACAGATTCAGTCCCTCTCCCTGGTACAGACTTCTATGCACAGAGACACATTGGGGAAATTCAGTTCAGTTCGGTTCAATTCAATTCAGTCCAGGTCAGTCCAGCAAACACTGACTGAGTACCTACTGTATGCCATGGGCTGTACTTGGCATTGGGACTACCAAGATTTTTTTGAAAAAAGACAATCTTAGCTTATAGCTCAGGGGAAAAGGCAGCTTTAGGGACAAATGCAGACAAGTCAGTGTGCTGAGGGCTGCAGCAGAGGCAGAAAGCATACAGGTACACACACTCACCCTGCTCATTGTCAGTGTGCATATTTTCCAGTACTCACATGTGCACACACATGCACACAGTCCCTGCACTCACATAGGCACACATCTCACACTGCGCAGACTCGTGTGCACATACAACACAAACACACACCGGTACACACAAGCACCAGCATAGCCACCTTCCCACTGGCACCGCATGCATGCTGGGCCTGCCTCACCTCTGTCTTTCCTGTGAGCCCAAGTGAACCTCACATCCTGTCTGGCTTGCCCACCTTTGGGTCTGTTGCTCTCTCCTGGAAGCAGAGCCACGTCCCACACCAGGCTGGCTAGTGTTGCTCCCACTTCTCCCAGGGGCCCGCCCAAGGTTCCATCTTGCTGGGAGCTTCCGAGGGCTTACAAGAGGAAGGAGGAGTAGACACAGTACGATCTCATTTCCGTAACTTCAGGCCAGTCCCTGCCCTGTCTCGGGCCTCAGTTTACTCATTTTCTTTCTTTCTTTTTTTTGAGATGGAGTCTCACTGTGTCACTCAGGCTAGAGTGTAGTGGCACGATCTCGGCTCCCTGCAACCTCTGGCTTCTGGGTTCAAGCAATTCTCCTGCCTTAGCCTCCCAAGTAGCTGGAACTACAGGTGCAGATCACCATGCTTGGCTACTTTTTATGTATTTTTAGTATAAATGGGGTTGCACCATGTTTGCCAGGGTAGTCTTGAACTCCTGACCTCAGGTGATCTGCCTGCCTCAGGTGATCCACCCGCCTCTACCTCCCAAAGTGCTGGGATTACAGGCGTGAGCCACCGTGCCTGGCCTACCCTTTTTAATGTGGGAATTGGATGGCCGCTGAGGCTGTCAAGCTCCAGGTGTCCACAGTTGTTGCTGAAGAAGGTGGGGCCTCTGTCCAAGTCGGAGAGTGTGAGACCACTGCAGAGATGGCCCCAACCTGGAGGCATCTCAGCCATGCCCTGAGCTCCCAGCCTAAGCAGAGCATTGGATCTCAGGGGCAGGCCTCATCAGGGCAGGAGAAGCCATGTCCTGGAGAAAAGGAGTGGCAAGATGTGACGGCGGAGAGAAACCTGGGTGTGAAGAGGGCTGGCTCAGATATTTATAGGTGCCAGCCACAGTTCTAGGGGAATTTAATTCTATCTTCAAACACCTGAAGGGCTGCCATGGGGCAGAGGGAGAGGACTTCCTCCACATGACCCAGTTGGTAGAACTAGGACAGTGGGAAAGTGGTGGAAACTCCAAAGAGACAGCCAGCGTTTGGTTCGATATGGCGATCAATGGGATTTCTCCACGTGCGCCCGCCCACAAGCCTGTACGGTGCACAGTTGGATGTTGCAGCTTCCTTTCCTTGTGGCCTTTCTTTCCTCTACTCCCCTAAAGCTCATCCTAGGGCTTTTTTCACACCGTACTATTTTCTCTTTATCTCAGCTTGTTCTTGGAGTAGAAAATACTTTCTTTTTAAAAACGAAAATCGGATTTTTTCTTGAGGAAAAAATATTAAGTGCACATGATGAAAACTTCAAATTGGTCAAAAGGTGTACCGTGAAAAGTAGGTCTCTCTCTCTCCGGCTGCCCAGTCTCCTCTGGCTCGTAGTCATCCAGCTTCCTTCTGCACAAACAACCACTGTTACCAATTGTTATGTGTTTTCTCAGAAATACACCGCGCATGCAAGCATCTTTCTGTCTATCTGTCCTTTATTGAACACAAATGTGAGCATCATGTGTCCTGATCCTTGCTTCCCCCCTCCCCACATCCCAACCTAACTACAAAGCTTGGAAGCTGTTTCTAAGGAAAAGTTCTCTGTTGGGCAATATCTGACAAGGAAATGGGCTAATGAGCTCTCAACACTGGGGACACAGAGGCACAGGCTAGATGACCACTTGGGGAAAGAAAAACTGGAGAGTTGGACCCTTCCTTGGGGGAGGAAGGTGAGACTCATGCCATCTAAAGCCCTTTCCATGAACCAGTTTCTTGGATACAAAGCGAACAGCTCTTTATCTCATATTCTTCTCATTTCTCCCCACTCCCTCCCAGTACCCCACAAGCTGGGCCAGAGTCACCAGTACTTAAAGCCGCCCAACCTTGGCTTCCAGCCCTTGTGTAATTGACAAGAATTCCGCCCCCCCCCCCCCCGCAAGAGATGGCCTCTCTCTGTGCCAGCCACATGCCACTAAACTCCAAATTAAGAGGCCCAGCTGAGATTTCTGTCTTATTCCACCCATACTCCTGGGGCCAATCCTGTCTCATTTCAGGAGGGGAATGGAACTAGGAGTTTGGATTTGGGAAGGGGGGTAAAGGGGGCTAGCTACCAAAGCTGGTGCTTCTATGCTCCAGAGAGATGTGCGTGTCCTACCATGCAGCTTAAGACTTCTCCAAAACACCGTCCCCCCAAATCCAATAAAATTGCAAATTTCACTGTATTTCACAATATCCTAAATAAACATGAACAGCATGCGTTTCTCTCCTTGCATCAAATATTAATCTGCCCATGGCCAGCGCCCGCTCCCCCGCGTGTGTGCGCACGCTGGGTAAACACCGGGGAGATTGTGATGCCAGACCTTCCCTTCTCTTCCCTGAGTCGAGAGCATGACAAATTTTTCTCCTAATTACACCTGCCACTGTTTGCCTTCTAATACTGTAAATCCTCCATCACATAGTTTTTCAGATTCGGGATTAGGTTCTCTTCCTGTCGTACAAATGATTGCAGGGGGCAGGGATGGGGGAGGAGGCTGGCGTGGCATGGGCTGCATGGCATTGCTCTTCACGATTTCACTCTGAGGGGCCCTGAGCTGGCATGGCAGTGTGTCCAGGCATCTCACCCTCCTTCAGGGTAGGAAGGAGATGTCAAGAGGCAGGGGGGAGGGGAGAATGGAGAAAAGATACCTGCTCAGGTGGACAGAACCTGCTCACCCCAGCTTCATCAGCCCCCTAGGTGCCCAGGAACTCTGGGGATAATAAAGGTGCTGAGATCCAAGGGAGAACATGAAGGTGCAGCTTCTGGTACAGTGTCCAGCACAGAGTACATGGACAGGGGACCGGAGCTCTCTTCCCCGTTGCTCTTTCTCCTGGCTGGAGCATCCTTACCTCTCTCCTGGACCCTGAAACCTGCCTTCCTACTGGTTTCCACCTTGCCTCACCCCTCTCCGAAGAACCCATTGTCCCTAGCTGCCATAGGCTCTTTCTAAAGCCCCGAACCCTCTATCAAGACAGGTCCTGTCTCAGAATACACACTGACTTCCCACCATATGAGTAGTGTCCAGTTCCATCCTCCACAGCCCTCCGCCACCAGCCCACCTCAATTCCCCTGCCTCATGTCCTGCCCTCAGTCTTCCTGTCCACCCACCATAGACTCAGCCCACCCCATCCACCGTCTCACCCTTCCCCAGATGTGCTGTGCAAATTGCTACCTCCTCTTCTTTGCTCCCTCCACCTGGAATGAATGTCTGTTGAATTTTCAGCTTTCCAGGTGTTCACCCCCAATGACACCACCTCCTTGAAGCCCTGCTTTGTGCTCCCATGGAGCTTCACATCGACCACATTTGGGGCTTGGACCTTTGCCTTGTCTGTCAATGGAGTAGGAGGGTCTGTGGGTGCTTTCAAGGTGGAGTCCAGGTCTTCACCTCAATCCCTCTCTATTTTCCAAGTCTTGGCACTGCAGAAGGCTGACACCTGGTGCATGGTCATGGGGAGTGTCCTGCTGTTTCTAAATCTCATGACCAAGTCAGCCGCCTGCTTCAGCTGTGGGTGAGAATGGGCAGCTGCCCAGCCTGGCAGGTCACGGGGAACCCCAGCCAGCACAAGAGGATCAACCCCTCCAGGCTACAGAGGCAGAGGGAGGAAAGTGGACACTGCAAAGACCAGACCTCCCCTTCCCCTCTGCAGCCTGCACTGGTCTGATAGGGTCCACTCCCAGCTACCTGTGTGTCTGGAGGATCCAAGCTGTGCAAAGGACACCCAAGTCATCCTCCAGGGGTTTTGGCATATGCGGGGTTATTGGCTATTTTAATTTGGTGAGGGAATGCAGGTAACAGCCTTGCCTTCTTATTACCCTGGGTTCCTAGAGGCCCTTCTGCCTTCAGGGCTGCCCCCGCCCATTGGTGCAGGAGGACCCCATCCCACTGTGGCTGACGCCTTGAGCTGGGCTAAGCGGGGCAGTCTTGGGCAGGCTCCAGGCTATCCTGGTAAGGTCTCCAGCCTTTCAAAGCTCCCCTGGAGTTGTTCTCAAAGCCTCCCAGAGTCAGCTTGTTCAGCTTGAATAATAACTGTCCCTGGCCCTGTCCCCTCCCCACACATTTCACCTTCAAAGGGCTGGGAGAAATTTCCCTAATTAATTAACTCCTCTGCAGCCTGCTCTCCATGTCATTGGGTGATTAATCGTCACTGTGACTTTAAATCCAGGGGCAGAGGGAAGTTAGCAGTGGTGGACGCCAGAAGCAGGGATGCTGGGAGTTGGGGGAGGCAGCCTGAGGGCCTTTCCCCAGGTTGGAAGACCCCCGCCTCATCCCCATTCTTGTCCTTGCCCAGGGCCTGGCTGAGAGGCCCCAGAGCCAGACCACAAATACATCCATCAATAATCAATCAATGAGTCTCAAATACGAGATGGTGAGAACTAGGCCATTCTGGGAGAGGCGGGGTGGCTCCTGCCTGTTCTAAAGTCTGCAAAACGGGGTAGCAGTTAAGGACATGGGCTATGGAATGAGGAGGAACTGAGTTCTAATCCTGACTCTGTCTCTTTCCAGCTGTGTGGCCGAGGGCAGGTCATTTTGCTTTCCAGGGCCTCAGTGTTCTCGCCTGTACAATGGGGATGAGCAAATAGGAGCCACCTCCCAGGGTAGCTGGGAGGATGAAATGAGATCACATGTGTGAAGCTCTTAGCATGGCACAGGGGGCATAGCAAGTGCAGGGGACACAGCAACGGTTCGGCTGCTGCTGCTCCATTGCGGAGGCAGTGAGGCCAGACTCCTCGACCCCAGGGCCCAGCTCAGTCCCTCCTTCCCCCCGGCTCTGTTGTCCTTAGTGGCTCTTGTTCCTCACCGGCTCCTCTGTGCAGTCACATAGCACAACCCAGTGGCTGACTCACCTGCTGCATGACCCTGGGCACGGTGCTTACCTTCCTGACGTCTTCATCTCCTGATTTAGAAAACAGGGTAAACTACCCTGCGTGCATGCTTCCAAGGCTCTGGCACACACACAAGGATGTGGCCAGCCCTTCCTCCAAGGAGTTCCATAACAGGAAAGACAGAAGGGGAAAGAAATACTTGCAAATTCGGTGTGAGCTATGACAGAGGTGCACAGACATTCAGCAGGAGGCAGGCAATGGCATCATGGGCTCAGTGCAGTGAGGGTGAAAGAAGATGACTCCACACATAATAGTTGCTCAGTAAACATCGTTTCCCTTCTCCAGCCTTACTTTCTCCACAAGGCCTAACTTTTTAGACTTAGCTGCTTTCCACCTCAGAACCCCAATCTCTGTCCTTTCTGCTGAGCCTGCAAAATCTGGGAAGAGGGACAGAAGACGGGCCCTTGGGGAACCCTTCCTATCATCACCAACCTTAGCTAACATTTGCCGTTTACTGTTTCCAGGCACTGGGCGAGTGTTCTGCATGGATTAATCTAATTTAATCCTCACAACAGCTCCATGGAACAGTTGTCAAGGCTGACCCAGAACCTAAGGGAGACACCAGCGGGATAAACCCAGGTAGGCTTTCACTAGCGCTGCAAAGACTGAGGGTTTGAAAAGTGGGTGTGGCCAAAGAAGGGCGGTCCCATCCGAAAAAGCAAATGACCGGCCCCCAGACTGCAGGTGAGACGCCGCCGCCGGGAGGCCCGTGTTGCTCAGGTTTCTTCACTTCACTCACGAGTTTTAAAAAGCTTCATTGACCTTGTGCCCCGTAGTGGGGAGTTCGGTAAGCCCAGCCCCGTCTTATCTCAGCAGCTCCTCTCCTCTGGAGTTCGGCCATCCCTGGCGCTCTGTGAGACAGATACAGGTGGGAACCTGGGTGGAGGGTAGCGGTTCGTCCTGCCTACAGAAGGTGTCTGGGACTTAAAGCAGCCTCAGAGGCGTCTCTGGAGTCTTTCAGTGCAGTTCCACGCTTCCCAGTGAGTGTGTGGGGTGGGCCTGGGGTGGTGAGGGGTGAAGGGGTGTGGAGGGAGGGGGACCAGAACTTGCTTAAGGTCACAGGGGTTCTTAGTAATAGAACCCAGACCACTGAGCACCAGGGTTTTCCAGAACAGGATTCCCAGTGGGTGTGGTGTGGCTGGGGAAAGGGAGGGTGTGACTGTTGCCATATGGGGGTAGCGGGAGATCTGTCAGAAACAGCATTTGGGGGAACAATCAGAGTGGAAACAGTATCCAGAAGGTCAAGGTGCCAACATTTTATAGGCAGCACAGGGTAAATTAAACAGGTTTTGAAGTAAACACACACATCTTACTCCCCCCGCCCCTTCTCAAGCTGTGTCACTGCGGGCAAGTTACTTCACCTCTCTGGGTCTCAGTCTGCTGAATGTGAAGTGCTTAGTTCACAGAAAGGCTAAGACAAATGTCAATTTTCCTCTTTTTCCTTTCACTACTTGCCCCGTCCCTGGGAGCTTCACCCTCACTGTAATTCTTGGTGGACTCATTCATTCACTCAATCACAGGGTACGGACTTAATACCAAGTACTGCTCTAAGCACTGCAGATAAGGAGTGAACAGACAAAAACATCTACCTTCAGGGGGCTTACACTCTAGTGGAGGGAGACAGACAGCAAATCACATCAGTTATTTAAGTGTCTGAGTGCTTGTGTAAGTGCTATAGAGAATGAATAGCAAAGGGGGCCTATAGGGTGTTGTGGGAATGGGTTCAATTTTAAATAGAGTAGTCAAGGAGGGCCTCATTGAGAAGGTGACATTTGAGCAAAGACCTGATTGAGGTGAGCCCTGCTGATTTTGGGGGAAGGGACTCCTGGGCAGAGGGAACAGCCAGCACAAAGGCCCTGAGGAAGGATTGGCCTGGACACTTCAGGGAGAGGCGAGAAGGCCAGTGGAAAGAGGGAGGCTGGCATGGTAGGAAGTGAGGTCATGGGGAGGAGGCCAAGGGAGTCAGATGGGGTGGTGCTCACAGGCCATTGCAAGGACTTCGACTCTGAAGGAAGCTGAGAGCCAGGCAGGGTTTGAGTAGGGCAGGGACACGATATGACTTAGAAAGAGGTCCCTCTGGCCACTGGTCAAGAGCAGGCTGTGGGGGGACAAGGGTGGAAGCCCATTTGGAGGTTACTGCAGTCACCCAGGTGAGAGGCAGTGGTGGAGAGCAATCAGAGTGGAAATCCAGAGTGGTCGGATTCTGGGTGCATTTTGCAGGTAGAGCTGCCCAGGTTAGCTGGCAGATTGGCTGTGGGGTTCAGTGAGAAAGAGAGGAGTCAAGGATGATGAGGCCCGGAGGGGTTAGGGCGGGCTGCTTCTGAGTGTGCTGACTGTGAGCCGATGCCTTTATCGTGTACAGAACACGTCTAGACTGATGTCTCCAATAACCTACACCCTGCAGTCCCCTTCTCTCCTGCTCCACGAAGCTCTGTGGCAGCTGTTTCTACTGCAGTGTGGACCTTGCATGGGAGCTGTTAGGAAGGGGTGTGCACACATGCACACACTCATATGCACACACATGCACACACATACTCATATGCACACACATGCATGAGCTGCCTCCAAGAGCTTCAGTCCTGTTTTATGTGATTGCATGCAGGCCTCCCCCCTCTGCTGAAGAATTGTTAAGGAGGCCAGGTATGGTGGCTCACACCTGTACTCCCAGCACTTTGGGAGGCCGAGACAGGTGGATCACTTGAAGTCAGGAGTTCGATACCAGCCTGACCAATGTGGAGAAACCCCATCTCTACTAAAAATACAAAAATTGACCAGACATGGTGGTGAGTGCCTGTAATCCTGGCTACCTGGGAGGCTGAGGCAGGAGAATCACTTGAACCTGGAGGTGGAGGTTGCAGTGAGCCAAGATCACACTACTGCACTCCAGCCTGGATGACAGAGCAAAATCCCATCTCAAAAAAACAAAAACAAAAAGAAAGAAAGAAAAGAAATGGGAAAAAGCTGAAGCCCTTCCGAATGTTTGAGCCTTGGCGTATTCATCTGAGAAGTGGGAGTGAGGATTGTGGAAGAACCCTGGGCCGGGCTGAGGGCCGTGTGGGTAGGAGCTAGAATGCCTGATGTTGTTGCCATGAAGCTAGGAGAGAGCTGGACGTTCAAGAAGGTCTCTAGATACCTGGGTGGGGGGAGGGAGTGCAGAGGGAGTGGGGTCAAGGTATGAGGCGTAGTCAAGGGTATGAGGGGTTGGAGGGTGGGGTGCGAGGGTGGGCCCTTGAAAGAGCTGAGGGACAGGTCTGGGAGGGGCAAGGTGCTTGGTAGGTACTTGGTACCTACCAAGCACCTGCACAGCAGGTACTCCAGCAAGGCGCTGGGTATGGCAGCATACATACTAGGTGCGTGATGAGTCCTCTAGGTGTTCAGGGCCCTCTGGTGAACGCGCATCTCCTTGTTCACCTCCTCTCCCACTCCTGTCCCCTTCGCCAGCTCTACACTGCCCCCTGGCAGTGCCTCGTGTGCACCAGAAGTGCTTCCTTCTTGGGGGCTTGGCATTCTGTTCCCTCTGCTGGGATTGCTTATCCTGGAAGTCCGAGTGCTCTCTTGCCTTCTCCATGGCTCTGTTCACAGGTCCTTCCTAGCCAGGCCCTCCCTGACCCTATCCAATCTTCAGCCCCACCCAGCACTCCCTCTTCCCTTCTGACTTCATTTCTTGCCATAGCGTGTGCCACCATCTTTCATCTATTTCACTGATTTCGTTTATTATCTCCTTCCTCTAGAAGCTAAGCTCCTTGTGGGTAGGGACTTCTGGGTTTTTGTTTGTTTGTTTGTTTTAGAGACAGAGTGATGCTTTGTTGCTCAGGCTATAATACAGTGGCCTGACCTCAGCTCACTGAAACCTCTGCCTCCCAGGTTCAAGTGATTCTCATGCCTCAGCCTCCCAAGTAGCTGGGGTTACAGGTGTATACCACCATGCCCAGCTAGTTTTTTGTATTTTTAGTAGAGACAGGGTTTCACCATGTTGGCCAGGCTGGTCTTGAACCCCTGACCTCAAGTGATCTGCCCACCTTGGCCTCCCAAAGAGCTGGGATTACAATGGTGAGCCACCGCACCCAACCTGTTGTTGGTTTTTAACAGTGGTAAAATATACATACAGTACTTAATGTTTCAATCATTTGTAAGTGTACAATTCAGTGGCATTAAATGCATTCTCACTGTTGTGTAAGCATCACTGTCTATACCCTATACTTTTTCATCATCTCCAAAATAAACTTCAAGCCCATTAAACAATAATTTCCTCATTCCTCTTCCTCCCAGCTCCTGGTAATCTCTATTCTATTTTCTGTCTCCAAATTTGCCGATTTTAGGTAACTTATATAAGTGGAATCCTACAGTAGCGTGTTTGGCCAATTAAGCACACTTTCAACTTCAATCTGTGTTGTACTATATAACAAAATTCCACTTCTTTTTATGACCGAATAATATTCCATCTCATGTAGACACAATATTTTGGTTACAGCTGCATGCCCTGTGCCTGGCAGAGTCCCTGACTCGTGATCAGTGCTCAGTACATATTTGTTGAATGACTGAGTGAGTTAATGAATGAGTAAAAGGGATGATGAGTCTTTATGGTTTTGCTTTGGTTTTAGAACCATCGCGTTTGAGATCCTAGAGAAGTGTTTGCGTAGAGATGACAATGAGTGCCCCTGGGGTGTTGAGGATGAAGGGGGCTGAGGGGTAAAGGGTATGTGAGCAAAGGCATGAAGAGGGGGTACATCTGGTCTCCCTCAAAGGGGCTCCTTCCTGCCCTGGGGAGAGCACCTCCACCGTCCCTTCCTCACTCCAGAGGAGCCTGGGGCAGGAAGTCTTTTGCTGGAATCCAGTCTCAGGCTCCCTGCCCCTGGCCTGCTTCGGTTTCTTCTCTCCCTTTGGGGTGCTCGGAGTGTGTGTGGGGTACTCTGTGCCTCGGGAGAGGGCCACAGGTCTGGCAGGCTGGAGATAATGTCCCTGCCAGGCAGCTGTCCTCAACCTGAGATTGCCGAGGGTCTGAACTCACCCGTGAGAGGGTCCAGATGTCCAGCCCCATCCCTGCTAATTAGTTCAATTAATTAGCAAGTGGCCTCATGGCTCTGGGAGTCCTGGGCTCCTTTGGCATGCTGGAACAGTACTGCAAACAGGTGTCAGGGGAGTTATGGGGGTCAGTGAAGGAGGCAGACTATAGGCTAACCCTTCCCTGGACAGAGAGCCCCCTGCCCAAGAATGATTGCAGTAGCTTTTCTCTCTTCTGCCTGTCTGGGCCCAGGAAAGCCATGCCTGGGACATGGTGGGATGAAGGGAGGGGGCCCAAGTCCCATAGCCAGAGCTGCAGAAGGAATAGGAAACATAGTGTCAACTATTCTAGGTTGCTGCAGGAGTCATGGGCTCTGCCAGAAGACCCCCTGGGCCCGGGAGGAGATGTGCCCAATCTGATTTTGCAGACAGTCACTGTCCTGTGGGAGCTCCTGGTCAGATGAGGAAGTTAAATAGAAGACACAAATTTGAGACTGGGTGCAGTGGCTCATACCTGTAATCCCAGCACTTTGGAAGGCCAAGGCGGGTGGATCACTTGAGGTCAGGAGTTTGAGACCAGCCTGGCCAGTGTGGCGAGACCCCGTCTCCACTAAAAAAAAAAAAAAAAAAAAAAAAATTAGCCAGGCATGGTGGCACACACCTGTAATTCCAGCTACTCAGAGGCTGAGACAGGAGGATTACTTGAATCTGGGATGTGGAGGTTGCAGTGAGTGGAGATCGCATTATGGCACTCCAGCCTGGGTGACAGAGTGACTCCGACTTAGGAAAAAAAAAGGTGGGGGGACACAAATTTGAGAAAACAGTCCCTCGGCCCTTTGTGTAATATAGAGATAAGTGCCAAAGGAGGAGATCCAGAGAATGGGAGGGTGGGTCCAAGGGGGAGGAGCTGTCCTGCTGACATGAAGGAGTAGAGGGAAGATCTCAGGGATGCCCTTGAACCTCCTGGAAACAGTGAGCAGCAGCACTGAGTTGGGACTCATTTCGGGGAGAAGGTGGCCAAGACACAGTACAGACCAGGCAGGCAAGAGCCTTCGGACTTCAAGCTAGAGATGCAGGGGACCCATTCAAGGCTGGGGAGGAAATCTGCTATTGGCCTCCATGCATAAGGGGCTGGATGCTTGTGGGCCCAGCTCAGGGGATCGAATCAGAGAAGCAGCAAGTTCCCACCACCTAGGGAAGATGCTCCTGGTGAACATCATTGCTACCAACCGGCCATGGGCAAGAGAAGGAGGGTGGCTGGGAGAATCACAGTCTGGAGGAGGATGTTTGGGATGAAGGGATGAATCTTTTCCATTTTGCTTTAGCTTTTTTAAAGGTCCCAGAGGAGCATTCACAGAGATGACAAGCAATTAGAAGGGGGTCTGAGGCTGAGGAAGGGGGTCAGACCAGAGGTTAAAGATTCAAGGCAGCCTCAACACCTTTACCTGGCACTAATTAGGTGTTAATAAAAGATGTTCCTATTCTTCTAAGTGTGGTCTACGGAACAGCAGCATCAACACCACCCGGAAGTTTGTCAGAAGTGTAGAATCTTGGGTCCCACCCAGAACTGACTGCTATGGTTTGAATGTCTGTGTTCCCTCCAAAATTCACATTGAAACTGAATCCCCAGTGCAACAGTATTAGGAGGTAGAGCCTGTAGGAGATGATTAAGTCATGAGGCCTCCACCCTCATGAATGGATTAGTATCCTTATAAAAGGGCTCGCAGGAACTAACCAGGCCCTTTTTACCCCTCGGCTTTCTGCCATGGGAGGACACAGTAACAATGTGCTGTGCTGGAAGCAGAGAGCAGCCCTCACCAGACACAGAATCTACTGGTGCCTTGTTCTTGGACTTCCCAGCCTCCAGAACTGCCAGAAATAAATTTCCATTATTTGCATATTACCCAGTCTGTGATATTTTCATTATAGCAGCACAAATGGACTAAGACACGGGCTAATCAGAATCTGCATCTCAACAGGATCCTCCAGTGATTTATGTGCACACTGAAGTTCAAGAGGCTCTGCACCAGATGCTGTCGTTATTCTCCTAATTTTATGGTTGAGGAAGCTGAGTCTCCGATGGAGAAGAAGATGGCGAGGCCTTGGCTGGAGTGGAGAGTTCAGGTACTTCAGGTACCTGAGTTTAAAGTTCAAGGGGCATAAGTTTCCCAGTGGGGAGCAGAGAACAGGCACCACGTGTGCTAGTAAATGTTTAACAATTGATCTGAGGAATGGGGGCAGTCCTGATTTGAAGTGTTTGCCAATTTCCATGGTATAACTACTCCCACTATGGTGGATTTCAAATTACCAACCTGATGGCACTGAACATGGCATCGGAAAGTGACAGTCATGATTGGCCCCAACACAGCACTGATCTGTATGTGTACACGTATTCCGCCTTCCAGATTCAAGCAATTCTCCTGACTCAGCCTCCTGAGTAGCCACACCTGGCTAATTTTTGTATTTTTAGTAGAGACAGGGTTTCACCATCTTGGCCAGGCTGGTCTTGAACTCCTGACCTCGTGATCCACCTGCCTCAGCCTCCCAAAGTGCTAGGATTACAGGCATGAACCATTGCACCTGGCTGTATAGATGTATTTTCTTAGCTTAAGAGAAAAATAAGAAGAAATAGACCCAACCCCTTCCCCACCAGCCTTAACCTCTGTTCACTCCCTCCACACCCCTAAGTGTAAACAGAGAGAAAGACTGGCAGGCAGATAGATGGTGCTGTGCTGGTACCTCTGCGTATGGTTAGCCTATGGTGTTGCCTGTGTCTGTCCCCTTTCTTGGGGACAATTTCAGTGACATGTTGGCCTCTGCCCCCTATCCTAACTAAATGTCACCCTTAGCCAGACTGTTCCAGCAAGTTCTTTTCAGAAAGTGAGCACTGGGAGCTGAGAGCGCAGGCCTGGGTAGGTATCAATGGTCAGACATGCCTAGTTTACTCTTTTCACCTGGAAACTTGATTTCTCCTAAGCCTGAGACCACTGTGTGGGAGGGGCCCGAGCAAGCAGCCCTGTACTACGACCAGCCCCACCTGTAGCCTGTTCTTCCCATATTACCTAGAGCCTTCCGGGTCTGGGTTGCTGCCCCATCTTTCTTTTGAAAAGTTGAGTAGCAGGAGACGCCTAGGCAGACCCTAAAGCTCTAGGTTCTCATCTTTCATTGCTGCTTATTCACGGTGGTCGTGGAAACCCATTTATGACATTTACACACGTGTATAGGGTGCTTTTGCATTCATAAAACACTTGGATGTACACCGTCTCATTTCATCCTGATAAGAATCTTGCAGGGCAGGTGCTAGTATACTTTTTTTCCTTTTTTAAATTCATTAGAATATTGTACTTTTTTAGTTAGCAGAGGAAGCAGGGCCTTCACGGCATTGAGAGAATTGTGTGACATCGCCAGGCCAGGAAAGGCCGGGCTGTGCCGCAGCTGAGGTTCAGTCTACCCACTGGTAAGCGAGATGGGCAGACTGAGTTCTCTTTCAAGTCTCTTCCAGCTCTGGCATTCTGGACACTGGAAAGGCCAGGGGAAAAAATGCCAGGAGCTCTTTTAGTTTTTCAAACAAACCAGACATTCTTCGGAGTGGACTGGGAGTCTGTGAGTGCATGGATATGTGTGTGCGTGTGTGTGGATGGGTAGACAAGAGTGTGTATTGTGAGAGTGCGGCTGTATTTAGGGTACATGAGTGTGGATGTGTGTGTAGGCGCCCAGGTGTGCCTCTGGGTGTTGGTATTGTGAGTGTGTACAGCTGTGATTGCATCTGTGTGTGCTAGGTGTGTAGGTGCACAGTGTTGCTGTTGGCGCAGGATGCTGTATGACAGTGAGTGTGCCAGTGTGTGATGGACTGTGTGTGAATATGAGAATAGGTGTGTATAGCAACGGTGCCTGTGTGATGGAGTGTGAGCATGGATGTGTGAATAGGTGAGTATGAGTGTGGATGTGTGAGTAGGTGTGTATATGTGTGTGTGCTGGTGTGTGACGTGTGAGTGATGTGTAAATAGGTGTATATAGTGAGTCAGTGCGTGATGGAGTGTGGATGTGTGAATAGGTATGTATATGTGAGTGTGCCGGTGTGTGACGGAGTGTGAGTGTGGATGTGTGAATAGGTGTGTGCGTGTGCCGGTGTGTGATGGAGTATGTCTGGATGTGTAAATAGGTGTGTATAGTGAGTGTGCTGGTATGTGATGGAGTGTGTGGATGTGTGAATAGGTGTGTATATGTGTGTGTGCTGGTGTGTGACGTGTGAGTGATGTGTAAATAGGTGTATATAGTGAGTCAGTGCGAGTGTGAGTGTGGATGTGTGAATAGGTGTGTGCGTGTGCCGGTGTGTGATGGAGTATGTCTGGATGTGTAAATAGGTGTGTATAGTGAGTGTGCTGGTATGTGATGGAGTGTGTGGATGTGTGAATGTGTGTATAGTGAGTGTGCCAGTGTGTGATGGAGTGTGAATGTGTGAATAGGTGTGTATAGTGAGTGTGCCAGTGTGTGATGGAGTGTGAGTGTGGATGTGTGAATAGGTGTGTGTATGTGAGTGAGTGTATATTGGGAGAGAGAAAACGCATAGCAGCACCGATTAACATCTGTCTGTCGTTCTGTGTCTCTCAGCACCCTCGCCCACTCCTCCCACTCTGTGGTCCTTTCTGCCTGATCCTCAAAGGCTCTGTGGGGCTTTGGGGCTGAACGCCTGCCTCCTTCCCCTCCCCCACTGAGGACCAGCACTCATCTCAGGCCAGAGCGGGTGGCCACAGCCCCTATCCCCTGGGCCAGTGCGTGCGACGGGTGCTGGATTAGCTGAGGAGTGATACAATGGCACATATGGTCCTGAGTGCCGGGTGCAGCCCAAGGCCCCTTACTCAGTGCCATCAGGATTAGAGCTAATGAGTTGGAAGGAGTTAACAATGCTTCGGGCCAGCGGAGGCCCAGGAGGCCTCTCAGGCCCCGCGCTGCGGCCGCCTTTCACCACTGAGGTGTAATCCGCTTTGAAATCAAAGGTGGTACAAAGTATGAATTTAAATTTGACATTTACGGCTCCGGTGAGATGACGTATTCTGGAAAGGTCTCTTCTTCTTTAAGGGGGCTGGGGGTGGGGGAGAGGGTGGGGGAAGGGGAGGAGAGTGGAACCATCTGCTCTCAGAGGAAGGCCCAGGCGTGTCCAGGCCTGACCAACTTTCCCTCCGTGGCTTGGGCTGGGGGAAAGGGGTGGGTGGGAGTTTTGGGGGCAGATGGGAAGAAGGAGGGGGCAGCATCATTCATTCTCCCAGCCTCAATTCAGAGGGTCCCCTTAGTATAGGGCTCCCTGATCCCTAGGAAGGAGTCCCTAAAAAGACAAAGCAGAATACTTCCCAAAAAGATTTTTAGCCCCATTTTTTTTGTTGTGTTGGATTTTTAAATTTTTTTTTTTTTAAATTGTGGTAAAACATATATAACTCAATGTACCATTTTAATTATTTTTAAGTATACAATTCAGTGGCATTAATTACATTTCACAGTGTTGTGCAGCCATTACCTACCCCAAACAGACACCTTGTACCCATGACGCAGTAACTTCTGTTCTCTCCTTCCCACAGCCCCTGGTAATATCTGCTTTCTGTCTCTATCAATTTGCCTTTTCTAGATGTTTCACATAAGTGGAATGATACAATATGTGTCCTTTTGTGCCTGGCTTATTTCACTTAGCACTGTATCCTCGAGGTTTATCCACGGTGTAGCATGTGTCGTAACTTAATTCCTTTTAATGGCTGCAGAGTATTCCATCTATGTCTATGTCACAGTTTGTGTTTCCATTCATTGGTTGATGGACACTTCAGCTTTCTCACATTTTGGCCATCATGAATAATGCTGCAGTGAACACGGGTGTACGAGTATCTGTTTGACCTGGCCTGTTTTCAGTCCCTTTGGGTCTAGACCTAGGAATAGAATTGCTATCATATAGTAATTTTAGTTTAACTTTCTAAGGAATCTCTAAACTGTTTTCCACAGTGGCTGCACCATTTTACAGTCCTACCAGCAATACATAAGGGTTCCAGTATTGCCACGTCCCCTCTGATGCTTATTTTCTGTGTGCTTTTGTTTAATTGTAGCAATCCCAATATGATAGAGTGATAGCTTCCTGTGGTTGGTTGGTTGGTTGGTTTTGAGACAGTCTGCCTCTGTCGTCCAGGCTGGAGTGCAGTGGTGCCATCTCGGCTCACCGCAACCTCTGCCTTCTGGATTCGAGCCACTCCTGCCTCAGCCTCCCAAGTAGCTGGGATCACATGCTTGTTTGCTATTTTTTATGTTTTCAGTAAAGATGGGGTTTTGCCATGTTGGCCAGGCTGGTCTTCAACTCCTGACTACAAGTGATACACCTGCCTCGGCCTCCCAAAGTGCTGGGGTTACAGGCGTGAGCCACCGCGCCTGGCCCATCTTCCCGTGGTTCTGATTTGCATTTGCCTGTGCCTAGGGAGGCGGAGCTTTGCTTCCTGTGCTTGTTTGCCATGTGCGCCTCTTCTTTGAACTTGGCCCCATTTAATACACTCAGAAGCTGAGGCTCTCCCTCCCGGGCGTGGTGTGGTCTCCTGGACCCTGCTCCATTTGGCCCCAGCCCCTCTAGGCTTTCATCCTGCCCCTGTCCTCACACTCCCAGCAGCCTCAGCGACTCCCACATTTCTCAGACATCTCCTGGATCTGCCGACTCTGGGCTGGGTGGAAGAAGGGGAGGCATCTGCCATGTGTGGGCACTAGGACTCCCTCAGCCTGCCTTGCTGAGACCCTTTCCTCACATCCCACCACCATGTCTCCTACTCACTCTTCCAGGCCAGACAGCGCCCCCTCTGGGCTCCCTGAGAACCCTGTCCATGTCCCAGCATTGAGCTCCTCAGGTGGATGGTAACTGTGGGCTCCATTTTCAGGGGCTTCTCCAAGAGTAGGAGCTGTGCTTCCTCCCTGGGGGGCCCTCAGCAAGGAGCCCTGGGTCGGCAGTTGCTCCATGCATTTTCTTTGATCCTCACTCTGCCACATCTCTGTAAACAGTTGTCTGGGGAGGGAGAAGGGATGGGAGAACACCAACTCTTTCTGACAGGTATTGGGCACTTACTGTGTTCCAGGCCACGCTAAGCCCTTTACCGGCATTGTCTGTCTGAACTTCACAATGACTTCCACAAAGTAGGCACCTTTGGTATCTCTCTCTTTTTTTTTTTTTCCTAGATGGAATCTCGGTCTGTCACCCAGGCTAGAGTGCAGTGGTGTGTTCTCAGCTCACTGCAACCTCTGTCTCCCAGGTTCAAGTGATTCTGCCACCTCAGCCTCCCGAGTAGCTGGGATTACAGACACCTGCCATCATGTCCGGCTAATTTTTGTATTTTTGTAAGACACGGTTTCACCATGTTGGCCAGGCTAGTCTTGAACTCCTGACCTCAGGGGATCTACCCACCTCAGCCTCCCAAAGTGCTGAGGTTACAGGTGTGAACCACCACACCCAGCCTGTTAGCTCCCTTTTTTACAGAAAGACTGAACTCACAGGTGGGCCCAAGGAGCCTGTTTCCCATCCCCAACCTCCCATCTGTTTTTTGTTTTTTGTTTTGGTTTGTTCGTTTTTGGTTTTGGTTTTTATTTTATTTTATTTTTTTTAGATGAAGTCTAGCTCTGTTGCACAGGCTGGGGTGCAATGGCGTGAACTCAGCTCACTGCAACCTCCGCCTCCCACGTTCAAGCTATTCTCCTGCCTCAGCCTCCTGAGTAGCTGAGATTACAGGCACCTACAACCACACACAGCTAGTTTTTATTTTATTTTTAGTAGAAATAGGATTTCACTGTGTTACCTATGCTGGTCTCGAACTCCTGACCTCATGATCTGCCCGCCTTGGCCTCCCAAAGTGCTGGGATTACAGGTGTGAGCCACCTCACCCAGCCCCATCATTTTTTTTTTTTTTTTTTTTTTTTTTGATGGAGTCATGCTCTGTTGCCCTGGCTGGAGTGCAGTGATGTGATCTTGACTCACTGCAACCTCCGGCTCCCAGGTTCAAGCAATTATCCTGCCTCAGCCTCCCGAGTGCCTAGGATTACAGGTGCACATCACCATGCCCAGCTAATTTTTGTATTTTTAGTAGAGACGGGGTTTCGTCATGTTGGCCAGACTGGTCTAGAACTCCTGATCTCAAATGATCTGCCTGCCTTGACCTCCCTAAGTACTGGGATTATAGGTGTGAGCCCCCGTGCCTGGCCCCTGCCCTCCTATCTTTGATGGACACTCTTGGGCCCTCCCAAGCCTTCCCTTCTGGGTTTTCATACCATTTCATCCCACGTCTTGCCCCAAAGTTGGGTAGGTATGATGAACAGAAAATAACCTCTGAGCCCGTACCCAAGCATAGGCCTTAGGTAGCCCAAGCTCCTCCGCAAGAGTATGTGATGCCTCTGTGTGGTGAGGAAAGGGCGAGGGATTCTTATCCCTCTGCTACAGACGAGGAAACAGAGGCTCAGAGACATTAAGTAACTTGTCTAATGTTACACAGACAGTGGGGCTGGAGACAGGGCTTAGTCTCAGATCTTCTGTTTTCAAATCCAGAGCTCTTTGCCTTAATCAAGTTGCCTCTTTAGAAGCAGAGCTGATTTTATCAACCTGTAGCACACAATCCCAACCTTAGTCAATCTTAGGTTGACTTTCCTCCGCCCTTGAATTTTCTCATCCCTAAAATGGGAATCACGAAACTTACTTCCCCTGGTTGCTGTGAGAAGTTGTAAGGAATGGGAAGCATCTAGCTCAGTGCCCGGCACATGGAAGGTACTCCATAAATTACTTTCCCTTCGCTCTTTTGGCACAATCCCTCCCTACTTTTCTTGGGGGTCTGCCATGGTGGGAAATGAGAATTTCTCGTTTGGGAGGTAGTCGACCGCGTTTGAAGTGACAGTGACAGATGGGAGGGTGGCTCTCCCAGGCACCCCGCCAGCCCCACGGTGCGTGTCCACCAGTCCCCGGACATTCCCTCCCTCTTCCTGGCCTACAATGAGGTGTCATTTGCCGCCTGTCCCTTCTCGTCATCGATTTCTAAGTCGTTAATTAACGGGGCTTGTCAGCTGGGAAGATGAATTCTGTCCTCAGCTCTCGGGGTCTTTTGTTTTGGGATTGTAAATGTTATAGATCTCCCATGATGGAAGGCCATGAGGTCAAGGGGTGCTGGGCTGCCCAGTGGGGGTGGCAGGCAGTGAGAGGAGCTTGCAGGCCTGGCTGGACCTCGCTGGTCTGGGACAGGCCCCCAGGAGCGTTTGCAGCAGCCTCTTTTGGCTTGGTTCCCTGGGGATGGGATGGAAGGGACATGGGAGTTTTCCTGCCATCTAAAGCTTTCTTCTGTTAGAAGCTGCCCTGTGCCAAATGGTATAGATTTGCCCATGCCCAGGATACGGACTGGCTGGAGGGACTACTCAGTCTAATGGCGGAGACAGCGTTATCCTCAGGGGGTAGCTAGTCTGATGGGGGAGACAGTGTTATCCTTGGGGAATAACCTATCTGATGAAGGAGTCACAACTCTGGCCTAAGAGCCTTCAGTCTAAGGGGGGAGACCTAATTCCTATTTTAGGAGAACTCACAATCAGATGGGAGAGGTACAAGTCTGCCTTGGGAACCACCTAGTCTGATGGGAAAAAACAGACCCTGTCCTTGGGTGCTTATAGGCATTGAGAAAACAAAATATTTGCAGGCAAAAATTCACTCATAACTTGACTTAAATGGATTTGGATCCTCTATGTCCTGGTACCTGAGGTAAATCACTCCCTGAGCCAGCGGGTTCCCTACCCTGAGGGGATGGAGACCACTCCCTGCCTCTCATGCAAGATCTCAGGGAAGGGTAATGATTTCACCATCAGCTGAGCTGAATTCCAGGAGGGTAAAACTGATGCCTAAGAACACAGATTGATATAAAAATGAAAAATTATATGCTTGGCGTTTGATGACCTGAACCGCGAATGGGTGTGTGTTACAGGAAGAGCTTGCAGACCACTGACCAATAGCCACGGAGCCGCCACATTCATGGAGGAGACCTGGGTTCTCTATGCCAAGGGAAGCTGGGGGTGGGGAGGGGAGGACATGCTGTCAGTTTTCTGGGTGCTGGAAGCTGCTTTCTCCTGTGACTCAGCAGGATCTGGCTGCACGTGGACTAGAATTGAGGATAAGCCCTCAGGAAACGTGGTTTGAGCATCAGGATTGCTTCTGTCTTGCTGTGCAAACTTAGGGGGCATGTTTTTTCCCTGCCTCTGGGCGTCTGTATTGCAAAAGGAGTAGATCAAAGGTGTGGGTCCCCCACCGTCAGCTCTCAGAAGCAGCGTGGGTGGAGCTCAGGCTTCCACACCAGACCTGGGATTTGAGTTTGGTTGTGATCTTTTGCTTTGGCCAAGTAGCTCAACCCGTTTGAATTTCATTTCCTTATCTGTACATTAAAGATGACAGCGGCACACAATTTTTAAGGTGGTTGTGATGTTATGGGTAAAGTGCTTATAGCAGGGCTGGGCTCAGTAGGTGTGGTTGTCATTATTATTATTTAGGAGAACCTGCAATCAGATGGCAGAGATACAGCTCTGCCTTGGGAACTCCCCAGTCTGATGGAAAAAGACCCTGTCCTGGGGAGTTTAGGCATTTAAAGAATAAGATACTTACAGGCAAAAATCCATTCATAACTAGGCTGAAGTACATTTGGATCCTCTGTCTCCTGGTACTGATGATATTATAGTAGGAAACAGGGGCCTTAGAGAACCCATGACTCACAGGGCCCAGCGGACCCAGTGTGCTGCCCCGAGCCCTGTGGCCGGAGGGACTGCTTTCAGTTCATTGAACATTTGCAGGAGCTGCAGGGTTTGTCCCCCAACCGTTGTCATTTTATCACCCAGTCCTCTTTCTGATCCCTGGGACCCTGATCTGGGGAGTCACCTTGATGCCTACCTATTGCTGGGGATAGGCAGAAGAGAGGTGCCCCCTAGCCCGGACCTCTCAGAAGCTGCCTGGCTCCCAGGTTCCTGCTGGAGCTGGAGGAAACCCAGCCTGGTTTGGGCAGTGGTGCCTGGGAAAGGGGGAGGCTTCAGCCTTGGGGTAAATTCTGGGGGGAGGAATGAGGAGGCAGAGGCAAAGTCTTGCTGCTCCTGGTGGTAGGAGACCTAGGAGCCTGTGCTTTCAGGCTGGGGTAGGCAGGGGGCCTTTGCCATGGAAGAGCCCCAGGAGTGATGGGGACACCTTGTCAGTCACCACCCACCCCCTCTACTTATGAATGAATGGGTCTAGGACAGCAGGCCCTGTTCTTGGGCTCCTCTAGGACTGGGGAGTAGAAGAGGAGCAGCCTAACATGACTGGAGTGCAGGGCGCTACTTGTGGAGCCAGACAGTGAGTGCCAGCCCCGGATGTGAGCCTGAGTCCAGGCATCACAGACGTGGACAGGTGCCCCCTTAGGTTCCTCCTGAACGCTTGGGTGCCACCTGACCCAGGTCCTCATTTTACAGATGGAGGAACCAACACCTAGAAAGGGCCAGATATTTACCTAGAGCCAAGACTAGAATCCAGACCTGTGGACTCGCAGCCCAGGGCTCTTTCCACATCACTATGTGGTAGAATAAGGCCAGGACTCCACAGCCTCATTTCTGTGCAACCTGGGTCCCCATGGCTGTGAGTGAATGAATGAATGGAGAAGAAAGAATGAATGCTGTGCCTCTCTCCTCTCCTCCAGCAGGGCCCCTGGCCAGAGTCCTCCCCATTTCAGTCATCCCCCAATAGTCCTATTGGACAGAGGGAGAACTGGAGGCCAAGGCGAGTGGCTGTGGAATGAGCCTCTGTGGGATCTGCAGCTTCCTGGCTTCCCCTCTCAGAGGTCTCAGGGTTCAGGGAAGCCATGGTGTGGTGGACAGTGTGATGGCCACTGCAGCAGAGAATGCCTGCTGGGAGACAGAAGAGCCCTGCCTGGGGGTGGGGGATGAGGGGTGTTGGTGAACATCTGGGGTCCCCGCCCCAGGCCTGGGGTGAGACAACCCCTCCGTGTGGGCTGCAGGTGCTTGCTTTCCTCCTACAGAGTTGGCCACCGAGGCTCCTGCTATAAATCATGAGCTAAGGGGCCAGAATCGGGAGAGGAGCTGGGCGAGGCGCTGTGGGGGAAATTTGCAGTGATGATTTTCTCCTCCACACGGGAGCTGAGGGAGCTTTAGTAACTCTGCCACTGTGGCTCCTTGTCCATATCACCCATGCCTCCCTCCAGAGGCTCCATTGACCTCGCAGGAGCAGGGGTAAGGCTACCGCAGGGAGGATGCAGGAGACACTTCAGCCAGAAACTCCAGACACGGGGTTGGTCTGAGTACACAGAAACAGGTGAGTGCTGCAGGCAGCCGTGTGCAGAGGCCGGGGTGAATGGGGTAGCCTATGGGGTACCACTTAGCCATTTGACAAATAGTTGGCAGGTGCCTTGCATGTGCCAGCTCTGTTGGTGCCAGGTGCTGCTGAGCAGGACAGATGTGAGCTGAACCCTCTGGAGCCCAGGGGCAGGATGGACTTTAATGAAATAAACTGCAAACACATCCTCCCTTGGGATGGAGAGCCTCCTTGCTGATTCTTTATGTCCAGAGGGAATCTGGAGGAACTACTGCCCTCCAGTGTCTGGGCCAGGTCTGAGGCCCGGGAGCTGCCTTCCTGGCCCACGCTGACCTCCATCGAGGTCTTAATTACAGCTGCCTTTCCTGTGCTGGCCTCTCACTGTGACATCTTCATACCACTCTGGGACCATCAAGTTTCCCAATCTTTTCTCCTGGTCTCTTCCAACCATGTCTCAGGAGCCCCAGTTTTCTGTGGGGTAAAGCCTGGCCCGGTCTAGATTATGGAGAAAGCCCTACCCCAGTCTCTTCCTCAACTTCTCTGAAAACCCAGGTTTCCAGGTCAAGGGCTCAGGAAGGATGTTACTGGAGCAACAGAGGTGAGGGGAGAAGGGAAAGAGAGGCACCTCTGTGGGACTCAGAATAATTTAAGATGCCAAACAAAGATTCCAGACCCAGAGGTAGCCTGGGGAGGAAGAAAGAGTGCCACAGACATCAGGAGGGAGTTTTCCTGCCATCTAAAGCTTTCTTCTGTGAGAAGCTGCCCTGTGCCAAATGGTATAGATTTACCCATGCCCAGGATGCGGACTGGCTGGAGGACATATAGACTTTACTCAGTCTGATGGGGGAGATAGCATTATCCTCTGGGAGTAGCTAGTCTGATGGGGGAGACAGCATTATCCTCGGGGGTAGCTAGCCTGATTCTTGGCTTAGCAACCTATCAGCTATGTAACCTTGGGCAAACCATGGAGCCTCAGTTTCTTATCTGTAAAATGGAGTTATAAATACCCAACATGGTGGCTGGGTGTGGTGATTCAGGCCTGTAATCCCAGCACTTTGGGAGGCCAAGGCAGAAGGATTGCTTGAGCTCAGGAGTTTGAGACCAGCCTGGGCAACATCGTGAGACCCCCATCTCTACAAAAAATATAAAAAAGAATTAGCTGAGTGTGATGGTGCATACCTATAGTCTCAGCTTCTAGGGAGGCTGAAGTGGGAGGATCACTTTATCCAGGGTTATGGAGGCTGCAGAGAGCTGAGATTGTGCCATTGCACTCCACCCTGGGTGACAGAGTAAGACCTTGTCTCTCTAAAAAAGAAAAATTTGAAAGGCCAGGTATGGTGGCTCATGCCTGTAATCCCAGCACTTTGGGAGGCTGAGGAAAGTGGATCACTTGAGGTCAGGAATTTGAGACCAGCCTGGCCAACATGGCAAAACCCCTTCTCCACTGAAAATACAAAAATTAGCCGATCATGCAGGAGCATGCCTGTAATCCCAGCTACTCCAGAGGCTGAAGCAGGAGAATCGCTTGAACCCGGGAGGTGGAGGTTACAGCCAGCTGAGATTGTGCCACTGCACTCCAGCCTGGGTGACAGAACATGACTATGTCTCAGAATAACGAAAAATAAAAATAAAAATACTAGCTGGCATGGTGGCACATGCCTATAGTCCCAGCTACTTGGAAAACTGAGGTGGGAGGATCACTTGAGCCCGGGAGTTTGAGGCTGCAGTGAGCTATGATTGTGCCACTGCACTCCAGCTGGGTGACAGAGTGAGACCCTGTCTAAAAAAAAACAAAACCCAACATTGCCTGTCATGAGAGTTAAATAGAATAGTTTGTAAATCAAAAGGTGTACATATGCATGCAAAATAAGGGGACAAGATTAAATAACAGTAATTAAACTTTATCAAGCAAGTACCTGTTCTGAGCCGGACATGGCCTTACTGAAGCCTCGCAGTAACCCAGTGGGCAGGTATCGTTAGTCTCACATTTTATAAACAAAGAAAGCTTGCTATAGAGAAGGTTTGCAATTTGCTACTGTCTCACAAGATTGAGGCTCAGACATCTGTCTTCAAAACCTTAATCTCATCCAGGTTAAATGGGTGGACTGGTGGTTGAGGTGCAGCCAAGAGAGGGTAAGAATTAGAACTTTTTCCTCCCTCCCTCCCTCCCTTCCTCCCTTCCCTTCTCCTCCCCTCCCCTTCTCTCCTTCCTTCCTTCCTTCCTTCCTTCCTTCCTTCCTTCCTTCCTTCCTTCCTCTCTCCTCTTCTCCTCTTCTCCTCCCCTCCTTCTCCCCTCCCCTCCTCCCCTCCCCTTCTCCTCCCTTCCTTCCTGATTTCTCCCCTCCTCCCATCCTCCCCTCTCTTCCTTCCCTCCCCCTCCCCTCCCCTCCCCTCCCTTTCTTCCTTCCTTCCCTCCCTCCTTCCTTCCTTCCCTCCCTCCTTCCTTCCTTTCCTTCCTCTCTCCTCCTCTCTTCTCCTCTCCCCTCCCCTCCGCTTCCTTCTTTCTTTGAGCAGCATCTCACTCTGTCACCCAGGCTGGAGTGCAGTGGCACTGTCACAGCTCACTGTAACCTCGAATTCCTGGGCTCAAGTGATCATCCAGCTTCAGCCTCCCAAATTGCTGGGACTGCAGGTGTGAGCCACCGTGCCTGGGCAGAGCTTTTCTTTCAGACATCTATCTACTTTTACTAGGTAATGTTCTTACATAGTACAAAATTCAAAAGGTACAAATGGGTCAGAGTGGAGAGTACATCTTGCTTCTTTTATTTTACAGCCTTCCAGAGAGAACTTATCTATGCAGAGTAGGCATATATGTATTTATATGTTTATATAAATACTTAGATAGATCGGTAGATGATCATTTACATTTTTTTGTTGTTGTTGCAAAAAGAGGTCTATACTAGCTGCATATATTTCTAGGAAGCACTTTCCATCAGCCAGCGGTGAGCTCCCTTCGACAGGAGGTGTTTAGACAGAGGCTGAGTAACTGCCTGGGGCATTGCGGAAGGGAACCCAGCATTGCAGGGGGCTGGTCTGTGCGTCTAGCTGAGTGGTTCCTGAATCTTCTCTCTGCCTACACTTTGCAGAGATAGAAGTGAGGTGTGGGGAGGTGGAGGGAAGTGACCTGTCCCACAGTGACTCTGGGGAGGTTGAGGCCAAGCCCATGGGGAGATGCTGGACAACACTTGAGTACAAGATGACAACAGGCTGGGAGAGGCCCAGGAGAAAGCCCACCATGCCGTAGGGGTGAGCAGCGGTGGGGCAGGGCCGGCAGCATGTGCATCCCCCAAAGGCCTCCAGTTTGTTTGTAAAGGCTCAGACAGGAATCTGCCCCCATGATCCTGAGGCCTTATGTTGCAGGGCTCAAAGCTGGCCCTGGGGACGGGGGGGCAGCAACTGGTATCTGACCCCCTAAACCTGGTGCCTCCACTGATCAACAGACCAGATAAGGGACAGGTCCCCCCCTGACCTCAGGACCTTTAGGCCCAGGGCAGAGAGTGGGTGGTGGTGCTGTAGTGAGAGGATCCCATTCTCGGGGCAGGAAACCCTCAAAAGAACTTCTCACCCACTATTTCCCAAGCTTTAGTCATTTGCATTCTGCTTTCATAATGTTGGCCATTTCTAAGTTCCCTTGTATTTTTAAACTTAGAATAAAATGCGTGTATCTGAAATGTACAGCTTCATCCGTTTTCACGTGCATATTCACCCGTGCAGTCTGTCCCATCATCATATGAAATATTTTCAGCACCCAGAAGCCTCCCTCACAGTCCCTCCCACTCAGTACCCCCCCCAAGTAACCGTAGATCCATAGGTTAGTTTTATGTGTTTGAACTTCCCATAAATTAACTCATCCAGCAGGTCCTCTTCTTTGTCTTGCTTCCTTCATCAACATCGTATCTATGAGCTTCACCCATGTTGTTGGGCAAGGCAGTAGTGTTTCCTCATTCTTGCTGCCTAGTACTCAATGGTATGAGTATATCACAATGTATTTATCCATTCTCCTGTTGGTAATCATTTGATTACTTCTGGTTTGAGGCTATTAAAAACAGTGCCACTGTGGACAGTCCTCTTCATGTCTTTTGATGGACATATGACTACATTTCTGTTGGGCATACATTTTGATAAATGTATAATTTCATGGGTCCACCATTATAATATCACACAGAATAGTTTCACTGCCTTACAAATCCCCTGTGTTCAGGCCGGGCATGGTGGCTAACACCTGTAATCCCAGCATTTTTGGAGGTCAAGCCAGGTGGATCATGAGGTCAGGAGTTTGAGACCAGCCTGACCGACATGGTGAAACCGTGTCTCTACTGAAAATACAAAAATTAGCCAGGCGTGGTGGCGTGCACCTGTAATACCAGTTACTCAGGAGGCTGAGGCAGGAGAATCACTTGAACCTGGGAGGAAGAGGGTGCAGTGAACCAAGATAGCACCATTGCACTCCAGCCTTGGCGACAGAGCGAGGCTGTCTCCAAAAGAGAGAAAAAACCAAAAATCCCCTGTGTTCTACCTGCTCATCCCTCTCCCTAACCCTCTGAACCCCTAGCAACTACTGACCTTTTTACTATCTCAATAGTTTTGCTTTTTGCAAAATGTTCTATAATTGGAAAATGGCATGTGACTATATGGCTTCATGCTTTCAGTGAAAGACTGGCTTCTTTCACTTAACAATATCATGTTAGTTTGCTACATGTCCTCTCAAAGCTTGGTAGCTCCTTTCTTTTTAACATGGAACAATATTCCATTGTGTGGATTTACAACAGTTTGTTTATCCATTCACCTATTGAAGGGCATCTTGGCTAGCTCCAAGTTTGGGCAATTATGAACAAAGCTGCTATAAACACTCGTGTGTGTTTTTTTGTTTTTGTTTTTTTTTGTTTTTTGTGGACATAAGGTTTCAACTGAGTTGGGTAAATACCTAGGAGTGCAATTACTAGATCATATGGTGAGATTATGTTTCCCTTTGTAAGAAACTACCAAACTGTATTCCAAAGTGGCTGTACCATTCCACATTCCCACCAGCAATGAACAAGAGCTGCTGTTGCTCTCCATCCCCGCCAGCATTTAGGGGTATCGGATTTGGGGTTTTAGACGTTCTAATAGGTGTGTGCACCGTCTCACTGTTGTTGTGATTTGCAGTTCCTTAATGACACAGGATGTGGAGCCTCTTTTCATATGCTTATTCGCCATCTGGATACGTTCTCTGAAGAGGTAACTGTTCAGATCTTTCACCCAGTTTTTAATTGGGTTGTTTGTTTTCTTATTGTTGAGTTTTAAGGGTGCATTGTATATTTTGGAAACAAGCCTTTTATCAGATAAGTGTTTTGCAAGTACTTTCTCCCAGTCTGTGGCTTGTCTGTTCATTTCTTACAATGTACTGTATTCATATTAAAATGAAAGTTCATATCACAGTGGTAATGGGGAAAGCAGGATAATTTGCCACGAAAGAAGGTAACCATAAAAATTTGAAAACAAAAGCCCAATGTTTCAAGTTCTTCTGCTCTGACAAAAAAAAAAAAAAAAAAAGCCCAATGTTATTCCATCCTAGCCGAGTCCTGCCACCTGCTTCTGAGCTCTGAGCCTGAGGCTTAATGTCTCTTGCTAGAAAAGGAACTAACAAGTGGCAAAGAGGTATGCAAGCTGTACCAGCCTCAAATCAAGACCTTCTCCTGGTCAAAACCAGAAAGCTTGGAAAATAATTTAAGGAGTAACTTTTTTCCATGTAAGCAATCTTATTTAATGCCGGTCAAGGTAGCACCTGAAAGAAACGTTGGGAATCACTGGTCTATTCCGCTCCCTTGCCGTTGCCTCTACCTCAGTGCCAAAATCCTTTGATCTTTCACCCAGTGTGTGCACACCTCCAGTGACCAGGAAATCACCCCTTTCCGAGACAGTTTGTCTCTCTAGAGGAAGTTCTAGTAGGCGGTTGTTTATTGTATCAAGCCAAACCTCCCTGTATCTTCCCCTACTGGTCCTACCTCCCTACTTTGGGGATCCCAGGATGGAGGCTAATCTGTTTGTTCCAGAGAGTCATTAATCTTTTACAGCCTCAGTTTCTTCATCTAAAAAAAATGGGGATAATAATAACCACTTTCCAGGGAGACTTTTGTGGTGAAACAAGATACAGCATGTAAGGTGCTCTGCCCCCATGCTTGTTTCCCTGGGGTGGGGAGGGGGGTGAGAAGAGAGGAAGCCTTTTGCTGATTCAACGGTGAATTCGCCTGCAGGAGGAAGTGGACATGGGTCTGCACTGTTTCTTCTGGGCAATGTCTCAGCATCGTTGAGAAGGGCCAAGATTTGAAAGTCTAGGAAGGAGCTGAGTCTGTGGAACCCTGGGGATGATCTGATCCAAGTTCTTCATTTCATAGCTTAAGAACTGGGAGGTTAGAGGGGCTAAGAGATTTGTCCAGAGTCACAGAGCAAGAGGCAGAGCAGAGACCTGTGGGGCAGGCAGTGGTTTCTTAGGGTTGAAAGGAGCACCAGACCTGGAGTCCCAAGCCCTAGCTATGGGCCTTGTGGCCTTGGACTTACTATGTGGCTTTGGACAAGTATTTTTCCTTATCTGGGCCTCAGTTTCTTCACTTATAAAATGAATCATTGACCTAAATGTGTTGTTTGTATGTTTGTTTGTTTTGAGACAGAGTCTCGCTCTGTCGCCCAAGCTGGAGTGTAGTGGTACAGTCTTGGCTCACTGCAACCTCTGCCTCCCAGGTTCAAGCAAGTCTCCTGCCTCGGCCTCCCAAATAGCTGGGATCACAGGCATCTCTACTAAAAATTTTTTTCTTTTTTAGTAGAGATGGGGTTTCACTATGTTGACCAGGCTGGTCTTGAACTCCTGACCTTGTAATCTGCCTGCCTTGGCCTCCCAACGTGCTGGGATTACAAGCATGAGCCACCACACCGAACTGACCTAAATGGTTTTGAGGTGCTTTCTGGCTCTAAAATTCTATGATCAAGGAGGTAGTTCTTGAACTTGAGGGAAGGGTGGGACCAACTCATCCAAAGACAAAGGCATTCCAGACAGAGGACATAGCACAAGCAAAGACTGAGAGGTAACTGGATTAGATTGGGCATCTGGGCGATGAGACCCCAGGGTATTTTAAGTGTACGGAAAAGTAGTTAGCATGGTATCTGACTCAATAAATTCTCTTTGCCTGAGCAAAATTTCCCACTTCCACATCTCTACCTCAACCACTAAATGGTGAATAATGTTTGTGGTGGACTTGCTGAACCAAAGTAGTGAAGTCATAGCTCAGCAAGTGGCTGCCCAGCTAGGAATTAGGTTTCCCAGCCCCAGACAGGAACAGACGCTTTCCAAAAGAAGACATACATGCAGCCAACAAGCATACAAAAAAATGCTCAACATCATTAACCATTAGAGAAATGCAAATCTAAACCACAGTGAAATACCATCTCATATCAGTCAGAATGACTATGAATAAAAAGCCAACAAGTAAGAGATGCTGGCAAGGTTGTGGAGAAAAAGAAACACATGCACAGCTGGTGGGAGTGTAAATTTAGTTCAGCCACAGTGGAAAGCAGTTTAGCGATTTCTCAAGTTAAAACAGAATTACCATTCAACCCAGCAATCCCATTATTAAGTATATACCCAAAGGAAAATAAATCATTCTATCATGAGGACACATGGACACATATGTTCACTGCAACATTATTCACGATAGCGAAGACATAGAATCAACCTAAATAACCATCAACAGTAGACTGGATAAAGAAAATATAGGCTGGGTGCAGTGGTTCACACCTGTAATCCCAGCACTTTGGAAGCTGAGGCGGACAGATCAATTGAGGTCAGGAGTTCAAGACCAGCCTGACCAACATGGCAAAACCCCATCTCTACTAAAAACACAGAAAAATTAGCTGGGTGTGGTGGTGGATGCCTGTAGTCCCAGCTACTCAGGAGGCTGAGGCATGAGAATTGCTTGAACCTGGGAAGCAGTGGTTACTGTGAGTCGAGATCATGCCACTGCACTCCAGCCTGCTACATATACACCATGAAATACTATGCAACCATAAAAAAGAAAGAGATCATGTCCTTTGCAGCAAGATGGATGGAGCTGGAAGCCATTATCCTAAGTGAACTAATGCAGGAGCAGAAAACCAAATACTGCATGTTCTCACTTGTAATTGGGAGCTAAACATTGCATAGACATGGACACAAAGAAGGGAACAGCAGACACCAGGGCCTGCTTGAAGGTGGAGGTTGGGAGGAGGGAGAGGACTGAAAAACTCTCCATTAGGGACTATGCGGGTGATGAAATAATCTATATACCAAACTTGCGTGACATGCAGTTTACCTAGATAACAAACCTGCACATAGACCCCTGAACCTAAAATAAAAGTCAAAATTAAGTACTTAAATAGATTTTCCAGCCCCTTTGTGGCTTGGTGTGGCCACATGACAAAGTCGTCACCAATGGAATGGGAGCAGAAGTGATGTGTTGCTATTTCTAGGCCTGGTCCTTAAAACATAACTCATGTGCTCCTCCCACTTTTGATTCCTTCTGAAGACATGACATAGGCAGGCCTGTGACCCAGTGTGACCATGTAGACAAGGGCATCACCAAGGGGTGATAGGAGAAAGCTCATGGAGAGTGTTTGGGGTGGAGCAGCCCTCCTACCCACCCTTTACATGAGTAAACGGTCCACAGTTCTTTCAGCCGGTGGACCCTTTCTTACAGAAGCTCAGCCTCTTGCCATAACTAACACAATGTCTCTAGGTGGGTAGGGGCCGAGGGAAATATCAAGTGACTCCTCAATGTTGAGTTTTGAGGGTTTCTGAGGACTAACTTGCTGTTCCTCTGATGAGAAGTTCTGTCTTTTGCCATTCTCCCTGGGTGATGGCTATCAGCCCATTAAAATGTGTGGAAGGTCCCAATTAAAAAAAAAAGAAAAAGAAAAAGGAAGGAAAGAAAGAAGGAAGAGAGGGAGTGAGGGAAAGAGAGAGAAAGGTAGGAGAAGGCAAGCATGAAGCCAAAGAAAGATCGCTAGGGTCACAGAGCTGTAGGAAATCTTAGAGATCTTGTCCACCTCCAACTTTCCCAGTTAAGTCCCCCATACCCCGCTTTTTGTGTGTGTGTATATATATATATAGCAGAGACTGGGTTTCACCATGTTGGCCAGGCTGGTCTCAAACTCCTGACCTCAAGTGATCCACCCACCTCGGCCTCCCAAAGTACTAGGATTACAAGCATGAGCCACAGTGCCCAAATCTCCCATTGCCCTTTTAACGGAAGAGGAAATCAAGTCTCAGAGAGGTATAGTCATAACGTAACTGAAACATTTGGGGGTTGGGGAAACAAGCAGGTGAGAGCATGGGGTGCTGTTGTCCAAGGTCCTGAAACTTCTCACACTCCAAGTCATGATTTCTCTCTCTGGGACACTATTCCTGTTTGTTCTCTTCTGGGAATTCTGAACCAAGGAAGAGAAGAGGGGGTCATGGGGCAGAAGGGAGGTCACTGACAGAGACGGGCACAGGAACAGAAGCTGTCAAGAGGCATAGCTGTGACAAGTTTTGAAAGAAGAGAGACTTTTGTTTTGACATTGTTTTCAAACAATGGCTATTGCCTGGAAATAAACCAACCACTCTACAACTGTAACCTAAATATTAAATGACTGAGGAAGAATAAGAAACGTGTGTCTCACATGATACAAAGCCGTGCATGTGTCAACATGAGCAAACTAATTCAGATGGGCACATAGAACACAAATGGGAGGGGGATGAGGTTGACTCTCGTTATTCTTTGTTTTTCTTTTCTTGCCTGATGAAAAAGTTGTAATTTTTACACTGTCAGAAAGCAATCAAAACTGTGATTATGGTTCACAAGTTTGACAGCTAGTTTCATGTACTTTAAGTAGTTCTATTCTGTTTTAGACAATTTGAACAATTTGCTTTTCCCTTGGAAGTTGAGGAAAGACTGCACATGCCTTTAATTCCCACGAAACCTGTGGGGAGCAAACCATACAGCTGGCATTTGTTGAACTCTGCTCTAAGCAAGCATGTTGTGCATAAGAATGCATTTATTCCCCATAACAAACCCAGGTAGGTAGGTAGGTAGGTGCCATTACAGTAGATGAAGAAATGGAGTGTCAAAGTAGTAGATACCTGGTCTGAGGTAGTCTGGCTCCATATCCTGCATTTTCAGTCCCTGGCTAGTCCCGTTCTTGGTATCTGACTTGGCCATAGCAGAACCAGATACAGGCTTCCTGATTCCCAGGATAGACCCTTTCCTTCCTACCATCTTCATGTAGCACATCTCAGAACTGGGGTGTGTTTACCAAAGGGATATGCAATGCTAAGGAGTTGCAAAGATCTGCTCTGTGACTGAGGCACAGGACTGGTCTTGGAGGGAAGATCACAGGGAGGAGAGAGTGGGCTTCTCTTGAGACCCGAGCTCCAGCCCCACTTCATGGCCCAGAGAGCTCTGGCCAGGGAAGAAGATCCAATTTCCAGGCATGGTTGAAACCAGAGCTGGGTGCCCCCACCAGCTTGCCTCCTGTGTTCCTCCTCCATGTGTGCTGATGTGGAATAGGCTGAGGGCACAAGGGGAAGCATTGTTCCTGCCCCCACCTTGCGCGACCCAGCTCTCAGTGGAGCGTGGAGGAATTTGTGTAACTTTCCCGGAGGTTAAGAGCAGGTCAGTGCAGGACTGCAGCCCAGGCTACTCTCCCAGCAAAGGGAGCCTCGGGCTAAGCCAGGCGGCCCCGTGGGAACAGAAGCACATACCTGCTGTCCATGCCCTGAAACGGGAGGGCAGCCTGAGCTGCTGGGCGTGAAGATGGAGATCCCAAATCTCCCAGCTGCCTTCCTCCAGCACAGAGGCAGATCACAGAAGCCTGAACTGACAGGGAACCTGGAAACAGGCAACCCAGTGCCCACATCTGCCAGGTGGGCACACTCAGGCCCAGAGAAGAAAGAGGAGCTTTCATGAATCATGTACCTTCCTGAGTGCCATTCACTCATTCATTTATTCATTCTTCCAGTCATTCAGAGAACACTTGTGGTGGAATGCCAAGGGCAAGACACTATCACTATCCTAGAAGGTTTGATGTATTTCTTATTCTGGTTGGCATTCAGGAGAAGCGCTGTAGACTCAAAGAGGGCATGAGATCTTTCCAAGGTCACACAGCTAGTTTGAGGCAGGTCTGCCAAGTGTCAGCCTAAGCCCCTTTCCCCTGCACCAAACATGCAAGCATGTGTATATGGTGTATGGAAAGTCAGATGGAAAAGTGGGTCCTAAGTCATTGGACACGCTTCCTTGTCTCCTGGCAAATAATATGGCAGAGTCAATTTCACTCAACAATTGATTTGGTGTCTACTCTGGGCAAAGTACTTAATTGATTCCTTTCTTCTGGGAAGATTTCCAGGAACCAGCTAGCCTCCTGCATTGGGAAGTTAGTCCTGATCAAATCTTTCCTCCTTTAATTTAAGCCATTTTCCCATTTGTCATACACAGGATGTGAAGATAGCTTGCGCTTCAAGCAAAGTTCTCCCTCATCACAGGAAGGCAGCCAGGCTGGAATGGGACCATAAATGGGCAATACAAAGGTGTATTCACACTCTGGCACCTGTAAAGAGTCAGAGCCCAGCAGAGATTGGTGGGGTGAATGAGTATACACAAAATTCAACATTTAAGTGGCACTCCAAAGGTTTACAGATGTTCACGTACACTCTTTCGGTCCACAAAGCAATCCTGGAAGGCAGGCACTTTATCCCCATGTCACAGATGGGAAAATCGAGGCTCAGAAAGCAAAAATAGCTTGCTGAGGGCCACAGAGCTCATGGGCAGCAGTGTTGGGATCCATACCTAGACCTCCTAACTACTAGTCCAGTGCTCTTTTTATGATGCCACATGGCTGAGGTACATGTATGTGGTTCTAGTGGGCAGTATTACTATATTACGGTGGCACATGTGTTTCTCTGGCCTTTCTGCAGGGAGGGAAATGCTCAGTTGGGCTGAAAGCTGTTTCTTCCTACCCTGGAGTGGGGGGTGGAAGTAGAGGAGGGACATCTGTCTGGCCAGATGTGTTGGGAGGGAGAGTGAGTTCATGGTTTGGGTTAATGAACCCGCCACCCACATCACTGGGTGGTGGAAACAGGTGGCCAAGACTGAGCTGACCAGTGGGACCGGGCTGAGCTAGGAGGCACCAGCTGCGGTCCAGATAAAAACGACCTTTCTTAGCTGCTGCTCCCCCAGGGAGAGAGATATGGAGTACCTCATCCCGTGGTCCCCACCTTAGTTCAGGCCCCCATCCGTGCTCAACCAGACCATTACAGCTGCCTCCCAACTGCCTCTGTACCTACTTCATCCAGTCCTGTGCCAGCTTCGCGTTGCTGGCAGAGCTGTGTTTGTATGGCACAAATTAGTTGGTGTCACTTATCTCCAGAGAAGCCTTCAGTCCTCTCCCCGCTGGTGCACAGCCTAAACTCCCAAGCAGGCGCTCACTATTTGGCCCCAACTTACCCTCCTAAATCTGACCACAGAAGTCCCCTTGAAGTACTCATACCTCAAAGATGTTTCCCACCTTGACTCCTTTGTTCTTGCTGTTCCCTTTGCCTGGGATGGTTGGGTACAGTGACTTGTGTCCGTAATCCCAGCATTTTGAAGGCCGAGGTGGAAGGATCACATGAGGCCAGGAGTTTGAGAACAGCCTGAGAAACAGAGCAAGACTTTATCTCTATTTTTAAACATGAAATATTGCCGCCATGTGCAGTGGCTCACACCTGTAATCCCAACATTTTGGGAGGCTGAGGCAGACTGATCACCTGAGGTCAAGAGTTCGAGACTACCCTGGCCAACATGGCGAAATGCCATTTCTACTAAAAATACAAAAATTAGCCAAGTGTGGTGGCGTGTGCCTGTGATCCCAACTACTCGGGAGGCTGAGGCAGGAGAATTACTAGAACCCTGGAGGCAGAGGTTGCAGTGAGCTGACATTGCATCATTGCACTTCAGCCTGGGAGACAAGAGTGAAACTCTGTCTTAGAAAAAATGAAATAAAAGATTGCCTTTGCCTGGATGCCCATCCACTTGGTCTCTGACATTGATCCCTTCTTCTCAACTTGCAACTCAGTTTTCCTCTTTTGATATTCACCTGCTTCTTACCTTGTGATTCTATGCATTTTATCTCCTGAACTGGACCACGAGCTCCTTGAATATCTCATGTAGTCCCCTCTGGCCCCCAGCATGGCACTTAGTCATGCAAGGGCTTAGGAGCCTACAGTGGGCATGGGAAGGGGCTGGAGAGAGGGAGAGCAGGAGGGGGCATGCTCTCAGTCCAGGATCCAGAGCCAAGCTGAACTGGATTCAAATCTTGATTCCACCACTCATTAGCTGTGTGACTTTGGGCAAGTTGCTTTAACATCTGTGCTTCAGTTTCCTCATCTGTCAAATAGGGATATCATTTGCCTCATGGGATTCTTTGAGGATTAAATGAGGTAACAGATTAATAACATTCAGAGCAATGCCTGGCACATAGTAAGTATTCAATAAATGTTAGATGGTATTTATAATTTAGTCACATAAATGGGCTAGATGGAATCTCATTGTCATGAGTTTCAAATGCAAAGTGGGAACTGACATTTATTTCTTATTTTATTTGTTTGAAACAAGGTCTCACCTGTCACCCAGGCTGAAGTACAGTGGTCCAATCATAGCTCACTGTAGCCTCTAATTCCTGGGTTCAAGCAATCCTTCTGACTCAGCCTCCCAAGCAGCTGGGACTATAGGAATGTACCACCATAGCTGGTTAATTTAAAAAAAAATTTTTTTTTTTTGTAGAAACAGAGGTCTTGCTATGTTTCCCAGGCTGTTCTCAAACTCCTGGCCTCAAGCGATCCACCTGCCTTGGCCTCCCAAAGCACTGAGGTTACAGAAGTGAGCCATCATGCCTGGCTTCATGAAGAACTAACATTTATTGAGCACCTGCACTTTTCCAGGCAGGGTGCTTGGCATCTCCATGTGCTTCTCCTCGTTCAGTCCTAACAAGGATGCTGGGAAGCATTCCCATTTTTCATCTAAAGAATCTGAAGCCCAGAGAGGTTGCGTGGTGGGCCTGTGGACACACAGTTGGGAAATGGTGGGACTGAGGGTCAGCCCAGATCTGTGTGTAATCCCAACACTATTAGGAGGCAGAGGTTGGAGGATTACTTGAGCCCAGGAGTTTGAGACCAGCCTGGGCAACACAGTGAGAACCCATCTCTACAAAACATTTAAAAATTAACCAGGCATGGTAATGCATGCCGTAGTTCCAGCTACTCAGAAGGCTGTGGTGAGGGGATCACTTTAGCTCAGGAAGCTGAGGCTTCAGTGAGCCACGATTGCTTCACTGTACTCCAGCCTGGGTGACACAGTGAGACCCTGTCTCAAAAAGAAAGGAAGAAAGCGGGGTGGGGAGGAAGGGAGGAAGGAAGGAAGGAAGAAAGGAAAGGAGGGAGGGAGGGAGAGGGAGGGAGGGGGACAGAAGGAGGGAAGAAAAAGGAAAGAAAGAAAAAGAGAAAGGGAAAGAGAGAAAGAAAAGAGAAAGGGAAAGTAAGAGAGTGAAAGAAGAAAAGAAAGAGGAGAAAGAAAAATGAAAAAGGAAGGAAGGAGAAAGAAAGACATCTTTGAAGGACAGTTTAGAAACCCTTGGCAAGCCGCTGGGCGCGGTGGCTCAAGCCTGTAATCCCAGCACTTTGGGAGGCCGAGGCGGGTGGATCACGAGGTCAAGAGATCAAGACCATCCTGGTCAACATGGTGAAACCCCGTCTCTACTAAAAATACAAAACATTAGCTGCGCATGGTGGTGTGTGCCTGTAATCCCAGCTACTCAGGAGATTGAGGCAGGAGAATTGCCTGAACCCAGGAGGTGGAGGTTGCGGTGAGCGGAGATTGCGCCATTGCACTCCAGCCTGGGTAACAAGCGTGAAACTCCATCTCAAAAAACAAAAAAAAGAAACCCTTGGCAAGCCTTGAAAATGTGTATAATCTTAGAATCTACAATTCAACTTCTTGGAATTTATCCTAAGGAAACACTGAAAGATGTACCCAAGGGTATATGTGCAATGATGTTTATCTCAGTACTATTTATAATAGCAAAAAATGGAAATGACTTAATGATCCATAAATACAGAACTGGTTAAATCAATTATGCTTCATTCATGCAATGAAATCATATGCAGCCATTAAAAGTGATGCCTGGGGCATGGTGGCTCACACCTGTAATCCCAGAGCTTTGGGAAACTGAAGCAGGAGGATCACTTGAGGCCAGGAGTTCAAAACCAGCTTGGGCAGTATAGTGAGACTCTGTATCTGCAAAAAATAAAAATAGAAAAATTAGCCAGGTGTGGTGGTGCATGCCTGGAGTCCCAGCTTCTCGGGAGGCTAAGGTGGGAGGATCGTTTGAGCCCAGGAGTTTGAGGCTGCAGTGAACTATGATTGCACCACTGCACTGCAGCCTGGGCAATAGAGCAAGACCCTGTCTCAAAAAAAAAAAAAAAATCTGTATCCATTGACATCAACAGAGCCCCATCATCCATTAAGTTTTAAAAAAGATTACAAAAGATTGTGTAGAGTATGCTTCATTTGTGTTGAATTGTATACCTAAGTGTGTACTCCCAGGAAGGAGTCTGGAAGAGTAGTCTCCAAAATTTCTGGGTGTTAGGAAGTAGATTCTGTGGATTGTACCTTCTGTGGGTAGCCAGTGCCCAGTGACCATCTGGGCTTGCCACGTGGCCCCAGTTCTCATTCTGATGGAACTGACCTGCCCTGGGATTAGGGTGACTGGCTGTGCCCTTGCATAGGCTCAAGGGGATTGACTAGGGGACCACATCAGCGTGGATTATTCTGGAGATCCTGAGAAAGATTGTGTTGCATAGCAAAGCTCTCTAAAACTTACATGGTGTAAAACAATAACCATTTTACAACCAATTCTGTTGTCGGGAGTTTGGAAAAGGCACAACTGGAATGCCTTATCTCTGCACCTTGATACCCAGGGCCTTAGCTGGGAAGTTACAACTTCCAGCTACAAATGACTTGACCAGGAATCAGCTGGAGAGCTCTTCGTACCTGGAGTCACTGGAAGGTTGGGCTTAGCTGGAGCTGTCGACCGGAGAACCTACACATGGGCTGCATATAGCTTGGACTTCTGACAGCTTGGGATCCGGTTCCCGGGGGCGGTGTCTTTAAGAGGGAAGACTCTGGAGAGTATTTCAAGAGACCAAAGCAAAAGCAGGTAGGCTTCTGACTTAGCCTCAGAAACCATGTCAGCACCACTTTGCCACATTCTCTTGGTTGCAAATGAGTCACTAAAGCCAGCTCAGATCCAAGAGGAGGGGAATTAGATACCACCTCTTGATGGGGAAGTCACAAGGTCACATTGCAGAACAGGAAAGACAATCTGTCATAGTCTTTCTTCCCTGCTGGACCCAAAGTTTAGAGATGTGAGATCTGGAATAGCTGTAGCTGCCCTGTAATCACAAAGGGGAAGCCTGCCTATAAAGCCAGCATGGAAGAGAGCCAACGGATGTCAGAGAGTGACAGAGGGAGATGGCGTGAGAGAGAGAGCAGCTCCAGAGGACATCGTTTGAGCCTGACCATGCTCCTCTGTCCCAGGAGCCAATAATCCCTTACACTTAAGCTAGTTTGAGCTGTTTTCCACCATGAGTAGAAGAAATAGTTCTAATCAATACAAGAGGATTTTACAAGGATTTTACTACTGTTTTATACTTTTTCATTTAAAAATTTTCTTCTTCTTTTTTTTTTTTTTTTTTTTTAAGAGACAGAGTTGATCAGGCTCAAGTACAGTGGCATGACCAATTATAGCTCACTGCTGCCTCCAACTCAACGTCAGCCTCCCAAGTAGCTAGGACCACAGGCACATGCCATCACACCCAGCTAATTTTTATTTTATTTTTTCTAGAGATAGGGTCTCACTATGTTGCCCAGGCTGGTCTTGAACTCCTGGCTTCAAGTGAGCTTCTGGCCTCGGCCTTTCAAAGTGCTGGAATTACAAACATGAGCCACTGTACCCGACCTACTTTTCCTTATTGCTTGCATTTTCCATAATAAGTATGTTGTATTTTTGGTGTTATAAAAAAATATTTTTGAAACAGAGTCTTGCCCTGTCACTCAGGGTGGAGTGCAGTGGCACAATCCCAGCTCACTACAGCCTTGACCTCCCAGGCTCAAGCTATCCTTGCACCTTGAGTAGCTGGGACCACGGGTATGCACCACCAAGTCTGGCTACGTTTTAAATTTTTTGTAGAGAAGGAGTCTCATTATGTTGGCCAGGTTGGTCTTGAACCCTGGGCTCAAACAATCCTCCTATCTCAGCCTCCCAAAAAAGTGTTGGGTGGTGTGAGCCACCAGACCTGGCAAACATTTTAATTGAGCAGCCATTTGTGAGTCACTGATGGCAAACACCCTGATTTTAATCCCCTTGCATTTTGGATCAACCTGAAAACTAAATACTTTGCCTACTATTGTCTTTTGTTAAAGCGCAGCACCTCCCACTGCCATGCCACCACCCCTCACCACTTCCTAAATTTTCTCTAAGATTCAAGCACTTTCCAAATGTTCCATTCAGCGCACAGTTATCTGGTGTGGTGGCCTCTGCACGGCGTGGTTCCTGGCCTTCAGAGACCTCAGTCTAGGCAGCAGACAGAAATGAACAGAATCGTTCTGGTCAAGGGCTCTAAGTTCTAGAATGGAAGAACAGTGTGCTGTGGGAAGAAATGGAGAAAGGAAGGAGAATTCTTACTAAAACAGAGCCGAAGGGGGCATTTCAGGTAGAGGAACTGGCCTGAGCAAAGGCCAGGTGGTAGAGCCACACAGGATGTATGATTTGTGTGGTTAGCATGATGCAAAACAGGGTAGCCGTGAATGCTGGTCTAAGACGTTTTTGCTTTATTCTTAAGAGGATGAGGAACCACTGGAGGGATCCAAACAGAAGTTTGTGATCAGATTTGAGTTGGGAAGGCCATCCTGATGGCGGTGCAGACAGAGGATGAGAGAGACCCGAGGCCAGGTAGGTGGCCGCTGCAATAGTCCGAGCAGTCAGTACTGAGCCCTGCATTGCCTTGCATCCTTACAGCCACTCCGTCTTAAGCCCCATCGGGGAGCAGCCATTCTCTCCTGCCTCTGCCCAGTGCCTGTGCTTGAGGAGAGAGGTCATTCTGGTCTTCTACAGAGCCATGCTCTGACCTTGATCAGAGACCTCGTCCTGCCAGAGCCCCATTTGTTGATCTGGCTTCTCCACTACACCCAGGTCATGGTTCTATTTAAGGTGTGTGGGAAGTAGGAGCTGTCTCTCTCTACCCTCATTTAATCAACCTGACTGAGGAATCGCCAGACTGGAAGCAAGTCTTCAACTATTAACAGCTGAAAATAAAACAAGAACAGCCACATGGATGACAAGACAGTATCAACACTTTGCTTGTATTGTCCAATTTACTACTCTCGGCAACCCCGTGAGGTGGATGCCATTGCCTTGCCCATTTCACAGATGAGAAAATGGAGTCTCTGAGTCGTTCATGCAGTGGCTGCTCACTCTAGGGCCTCCAGGGCATATCTGGCCTCCAGTAAGCCATGGCCTAAAGAGTCCACACCACAGGCTCATGAGGTCCTTGGTCTCTACAGCGTGGAATGCAGTGGCCACTTTCTACTGCTGCCTATTTGTCCAAGCTTGACAAGAGCGTCCCCTCCTGTAGTGATCCCAATACCCCCATCCTTGTCGCCACTCCAGGTTTCCCCATTCCCTGCCCTCCTCTGCCCTAGCATGCACCCAGCTGGCTGCTGTGCCACGGTTTGCTTGCCCGTCCTAGAGGGTGAGCTCCCCAAGGACACGCAGACAGATCTCACTCGCCCTGTGGTTCCACGCCAGCAGAGAGGCTCTCACTGAAGGCGTCAGATGTTGAAGTTTGAGGGGGACGCCTGGCTGCCCTCACTGCTTTGGGGCCTTCCAGCTTTCCAGAGGGATGGGCTGCCTCCCCATCCTCCCTCTGAAACCTGCATGGGGGACTGAGAGGGGCTTTCCCAAGCAGTGTGTCCCCCCAACGTTAAGATCACGTCCCTACCTTCTGTCTTTTCTTTTTCAAATAAGCGTTCAAATTCAAAGGCTGTGATAAGCTTTTGCTAAAGAAAGGCTTTAAACCAGCTCAGACTCACATACCAGGGTGTCCAGCCCATGACCCACCAGGAGAAAAGAAGGAGATTGAAGGAGAGAAAGGGACAGAGATGGTCACCAAGCTGAAGGCAGATGAAGAAGTGAGAGGGAGGAACGTGCCTTCTTGCTGGGAGCCTCCCTTGTGTCTGGAATGATCAGAGATGGGGGAGAAACAGTACAGCCTTCAGCATATGAAATTGAGCGGTTGCGTTTTGAGGCGGGCTCTGGTACTTAAATGCAATAGCTGATCTAATCACTAGTCTCGTTCTCTGGGAAGCTTTTTGCTGCATTTTAGCACAGAAAAGTGTTGTCTTTCTTTTGTGTCTCGAGCTGCTATTTAAGAAAGCAAAAAAAAAAAAAATCGATATGCCTTCTCTGGCTTTCAGTCTTTTTCCCCCAAAAGGTGTTTCTTTGGGGAGGGGGAAAGGTAGGGGGTGGTGAGGAGCGTTTTTGTCATTCATAAGCCATGGTGACAAATCCTTGACATCATTCGCGGTTCCTATCGATCAGCTCCGTCCGCGGCACCAGAGGACAAATAGAAATCATTTGTCTGTCTTGGCTCCCAAACAGCCCGAGACAAAGGGCTCGGCCAGCAATCAGCAGCTGGAGGTATTAGCAGCGGGTCAAGTTCGGAGGTCAGAGGTCAAACAGGTTGTCATCAGTTTCTCACAGCTATCAGAGCAAGGGCAGGGGAGGGGCAGAGTAAAACCCACCAACAACACAGCTGGTTCTTATTAGCCAAATCCTCCCTGTAAAGAGAGATGGCCCACTGCCCCCCACCAGGGATGCCCTGGGGTGCAGGGTTTCAGGGGTTGGCGGCAGGGCTGGGAGTGTGAGAGGCCAAGGAAGAAAAGAAGCAAGATCTGAGCTCTGCCTCTCGCTGTGTGTCCTGTGCACCCTCCCAAGGGAAGCTCTGAGTTATTCTGTCCTGGGCCCTGAAAAAGAGAGTGGGATGGGGGTGGCGGGGTGGGGGTGGGTGGGAGGGGTGGGGGTGGGGAGAAAGAGAGAGATTCCTCAGGTTTCTCTGGGAGTCCTAGCAAGCAAGTTAATCTTGTACAATTGGAAGTGGCTTAAATGGCCTGGGAAACAGGGACAGAGCAGGGCACAGTTGAGTCATGTTAAGTCCCTGATTACACATCACCTGTTTTGGTTTCTCTTCCCACCCTCAAGATGAGACCCAATTCTTAGGGCAATTAATCTAGAGAAAGATATGGAAGGTTGAGGGTGGCACAGCCAGCCCCAGTGGAGTGTCACGTATGGCCAGTGACTGGGAAGTGAGGAGAATCGTGACAAGTAGGGTGGCATCTGACAGCTCTTTGCACGAGCACTTGCCCTCAAGGCTCTGGGCCTGCTGCAGCTGTTATCTCACTGAAGCATCCATGGGAGCCCTGGGAGGGCCTATTGGTTCCATTTCATAGATGGGAAGACTGAGGCCCTGAGAGATTAGATCACTAGTATCACTGAGGCCACAAAGCACATATCTGAAAAGTGGATCCCAGGAAGCAAAGGAAGGGGAACCTTTGATGGGATCCCCTCTTCACTTTTCAGTGAGTACAAGTCCAGCTGATGGGAGCGTGTTGAGAATTCTGGGTGTCTGATCTTGCAGCTGCTCCTTTGGCACACCCCTAAGCACCCAAGGACTACATTGACTTATAAGGATGAAAAGACCCCAAATTTGAGCTTGCAGTTCCAAGGTTGACCCCCGCGAAGGGAGAGAAAGGTAATTCAGGAGGTTTGGAGCTCACCAAGGTAGAACACTTACAGCCTGCACTGGCCCAGGCTGGAAGGCAGGACCTCACCACAGGAGGGAGCAGGTTTAGTGCATGTCTGGAGACACATGGGTGGCCTGTAACCCACAGGTGTCTGCTGGAATAGGGACCCTTCTCAAGTCTAGGGGACTCCAGGGGACGTAGGACACATTTTAATGAAGATGAGTTGGGAATTCTCTGATGTACCTGTTACTTGTTCCAACTCTCTCTTTTTCTTTTCCTAAGAGGTGGGGTCTCACTATTTTGCCCGGGCTGGTTTCAAACTCCTGGGCTTGAGTGGTTCTCCCACCCTGGTCTCCCAACGTGCTGGGATTATAGGCTGGAGCCACCACTCCAGACCTGTTCCAGCTCTCTAAGGAACCTTTAAGATGTGGAAGAAAAAGGAAGATAAAGGCAGTGGTGGAGCTGTGAAGACTGGAGTCTTTGAAAGAAACCTCAGTGATGCATGTAGGATAAATGTCCTTCTGAAACAGAAGCCCTTAAACAGAACTCAGAAAAAAGTGCAACCTGAGGATCTACACATCTGCACATGGGATAAAACTGCATAGAACTCCACACACAACACACACACACACACACACACACACACACACACACAAACACATTGGTGAAACCAGAGTAAAGTCAATGGGTTGTGCCCATGTCAACCTCTGGTTGTGCCGTTGTACTATAGCTATGCAAGGTGTTACCATGGGGGGAACTGGATGAAGGGTATATGGGATCTCTCTCTATTACTTCTAACAACTGCATGTGAGTTTATGATGATCTCAAAAGACAAAAGGTATAAAAAGGAAAAGTAAACAAAGAAGGCTTCTATTCCCTCAGCAGAGTTCTTTCTGCCTCCTGACGTACAGCTAGGAAAAGGCACAGGCAGGAGAGGAGAACGTGCGCAGATCCACAAGCTCTCTCCATGTAGAAAACAGATAAGAACGATCTTCATTGTGTGTGTTTTTCACCAAGCCCATCCTTCTGAAGAACCACATTATATCTAAGCACACACCATTATCCCTTATTTGGTGAAGAAAACTGAGGCCAGGATGGTGTACTTATTTGCCTGAAGACACGGTGGCTGTGCTGGCATTCCAATCCCAGTCAGCTGACTCCACAGCCTGAGCTCTTTCCACCACACAATGGTGGTCAAGTTGGCAGTGTTCCTATTTCCAGAGCCCAGAAAGTGTGCTCTCCAAGGGTAGATTTAGCCTAGGAAGCTAGATATGCCAACTCCACCAAGCATTCATTAAATACTTTGCCGTCCAGGAATATAGAGGAGTAGTTTTGTTTGTTTGTGTGTGTGTTTTTTTTTTTTTTTAAGAAAAAGAATAAAAGAAGGCCTGTCCTCAAGAATCTGAGTCTGTGGTTTTGCCAGGAAACTAACATGCCTAGAGATGGGCTGAATTTTCCTAAAAGCAACACAGGGTCGGAGAAGGAGGAGATGTGTGGGAAGGGGCCTCTTGGAAGGGAATAACTATGCCTCTTTCTTTCTTTCTTTCTTTCTTTCTTTCTCTTTCTTTCTTTCTTTCTTTCTTTCTTTCTCTTTCTTTCTTTCTTTCTTTCTTTCTTTCTTTCTTTCTCCTTCCTTCCTTCCTTCCTTTCTTTCTTTCTTTCTTTCTTTCTTTCTTTCTTTCTTTCTTTCCTCCTTTCTTTCCTTTCTTTCTTTCCTCCTTTCCTCCTTTCTTTCCTTTCCTTTTCTTTCTTTCTTTTTCTTTTTTTTCTTCCTTCCTTCCTTCCTTTCTTTCTTTCTTCCTTTCTTTCTTCCTTCCTTCCTTTCCTTCCTTTCCTTCTTTTCTTTCTTTTCTTTTCTTTTCTTTTCTTTTCTTTCTTTCATTTTTTTCTTTCTTTCTTTCTTCTTTCTTCTTGTTGAGATGGAGCCTTGCTCTGTCACCCAGGCTGGAGGGCAGTGGTGTGATCCAGCTCACTGCAACCTCCACCTCCCAGGTTCAAGTGATTCTCCTGCCTCAACCTCCCAAGTAGCTGGGATTATAGGCACACACCACCATGACTGGCTAATTTTTGTATTTTTAGTAGAGACAGGGTTTCACAATATTGGGCAGGCTGGTCTCAAACTCCTGACCTCTGTTGATCTGCCCTCCTTGGCCTCCCAAAGTGCTAGGATTACAGGTGTGAGCCACCACACCTGACCTCTTTTCCTATTTTTTTTTTGTTGTTGTTGTGGCAAAATTACACGTAACATAAAATTTACCATCTTAACCATTTATAAGTGTATAATTCGGGGTACTAAGTAAATTTGTGTTAGATAAAACCATCATCATCATCTGTCCACAGAATGCTCTTCATCTTCCCAAACTGCAACTTTGTACCCATTAAACAACTCCCCATTCCCCACTCTCCTCCCAGGCCTGGGAAATTTATTTGACTTTCTGTCTCTATGAATCTGACTACTCTAAGTACCTCTTATAAATGGAATCATACAGTATTTGTCCTTTTGTGAAGGGCTTTTTTCACTAGCGTAATGTCCTCAAGGCTCATCCACGTGTCAGGATTTCCTTCCTTTTTCAGGCTGAATAGTATTCCATCATATGTGCCCACCACATTTGCTTATCCATTCATCTTTTGATGGATACCTACATTGCTTCCATGTTTTAGCTAGTGTGACTAATGCCGCCGTGAGTGTGGGTGTATAAATTTCTTTTCTTTTCTTTCAAGACGGAGGCTTGCTCTGTCGCCTAGGCTGGGGTGCAGTGGCATGATCTGGGCTCACTGCAACCTCTGCCTTCCAGGTTCAAGGGATCCTCCTGCCTCAGCCTCTTGAGTATCTGGGACTACAGGTGCCCATCATCATGCCTGGCTAATTTTTGTATGTTTAGTAGAGATGGGGTTTTACCATGTTGGCCAGGATGGTCTCAAACTCCTGGTCTCAAGTGATCTACCTGCCTTGGCCTCCCAAAGTTCTGGGATTACCAGGGTGAGCCAATGTGCCCAACCCAAATATCTTATCAAGACTCTGCTTTCAATTATTTTGAGTATATGCCCAGAAGCAGAATTGCTGCAGCACATGGTAATTCTATTTTTAATTTTTTGAGGAAAGAGGATGGCTTAGACTTAAGGATCATACAGTTTGGTTTTGTTTTTAGTTTGTTTGGCTTTTTTTAAAAAAATAAGTAATATATGTACATAATTCACAAATCAAAAGGTGAAATCCTCCTCCCACCTCTATTCTCCAGTCAGTCACCCGGTTCACCTCCCTGGAGTCAACCAATGTTATCAGCTTCTTGCTTATTCTTCAAGAGAAATTCCAGGCATGTACAAATATATCTATCTATTAGAAGGGTTTTGAAAGGTGGAAAAGGGAAGAAAGAAAGGGCACCAAAGAGAATAGACTTGTTGTGGAGTCATCCTACTGGGGTGAATTTTTTCTGGTCTCTGTTTTAGGGGTGTCCCTTATAAACAGCACATGATTTGATGTTAGTTTTTTGACTCAATCTTTAAGTCTTTGTTTTTTAATATGTAGGTTTTGCCCATTTACATTTTTTTCTATATTTAACTGGTTTTGCCCTATTGATAGAAAGAATTTCTTTGGCAGAAACAAATGACCTGTAGTTTTACCTCCTGCTTGACTTTTATTTGCTTTCAAAGATTCTGATCTTCTAATCTTTGCTTTCCCTTTTACATTTCTTCCCTAGTGTTTTGGAAGAAGTTTTGTTTTGTTTTTGAGATGGAGTCTTGCTCTGTCACCCAAGCTGGAGTGCAGTGGCATGATCTTGGCTCACTGCAACCTCAGCCTACCGGGTTCAAGCGATTCTCCTGCCTCAGCCTCCTGAGTAGTTGGAATTACAGGCGTGTGTCACCACACTTGGCTAATTTTTGTATTTTTAGCAGAAACAAGGTTTCACCAGTTGGTCAGGCTGTCTTTGAATTCCTGACCTCAAGTGATCTGCTCGCCTCAGCCTCTTAAAGTGCTGAGATTACAGGTGTCAGCTACCATGCCCAGCTCGGAAGAAGTTTTTATTCCATTATTGGTTAACTTTTTAACTAGTAAGAATATTTTTTAAAAATACTCAACTTGTAATCATTTAACATTTTATTTTGAGATTCTTGAGCTCTAAAGAAATAAAGAATAATATACGCAACACCTATATTCTTATCATCCATCATTAATGTGCCAGTAATCCATGTATTGCCTCTTGGCACCAAACCTGCCATCATTTGCCTGCTTCACGTTACTGCAGCTGGACCCTGTAAGCACTTCTCCTTCACACACAGTGGTTTTGTGGATAGAGGGCACTAGAGGAACATCACAAGGCACAGCAGAAGAATGGGCTTATCTTCCTGGTTCCTGAGTTCAGTTCCTGCTCCTGGGACACAGCTGCCAGCAGCGTATGGGAGATCCAGTGGTGCTCATTCTCCAGCAAGTTATAGTGGCACCCTGTGGTTGGCTTTCTGCTTGCCAGCCCTGGCCTGTCAGCTGTGGCTCAGCTTTGTCTCGAAGCACCTCGGTGAACCTCTCCATGTGGCCCACAGCCCCATCCTCTCTAAGGTCTGACTCCCACACAAGGGTTGGGGGTTTCTTCCAAGTGCCATGTTTCCTTGGGTGTGCTTCCTGAGACCTAGAGGTAGTAACTGCCCCCCATGTCTGCTAGTCTTCTTTAGAGGTACCTTTTTTCCTCTTAGTCAGTAACCACTTTTTATTAGTTAATTTTTTTTTCTTTTGAGACAGAGTCTTGCTCTGTTGCCCAGGCTGGAATGCAGTGGCACAATTGTAGCTCACTGCAACCTCCCCCTCCCAGGTTCAAGCAATTGTTCTGCCCCAGCCTCCCGAGTGGCTGGGACTACAGTCATGTGCCACCAGGACTGGCTAATTTTTATATTTTTAGTAGAGAGGGGGTTTCACCATATTGGCCAGGCTGGTCTCGAACTCCTGACCTTGTGATCCACTCTCCTTGGCCTCCCAAAGTGCTGGGATTACAGGTGTGAGCCACCGGGCCTGGCCTTATTAGTTGATTTTTTTAGTTAATTACTTTTTGCATTATCTTTTTTCTGTGTGGTTTCTGTCTCCTGACTGGACCCTGACTGATACATTTAACAAAGTTAATATTTTTTTCACATATACTTGCTGTTTTTGTTTCTTTTAAGGAAATTGCACGTTACAGAAATAGCTAAAGTCCCTTCTAACAGTCATCCCTGGTTCTATACCCTTTCGCCAAGAGGGAACCATTATTATGAGTTTGGGATAAATCCTTATATTTTAAAAATGTTTCCATCCATTCATGTATATCCACAAATAAATCATGCTGTTTTTACATTTTAAAATGTGTAAGAGTGATAGGCTTTTCATATCATTCTAATCTTTTTTCTATCCACCCAACATTATATAACTTAAAACCATGCATGTGGATATGTATAGATATAGTTAATTCCTCTTAAACTGTTGTTTACTATCCCATCATATAAGTATATCCTACGTTATTATTTCATTCCCTTATAAACAGTTATTTGGATTGTTTTCAATATTTGGCCAGTTGCAAACAATGATGCAATATATATCCTGCATATGCATATGACAGAATTTTTCCAGGCAATATATTTAGAAATGGGATTTTCAGGCCAGGCAAGATGGCTCATGCTCTAATCCTAGCACTTTGGGAGGCTGAGGCAGGTGGATCACGAGGTCAAGAGATCGAGACCATCCTGGTCAACATGGTGAAACCCCGTCTCTACTAAAAATACAAAAATTAGCTGGGCGTGGTGGTGCGTGCCTGTAGTCCCAGCTATAGAGGTTGCAGTGAGCCAAGATCGCACCACTGCACTCCAGCCTGGCGGCAACAGAGCAAAACTCCATCTCAAAAAAAAAGAAATGAGATTTTTTGAATAGCTCATAGAGGATGTGCTTTCTTTTTTTCTTTTTCTTTCTTTCTTTTTTTTTTTTAGAGACAGGGTCTCACCCTGTCGCATAGGCAGGAGTGCAGTGCCACAATCATGGCAAGGATGTACATTTTAAATGTTATTAGATGCTGCTTATTTGTAATAATGGTATCATTTTCTTTATACCCTCATCAACACTTTGTTTTGTTTGTTTATTCTTTAGAGAGGGTCTTGCTGTGTTCCAGGCTGGAGTACAATAGTGCAATCGATCATAGCTCAGTGTAGCCTTCACCTCCTGGGTCAAGCAATCCTCCTATCTCAGCCTCCCAAAGTGCTGGGATTACAGGTGTGAACCACTGTATCCGGCAACACTTTATATTGTTAGACCTCTTAATTTTTCCCAATCTGATGGGTGAAAAATGATCTCTCACTTTTCTTTTTATGGCCTTAGCGGCTATTTGAATATCGCTTTTTATGAATTGTCTGTTCATATGTTTCTCATTTTTCTGTTGGGTTGTCTTTTTCTTACAGATTATAGAAATTCTTTCTATATTCTGATAGATACATTATATATTGCAAATATCTCCCGATTGTTCACCTCTTAATCTTGCACATGGTATATTTTGCCTGAGACAAGATTTAATTTTAGTACAGTTAAGTAATCTATTTCTTTTATTTTATAGGATGTTCTTATTGTGTCTTTCTTGTTTGAGAAATCATTCTCTATCCTGGGTCGTGAAAAATAATTTCCTATACTTTCTTCTAATTGTTTTTTATGTTTAGGTCACTAAAACATCTATATTTTACATTCGTTAATGGCATGTCACAGCTCTATTATTAAATAGTCTTTCTTTTCCCTAACGATTAGTGGTGACATCTCTAACATATGCCACGTTCTTATATATAGATATGAATTTGTTCTTGGGTTCTCTGATCTGTTTTATTGGTTGATTTATCTATTCCTGTATTAATTAGGATGTTAAGAACCCGAGCTGCTCTTTTGAGAGTTCCAAAAAGCATGCAACTTAAAAAACAAAGTTTATATTTTATGCCTATAACCTTGCAAGGTGAGCTCTGCTCCATGGAGCCTTTCCGGAACCCATGTTCCTTTCATCTTGTGGCTCAGTCAGCCCTTGTTGAAATCCAGGTCACTTACAATTTGGGTTCCAGTCTGGGGATGTGAAGAGGAAAGCACATGGTGAAAATCCTGCTGCTTTGAGAATTATGACCCAGAAGTAGGGACATACCGCTTCTGCTCATGTTCCATTGGCGAGAACATATTCTCATAGGCTCACCTAACCTCAAAAATGACTTAGAAATGTGGTGCCCAGCTAGACTGTCATGTGCCTAGCTACCACTCTATTACTGTGCAAGAAGGGGAGACTGGGTTTTGGTGACGAGCTAGCCATCATAAACCACGGCTGATGCCACACTCTTTTAATTCCTATCCCTGCTTGTCAGCTAGTGTTGGCAAATGGCCCCAAAGTCTCCAAGTGTCTTCTCCTTATGCATGGTACTAGGCTTCCACTGCTGCATTATAAATTACCCCAAAACTTGACCAGGGGCAGTAGCTCACACCTGTAATCCCAGCACTTTGGGAGGCTGAGGTGGGCAGATCACTTGAGGCCAGGAGTTCAAGACCAGCCTGGCCAACATGGTGAAACTCCATCTCTACTGAAAATATAAAAATTAGCTGGGCACGGTGGCAGGTGCCCGTAATCCCAGTTACTTGGGAGGCTGAAGCAGAAGAATCGCTTGAGTCTGGGAAGCGAATTTTGCAGTGAGCCAAGAGGAAGCCATTGCATTCCAGCCTGGGCAACAGAGCAAGACTCCATCTCAATAAATAAATAAATAGCCCCCAAACTTAGTGATTTAAACAATAACTGTCAAGTGAAGGTGATAGAGCAGAAAGACAACATCACTGAGCCTTGGACTGAACTAATAGCACCCCAGAATGCCTTATTATGAATATAATAAATTCTCCAACTGTTTAAGCTGTTTTGAGCTGGACTTTCTTTTATTTACCAGCTGAAAGCAACCTACTTGATACATATTTGTAAATACATGTTGTGTCAATCAGGATGAAGTAAATTAGGCTACCATAACCCACAAAATCCCAGTAATTTTAAATAGTAAAGGCTGATTTCTCCTTCGTGCTGCTGGCCCATCACAGGTTGGCCAAGGGCTGTGCTCTTTGTCATACTCACACTAGGACATCAGCTAATGGAGCCAGTATCTGAAATGTTGGTGATTGCCATGGCAGGGTGAAAGAGAGCACTGGATGGTCTTGTACCAATCATTAAATGTTTCCTCCTAGAAGTGACACAGATCACTTCAGCTCACAACTCACTGGCCCCATGTAACTGAAAGAGACCAGGAGATGCAGGCCTATCACATGCCAGAAGGCAAAGAGCTAGGAATATTTGGGGAACAGCACTAATGACTATAACACACACGCATTTTAAGTTTATACATTTTCCTCAAAATACTGCTTTAACTGCTCCTTAGAAATTTTACCCAAGACTTTCATTATCATTTTAAAATAAGCATCTCATTTTAGAATAGTTTTATTTATTATTTATTTTTATTTGTATTGTTTTTTTACATTTAACACCAAGAAGTCAAGAATAGTTTTAGATTTAAAGAAAAATTATGAAGATAGGAACTGGAAAGTTACCATATAACCCCTCTCAATTTCTCTTAATGTCTTATATTAATGTGATGTATTTGTCATTGTTAATGAACCACAATACATTATTATTATTATTATTACTCTGTTGCCCAGGCTGGAGTGCAGTGGTGCAATCACGTCTCACTGCAGTCTTGACCTCCTGGGCTCAAGTGATACTCCTGCCTCAGCCTCCCGAGTAGCTGGGATCACAGGCACACACCACCACACCTGGCAAAGAGATGGGATCTCTCTATATTGCCCAGGCTGGTCTTGAACTCCTGGAATCAAGTGATTCTTCTACCTCAGCCTCCCAAAGTGTGGGATTACAGGCATGAACCACCTCACCCAGCTTCAACACATTATTAACTAAAGCTCATACTTTAATTCAGATTTTCTGCTTTTACCTGGTGTTTTTTTCCTTTTTCTTTTTGGAATATTTATTATTTTATTTATTATATGAGTTCTGGGAGAGAAAGGAGCAATATAAAATCTAGCAATCCCTAGTGGTATATATAAAAAAGAAAGAAAATCAGTATTTCCAAGGGACATTCACACTCCCATGTTTATTATAGCACCATTCTCAATAGCTAATACGTGGAATCATCCTAAGTGTCTATCCACAGATGAATGGATAAAGAAAATGTGTTGTATATATACAATAGAATATTATTCAGCCACAAAAAAGAATAATCCTCCTGTCAATTGCAACAACATAGATGGACTGAAGGAAGCTAAAGTCCTTTCTCGATTCCAGGATCCCATCCAGGATGCTGCCTTACATATAATCATTATGCCTCCTTTGGCTCCTTTTGGCTGCGACAGTATCTCTGATGTTCCTTGTTTTTCATGTCCTTAACAGTTTTAAGGAGTACTGGTCAGGTATCTTGCAGAATGTTTCTCAAATGGGATTCATTTGATGTTCCTCTCACGTTTACAGTGAGGTTATATTTGTTTGTTTTTTGAGATGGAGTCTCGCTCTGTTGCCCAGGCTGGAATGCAATAGCTCCATCTCGGATCACTGCAACTTCCGCCGCCCAGGTTCAAGTGATGCTCCTGTGTCAGCCTCCTGAGTAGCTGGAATTACAGACGCTGGCCACCAGACCCAGCTAATTTTTGTATTTTTGTAGAGACAGGGTTTTGCCATGTTGGCCAGGCTGGCCTTGAACTCCTAACCTCAGGTGATCCACCTGCCTCAGCCTCCCAAAGTGCTGGGATTATAGGCGCAAGCCACGAGGTTATGGTTTTTTCGAGAGGAAGGTCACAGAAGTAAAATGCCGTTCTCTTGATGTCATACCAAGGGCTTATACTATCGATAGGATATTGCTATTGATGTTAACCTTGATCACATGGCTGAGGCAGTGCTTGTCAGCTTCCTCTACCATAAAGTTACTCCTCCTCCGTCACCTCTTCCATAATGTACTTTTTTGTTGTTGTTGTTACATGGAGTCTTGCTCTGTCACCCAGGCTGGAGTGCAGTGGCGCAATGTTGGCTCACTGCAACCTCCACCTCCTGGGTTCAAGCAATTCTCCTGCCTCAGACTCCTGAGGAGCTGGAATTACAGGCAACCGCCAACAGGCCCGTTTAATTTTTGTATTTTTAGTAGAGACGGGGTTTCACCATGTTGGCCAGGCTAGTCTTGAACTCCTGACTCAAGTGATCCACCTGCCTTGGCTCCCCAAAGTGCTGGGATTACAGGCATGAGCCACCGCGCCCAGCCCATAATGTACTCTTTGGAAGGAAATCACTATGTTAAGCCCACACATAAGGAACAGGAAGTTATTTATGTTCCACCTCCTGGAAGGCAGAGCCTCTACATAAATTCATTGAAATTCCTCTGCACAGGAGGTTTATCTATTCTCCTCATTAATTTATTTATTCAACCATGTATTTATATCAGTATGGATTCGTGGATATTTATTTACTTTGGATTATAATCCAATACTGTGTTATTTATTTTGTCGCTCAAATTATGCCAGCCTTGGCCACTGGGAGCACTTTCGATGGGCTCCTGTGTGTTTTCCACATATCCTCATCAATGTGAGTTGTTTTATATTTGAGCACGTCCTTATTTTTTGGCTCATTTTGTACATTTTGTACATTTCCTGCCCGGTCCTAGAATCAGACGTTTCTCCAAGAACTCTGGTTCTTTTCACTGGAGAATGGTATTAGAAACCAAGATCTGAGCGCTAGCTATGATTGTTGCTACTTGTGGTCATTGCTTCTAGGCCCTCAGCTGGCAAGGCAAAGAAATATATGTGTGTACACTGTATCCACACATATCTATACAAAATTCTATATGTAATCATCTGTATTTCTATTAAGCTAAATATAAGACATCATCCGATGTCTCCAACTCTCATCAGTTACCACATAGAACATTCAAGTTCAAGTTCGATGCCTTGCTTATGTATAATCTCCCACTATAACAACTCACTGGGATCAGGGAAACTCTGACTCCCATCCATTTACTTAAATGTTCAATTCAACAAACCCCTGTAACACAGTTTTCCCTGTATAACAAGCCTGCACATGTACCCCTGAACCTAAAATAAAAGTTAAAAAAAGTTCAGTTCCAGTTTACAGAGATAGTGGTTCTGAATTTTTAATCTTTTCATTATTATTATTATTATTATTATTATTATTACTATTTGAGATGGCGTCTCACTCCGTCACCCAAGATTGCAATGGTGCAATCATGGCTCAGTGCAACTTCTGCTTCCCACCTTCAAGCAATTCTTCTGCCTCACCCTCCTGAGTAGCTGGAATTACAGGCATGCACCATCATGCCCAGCTAATTTTTATAATATTAGTAGAGATTGGATTTCTTTATGTTGGCCAGGCTGCTCTTGAACTCCTGGCCTCAGGTGATCCACCCATCTCTGCCTCCCAAAGCACTGGGATGACAGGTGTGAGCCACTGCTCCTGGCCTCATCATCATTTAATTCTAAATATTTAATTAATTGTCATTGATTTACTCTTTAACCGTGAACTATTTAGAAGTTTGGGGGTTTTTTGTTTCATGATATAGAAATGTTTGATAGCTTGCTTTCTCTGTGGTTGATTTCTAATTTTGCATTGTGGTCTGAAACGTTCTGTATAATGCTGATTCTCCGGAATGTTTTGAGAGTTCCTCTGTGATCTAATATATAATTCTGGAAACAGATCCATGTGTGGTTGGGGAAAAATATATACATTTTGGTCCATCTACTCTATGCCATTAAAAACATCATTATGAAAATGTAGAAAGTACACAAATGTTTGAGATAATATGAAATGGAAAAAAAAACCATGAAACACATGTGATATTAGCAGCAATATAAAATCTTCAGGGGTAAAAACAAAGACTGGAAAAGAGCAAATGAGAATGAAAACAAGCATTGACTACTAGTGGTAATTTTTTTCTCACCTCAAAATTGTATTTAATGTTGTTTTATTGTTTCTATAGTTTACAAAACTCTAAAAAAAAGTTTATCCTGGAAAATATTGGTTTGGGTAAATTAACAAAGGCTTAAGTGCATTTAGTACTATAGCCTTTTTTTTTTTGAGATGGAGTCTCTCTCTGTTGCCCAGGATGGAGTGCAATGGTGTGATCACAGCTCACTGCAACCTCAAATTCCTGGGCTCAAGCAATCCTCCTACCTCAGCCTCTCAAGTAGCTAGGACTATTGACATATGCCACCACATCTGGCCAATTTTTAATATTTTTTTTTTGGAGATGAGCTCTCACTATGTTGCCCAGGTTGGTCTGGAAGTCCTGGCCTCGAGAAATCCTCTTGCCTCAGCCTCCCAGAGCACCAGGATTACAGACAGGAGCCACCACACTCAGCCAACAGACATTTTTTGAGCTCTTGCTATGTGTGGGGTACCAGGCTAGATCTTAGGGATCCAGAAATGCCAAGTCGAGGTCAGTTTCCTCAGTTTCTAACTCTGAATGTCAGGGACATGAAGTTCAGAAGGGGCAGACCAAGCACAACAAATTCCTATACAGGGTGCATAGTGAGAGGGGCCCAGAGAGGTCCATATATGGTGCAGCTGGAAGACACGACTGGGAGAAATTAATTTAGACTCAGCGTGTGGAGAGGAGGGTATGCAAAGTTTATGGTGGAATTCATAGAGGAGCTTAAGGGGTTAGACACAGGGAGGAACTACAAGCAAAAGGGAGATCTTGAATAATACTAAAATTTGACATTTGTGTAAGATTTTATAGTTTACACGCCTTCTTCGCACACACACACACTCATTGCTTTTTACCTATATGTACGCTATTTACCCTGTGATGCAGATATTACTCTTTTTATACCCACTTTCAGAGTTGAAAACTGAGGTTCAGAGAGGGAAAGCAACTTGTCCAAAGTTACACAGCTGGAAAGTGACAGAGCCAGGGCTCAGATACTAGTTTTCTCACTCCAGGTAGGGGTTTCTTCATGTAAACCCCTCTTTGAAAATACCTGTTTGGCAGTGCACTTAAAAAGAGCCGTAAAAATGGCTCATCAAAGCTGTCCCGCTCAGCGAGAGGAATATTATCAAGTGTCCTCTCAAGAAGGAGCTATTATGAACACAGAAATTGAGGACCAGAAAGTCAAGTTAGGTGGACGGCTGAGCTGAGCTAAAACTGAGTTGGGTGTTTGTGGAACTAGACTCTTGTCCTTTGCTGAGCACAGAAGGGGCCTGTCCAGCTACTCCAGAGCCCACCAGACCTTGGTGCTGGCAGCTCAAAGCCAATGAGGTTCATTCTAACCTAGCTCTGCAGCCCCTGTCCACATCGTCCCTCAGACTGTGGAATGAATGAATGAACAGAAATGTGCCTCTCGCCTCCACCTTTTTCCCCACCGCCCATCTACTTGGTGTGACAGCCCTGTTCGCCACTCCAAGGGCCAACCCCCAACATCCCCCCTCTACTCTCTGCAGGGAATCTACTCAACCTCTTCAGTCTGACTTCTCAACCAGACCCTTACCCCCTCCTCCTGCCACCTTCTCAGCTGACCCCAAGCCTGGCCCTGGGAGGAGTGGAGGTTACCTGGGAACTAGCATTCCCAGTGCAGCACCCCCAACAACACACACTCAGTTATTGACTCTCCCCCTTCTTCTCCCAAGTTTCTCATCTCGCTCCAAGCTGTCCTTTTAACTGACATGCTATGTGGCTTTTTTTTTTTTGAGATGGAGTCTCACTCTGTCATCTAGGCTGGAGTGCAGTGGTGCAATCTCGGCTCACTGCAGCCTCCACCTCCCAGGTTCAAGCGATTCTCCTGCCTCCACCTCCCAAGTACTGGGATTGCAGATGCCTGCCACCACGCCTGACTAATTTTTGTATTTTTAGTAGAGACAGGTTTTGCCATGGTGGCCAGGTTGGTTTTGAACTCCTAACCTCAGGTGGTCTGCCTGCCTCGGCCTCCCAAAGTGTTGGGATTACAGGTGTGAGCCACTGTATCTGGCCTAACATGTTCTATGTATTTATTACAGACAATCTCAAATATATCTTAAAAGAGAATAGAGTGTGACTTCATTAATAATAAACACATATTTATTGGGCAAACACATATTTAACAAATATTTATTGGATACCTATTATGTGTCAAGCTTTGTGTTAAATGCTGGCAATGCAGTGACAAGCAAAACAGCTGTAGTTTCTACCCTGATAGAGTGTACAATCTAGTCAGGGGGGCAGACACTAAGAAGTATGCTTATAAATAAATAAATAAATAAATAAATAAATAAAGTTGTTCCTCTGTACCTGCAAGTTCTGTATCTGCAGATTCAATCAACCATGGATCAAAAATATTCTTTAAAAAAAAAAAAATAGGCCAGCCACAGTGGCTCACACCTGTAATCGAAGCACTCTGGGAGGCCAAGATAGGGAGATCCCCTGAGGTCAGGAGTCCAAAACTAACCTGGCAAAACCCTATCTCTACTAAAAATACAAAAAAATTAGCCATGCATGGTGGCATGCACCTGTAATCCCAGCTACTGGGGTGGCTGAGGCAGGAGAACTGCTTGAACCTGGGAGGTGGAGGTTGCAGTGAGCCAAGATTGTGCCACTGTACTCCAGCCTGGGCAATGGAGTGAAACTGTCTCATAAATAAATAACACAGCAATTTAAAAACTGTAACATAACAACTATCTACATAGCATTTACATTGCATTGGGTGTTATAAGTAGTTAGACTTGATTTAAAGTCCAAGGGAGGGTATGCATAGGTTATATGTAAATATTATACTACACCATTTTATACAAGGGACATGAACATCTTTGAATTTTGGTATCCGAGAGGAGTATCATAGAACCAATCTCTCACAGATACCAAAAGACAATTGTTCTGATGATCACAACACACGCACTGAAGTCTATACATTTCCCTGTAAGTACTGCTTTAACTGCACCCTGTAAATACTGACATTAAGTGCGTTCATTATCATTCAGTTCTAAATAATAACTTTTGTTGATTTTAACCCACAGATAATGTCGAGGTGAAGTTTTTCATTTCAAAACATGTAGGGTTTTGGGAACTCTCTTTTGGTGGTTCATTTCTAATTTTATTGCATTATGGGCTGAGAACCATAACGTTCTGTGTATGATAATTCTCTGGAATGTTTTTAAGACTTCTCTTGTGACCTAATAATTGTCCACACTGGGTTACCATTCCACATCCAACTAAATAAAAATACAGTCTATACATTTTGGTATATTAAGGTATATCAATGCCATTAAAAGGATGATTAAAAAGATCATGAGAGTTGAGAGACGAAAAAGCTGCCCAGGAGAGAAACTGAAGGAAGAAAACGTGTGAGGGTTTGGGGCAGGAGGGAGCCATTGAAAGCCTAGACTGGCAGTAAGGCTGGGCCAGAGAGAGGCGGGAGCAAGCAGGCAGTGATAGGGGTCAGGTAGGCCGGACCAATTTATAAATAAATAAAATGGAGAATAACATACTTGAATAATAACTGAATAGCATTACAAGAGCCAGTCATCACCTCCAGGCCCCAATGGCCTCCCTGAAGAAAAGTACAGCGCAGCATAGACTTCCTCCCCAGCTGATTTGGAGTTTGGGGGTCAGAAAGATAACTTATAGGGCCAGCGCAGTCCGCCTCCCCTGGTTCCCGGCTCGGTTCCCTCCGCCCCCCCCCCCCCCCCCCCCCCCC
>NW_016107436.1:4346796-4349537 GCF_001604975.1 Cebus imitator
CCCCCGCCAGTCCCAGGCTCCTCACCTAGGGGTTAGAGTCACCTCTCAAGCTGTTCTGAGCTCTGCGGACAGACCTAAGGGCTGCGAGGCCAGCGTCCTAACCGGCCTGCAGAACTGCCAGCGCCCCGCCCCGCTTCTGGGTCATCTCTCTGCCTGTTTGGGGCGCTCCCAAGTGCGCGCCAGTGTGGGGGTGACGCGCCGCAGCTGCAGTGTGGCCAGAGCCTGGGTGCGAATGCAGCCGTTCCGCGGGCTGTGCCTGGGCTGGCTGAGTCTCTGGGTCTCCAAGTCTGCACCTGTAAGAATGGAAACAATCACTCGATCCACCTCTTAGGGTTGGGGGAGGGGTAGCTGAGCGCATCACTCACTTTAAACACCCGGCGCCCAGCCGGGCACACAATAAGTGCTCATTAAACGGGGATGTCCTTGCCTGGCTGTCCCCCTCATTCGGGCAGCTCCCGCTCCCCGCATTTCCACCCCGCTCCCACTGCTGGGTAAATGTTCATCCGGATGGGGACAGGATTGGGACCCACCGGGTAGGGGGTATGCGCGGGGGCGTCCTCCCCGCCCCGCCCTCCCGCTCCATCCCCCGCCGCCTGGCCGAGGGCAGCGCCAAGGGCGGACGAGGAGGGCGCAGCCCCCACCACCCCCACCGCCGCGCGGATGCTCCAGAGCGTCCAACTTCATTTCCACTTCAATTTTATCAGCGGCCGGGGAGCCAGGCGGGAGATTGGAGGCCGGCCCTGACACGAATTAGCCCGGAGATGGCCCGATACGCCTCAGCCCGGGCGCCCGCGCCGCGCGCTCGCCTCCCTCACCTCTCCTTTGTGTCCGCCTCGCCTCTCCGCCTCGCCGCCCTCCGTTCCCGCCGCGCTGGCCCGGGCCGAGCGAAGTGGCTTGCCTTTGGCCACGTTGACCACACCGAGGCGGGCGGGGCGCGGGGCTCCACGACCCGTGCGCTCCGGGTGTCCCCAGCCCCGCGGGGTCCGGCCGGGTCCCCTGGGCCGATTCCGGCGTGCAGGGGCCTCGCTACTCCTCCCCCGAAGCCCCTCTAGCCCTCCCGGGCAGCATGTGCGGGGAGCAGCTGGGAGCCCGTGTGGACTGGCTGTCCGACTGGGGACCCAGTCCTGCGCCTTGTCCATCCCGTTACATTCATCCTCCCAAGAACCCTGAGAAATGAGGCGATCGTTAGAGAAGGGGAAACTGAGGCTCAGAGAGGCGACAATACTCGCTGCGAGTAAGTGGTCATCTGTCCATTCCCTAGAACCTAGGTGAGGCAGGTTGTCGGGCATATTTACACGGTTGGGATTTCCCCTTTACCAACTATGGGAGGTTTCGGGAATTAATGATTCCCCATATTTATTGCAAGAAGGGGGCCAAGTATGATGAGGATGATGGAGGCTTCTAAAGAGGGGAAGATGACTTCCTTCCACTCCCTCTTCTCCCAGGTGCCTCCCAGGACACACCCCCACCCAATCTTCCCCCTACAATCCCCCCACCCCAATCCGGGCTTCACCCAAAAACACTGTTTTGCTATGTTCCAGCTAGACTAATGGTGGAGGCCCAAGAGCCATCTCTGGGACCCACGGGGGTCTCTCCCTAGCCCCCCCCTAGAGCTTGGGGTGGGGAATGCCAGCCCTGCCTGGCTACCCACCTCTGTTTTGGGGTGCTGCCTGGGAAAATTTACATCCCTCTCAGGTTTGGGAACCAATCCCACACTGAAAAGAAAGAAGAAAGAGAGAAAGAAATGATTTTAATTTTTTTAGGTCCAGAAATGAAGCAGAAGTGAGTAAATTTTAATGAAACGGTGCAAAAATGACATCATTTACTCAGAAATCATTAATTTGTCAGCATTAATATTTCAGCTACAACATTGCCTGTCATTTTGTGCCTGCAATGACTGATAAATCTATAAAAGCGTGCTGCTAATTTACTGAATATTTATGTGCAGTGTCATTTGCAGAGTAAGAATGGAATTTATTTCATGCCGAGTTCTGCGGGAGAACATTCCCCACAAACCTTCACCCTGGTAGGTGGGGGAGGGCAGGGGGAGACTCCAAACTTCCTGGAAAACTGGTAACAGGATGAGAAGAAAGGGGGCCACTCGGGGCTCAGCCTCCCAGCCCCAGAGCACAGGTACGGAACACCTCACTTTTGCTCAGGTGGTGAAAGGCACTTCTGGGATGCCCTCCAGGCCCCCATCATGGCCGATTCACATCTGACCTCTCCTGCAGCATTCTTCTCAAAGGCATCTGCCCCCAGGAAGGCACCCTGGATTCTGCTGCCCTCCCACTGCAGTGGGAAGGTGAGGTTACTGGCTCGCTGGGGGTGAGGAAGGCCCTACAGAGGATGGCAGGGCAGGTGGGCTGCAGGTCCTGGGTGGGTTATCACAAGAGAGGACCTGAGGCTGGGCACGGTGGCTTATGCCTGTAATCACAGTGCTTTAGGAGGGTGAAGCAGGAGGATCATTTGTGGTCAGGAGTTTGAGACCAGCCCAACCAACATGGTGAAATACTAAAAATACAAAAATGAGCCACACATGGTGGCAGGCATCTGTAGTCCCAGCTACTGGGGAAGCTGAGGCAGGAGAATTGCTTGAACCTGGGAGGCAGAGGTTGCAGTGAGCCGAGATCACACCACGGCATTCCAACCTGGGTGAGAGAGCGAGACTCTGTCAAGAAAAAGGAGAAGGAGAAGTAGGAGAGGGAGGAGGGGGAGGAGAGGGAGGAGGGGGAGGAGAGGGA
>NW_016107436.1:4349552-4383213 GCF_001604975.1 Cebus imitator
GGAGGAGGGGGAGGAGAGGGAGGAGGAGGAGGAGGAGAAGCGGGAGAAGGAGGAGGAGGAAGAGGAGATTTGAGAAGAACTAATGTGCCTAAGGTGAAGTCAGGCAGCTTGAGTTCCAGTTCTGGCTCTGGGAATGTTCTTGGCAGTCTGGGTCTGTGTCCTCATCTGGAACTTGGGAACGCTATCAGCACCCACATCTGGAGACACAGTGGGGATTGGCTGACCTAATGCATGTAATGGATCCGGGAAACATTAGCTGCTGCTGCTGCTGCTGTCCTTGAAGGAATCACTGCAAGATTCCCTGCTCCTGCGTGTTCTTTTTCTGGGTCTGTTTCCCCCAGGTGGGAAATGGGAGACCCTGAGACCCCATCCCCATAATCCTGAGAGGAACATGACCCCCAGCAAGGCTCCTCCCTCCTCTATGTGGGTCTGCTTTCCCAGCCTCAAAGGGAAGCCCCATTCTCCCCACCTACTCCCTTCTCATTTCTGCAGGCTGAGTCCCCAGAATTCCACAGTGGTGTCTATCCAGAAGCACCTTCCTGAAGCACCCAGCCCAGCTGGTGTTTTCAGGGCCCTCAGAGCTGTTTGGGGAAAGGATGGCTATCCCTTGAAATGCCTCCATTTCCCAGAGAGCACAATCAAGGCTCAGAGCAGTGCCAGCTGCCCAACGAGCCCTCGCCCCCGCTTCCCCTTCCCCAGGCCCAACAAGAGCACAAATCATGAGCCTTCAGGTTTTGCACAATTTTGCTCAATTTCCTGCCTGAATGGCACAGGGCCTGACCCTCCGCAGGTGCTCAGGAAATGTTCGTGGAATCAATAAAGGACAGCTAAATCTCCCATCTTCTCCAAGCTCTCTGTCTCCTCCCTCCCTCCTGCTCCCCACACTCCATCAGGGCCGCTGTCGGCCTCCTCCTCTGGAAAGCCTCTCAAATGGCTCCTTTCTCTTCTTTGCCTCTGCTGCTGCTCTAGTGAAGTCCTTGCTAGCACTTACCTGGGCCACTGCCCTAGGCTGCTCAGAGGTCACTCTGCCTCCATTTCCCACCTCTGATGCAGTATCACTGCCTGACTCAGAGCTCCAGTGGCCCCCACTGCTGGAGAAACAGCACCCACCTGTCCTTCCAGATCTGGTTGCTGGCCTCTTCTTCCTCTCTGACAGCCCCACTTGCTGTTTAACATGCAGGTCCCACACTTGTCTGTCTCCAGGGTTTTGCTGTCCCTTCTGCCCAGTGTCCTTCCATTCCTCACAGCCAAATCACATCTATCCTCCAAGGCCCATCACAGCTGTTCCTGGTCCCCTCAGAATTCCTCCTCATCCAAGCAAGGCCGTGGGGGACAGGGAGCTGCCTTCTCTCCCAAGGAAGCCCTAGTGTGGGAGAAACAGGCAAAGGAGACGAGGGGCACCCACTGCCTGCATCTCAGGGAGAACACTGGGCTGGTGATCAGGGTGGCCTGGGTTCTCTTTCTGGTCAGCACTTTGTGGCCTTGACGTTGCCTACGTATGAAATTGGCTGGTCCAGATCTTTCCAGTCCACACTCTGAGTCTATTCACATTCACGGCTGCATCTTGCACCAAGCATAGCAGCAGGCACACAGTAGTTGCTCAATAAATACTGAATGACAGACTTGTCCTGCTCTGTGCTGGGGTTCTGAGGTTCTGCAGCTTGGTATCGTCCAGGCAGACATTTGGGGGATTACCCAGGGATAGGCAGAAGGGACTGCTTCACTAATAACATCGAAGAGTGACAAACTGTCACATAAATGATGTCATTTAACCCTGTGGCCTGCATTTCCCCATCCCCATTTCACAGATGAGGAAAATGAGGCTAGAAGGTTAAGTGACCTGATCAGGCTCACACCCAGGTCCTTGGCTCCAAATCCAGTGCTCTTTCCGCTGCCCCCAAATGCTTTTCTTTGCTCTTAGAATAAACCCCAGGCCCTTCTCGGCCTATGAAACTGTGTGATCATGGCCCTGCGACCCTCCTCAAACTCCCCCTCCCGGACCAGAGCCGCGCTGCACTCTTGCTGCTCCTTGAACCCTGCGAGCTCATTCTCCGACTCTGGGCCTTTGCACTGGCTGTTTCCTCTGCCTGGAAAGTTTGTCTTCGCCGTCCAGACCTCAGCTCCCATGCCACCCTTTCTGAGGCCTTCCTTGCCCACCGAGCTAAAATAGATATTTCATTTCCCCAGATGCTGCCTGACATGGTCTCATGTGTCTGTGGCCTTTTGGTCGCCTGTGTCCTCCCTGAGGAGTTCCTTGCTGCCTGTCCGGCCCTATAGGCCAGGTCTCTGGAACGCATCTGGCTGAGAGTGGCTGTCGTGTGCGTGGACCCACGCCTTGCCGCTCTGCCTGGGCATGTTCCAGAGGAAAACTATGAACTCCCATCTTCCAGGAGAAGAGATAGGGGTGTTTGGGAGGCAGGGATGTGGCAGGTTGGGGGCACCAGGAATGCAAGGCGCAGCCACTCCCCGAAGCTGGATTGCAGAGAAGGGAGGCTGGGAGGTGCTGCCCACCCTTGTTCTCACCCCCACCACCCCCACGCCTCACACTCATTTCCTTCCCGGAGTCAGTCTAATTTGCTTTCCCTAAAAGCCGCTGGAGGAGCCAATATGTACGTGATGAATATTTCATCTCCTGAGCGTGGGTTTGCGGGAGAGCTGTGATCCCCCGGGGAGGGAGCGCTACCCAGCCATGCCTGGGAAGGAGGGGGCTGAGCAGGGCACTGGCAATAAGCTCTGAAGGAGGCAGGTTTTAGGGTCCACACACCTGTTCCTGCGGACACCTTTGGCCTGGGGAAGCTTAGAGGGACCGGGGCAGCCCGAACCTGAGGCACAAATTCTTCGTGCCCTGTGGGGCTCCCACTGCTTCTGTGGGGCTCCCAGTCCGTCCATGGGGTTTGCCTGTGGTGAGAGGCAGATGTTTTCCTGAGCTCAGAGATGTATGAAAAATGAGGAAACTGAGGCTCAGGGAGGTTTAGAGGGAGAGGGGAGAGAACTATGCCAGGGTTCTGAGGTTCTGAGGTTTGCGCTCTTCCAGACCCACACTCAGGAGCTGCCCAGGCCGAAGGTGCCACTGGCATGGCTGTGGCTGAGGCTGTGGAGCGCGTCCAGGTCCTCACTGGTAGTGGCCTCTCAAATAGGAATCCTGGGAACTGTCTCCTCCCAGGGATGGAGGTTTGGAAGCTACGGCCTGAGAAGGGAAGGGAGGGACAGGTGAGCACAGAGGAAGAGGGAGGGGCAGGGAGCCTGAGTGGCTCACTTCACTCCCGCCCATACCCCTCTCTAGCCCCTCACTGTGCTCCCCACCCTTCACCTATGGCCACAGCAGCCAATGACAGCCATGGTGAGCTTCCCCAGCTCTGGAAGCTGCCAGTCCTGGTTGCCAGTCCTCTGCTCCCTCACCAGTTGAGTGATCTTTGAACCTCCCTAAGCCTCAGTTTCCCCATTTGAAAAATGGCATTAGTTACACCACCTGGCAGGGTAATTCTGAAGCGCCAGCAGAATGCCTGGTACATGATAAGGACTCGGGGATTTAGTGTCTACACACACACACAGGCACACACACACAGGCACACAGGCACACACAGGCACATGCACACACACAGGCACATGCACACACAGGCACACACAGGCACATGCACACACACAGGCACATGCACACACACAGGCACAGGCACAGGCACACACACACAGGCGCACGCACAGGCACACAGAGGCACACGCACACAGGCACACACGCACACACACAAGCGCACACACAAGGCATACACACAGGCACACACACACGCACACGCACAGGCACACAACCCACCATCACCCCTCCTCTGTCATCCACCTCTGGTTTGAAAACAAAGGACCACCCGCCACCTCCTCCTTCACCTAGGCTCGCTCTCCTCTCCTCTACCCTGTCCACCCTCACCACACACCCCACTCCACAACCTTGAGCCTCTGCTCCCTGAGGCACGGAGGGGTGTTGGGGAGGAAGGGGAGGCATCTCATCTTCTGGGCCTCAGCCAGCCCGGGGTCAAGATGACCCCCCAGCCCTCTGCAGCCAGACCCGCCCCTCCCCCATTGGCCAGGCTCAGTCTCTTCCCTCGGTCCCCACCCACCACATTACCCTCTGAATACTCTCATTATACCATTACTAATTAGGGCTGCTCAGCAAATTGGCGGCTGCATTGGAGGGAGACAGTGTGCGGGAGCATATGGGATAATATCGTATTAATGAACACTCTAAATTCAAACCCGGGTCAGCTGCTCGCTTCTCGCCAGTGTCACCCATGCTAAAGGAGAGAGGAAAAAGAAAGCAGTCAACCTTTCCCTCCCTTCCCTTGCCTCTCTCCAAACACACATTCCGCAGCGTGGGCTGGGCTGGGCTGGCATCGCCGTGTGGACCTGCACGGGTCCCCAGAAGGGCCTCCCTCCCGCCATGAGCAAGCGGATGCTGCTATGATTAGAACTAATTAATAATGAAGCAGGGCCGTGGCCGGCTCTTCCCCGACATTATCTCTGTTTCCCAGCATCTCCGACGAGGGGCTTCAGCACAGGGGGTGAACTGAGAGCCACTGAGGTCACGGTGCTTTTTCCGGGTGACAGGGTGGCCGGGCTGGACATCAACCCAGGCTCTCTGCTCTCTGGTCCGGCTTGTCCTGCTCGGTATAGCCCACAGGCGGAGGATTTGGCTCGTCATGCTCTACCCGGCACACTTGGGTGGACCAGCGCCTTCCCTATTATTCTCTCTCCCTCGCCTCTCTCCCACATTCCACAGAGGACACGAAGATGATGCATTCACGCACGGCCTAGGAGTCTTGCTGGTTCCCCCAGCCTCCCTTCATCCTGGGCGGAGGAGGCAAGGGGGAAGCTGGGGTGGGGGGTGCAGGTCCTGGGGTCAGTCCAAGGAGGGCTTGAGGAAGAGGTGAGCGGCAGGCAAGGCTCCCGAGAGGAATGGAAGGGCCTGACCCGACGCTGGCTTCTCCCCTTGCCCTTGGCCTGAAGGCAGTGCCCATGGGTGCCCTGGATCGTGCCTGTCCAAGGCGTCCTATCTCTGCTAGTTCAGAGCCAGGGATGAGGCTGCACGGGCCTCTGATGCCATCCTTCATGCTATCTGACGGGCTGTTGTCAGTTACTCTCAACAGGATCATGTGTTTCCTGAACTCCCAATTCCTCATTTCACATCAAGGTGAGAGGCTGCTTCATGCCTGCTGCCTGCTGAGCCCAGAAACGGTGGAAAGTGGGGGGTGGGGGGGGCGCTGGCCGCTAGTGCACACATCTCCCATCTCTGCCCAGGCTTGTCCTTGCCCTAATCAAAGCAGCCCTCAATGTTGCCTCCCCCAGGAAGCCTTCCCTGATAAAGACCAACGAGTCCTTGACATGTGAGAGTGTCTTAGAGACTGATCTTAGGTGGTGTCCCCACGTTGAGAATTGGGCCTATCAGAGAAGGGAGGGTGGCCAGATTCCCACCGAAACAAACAAACAAAAACCTCTCCTGCCTCTGCCCACCCCTACTCCCAACTGGGTGAGCTGAGCGTCCTAAGCTGGGGCGTCCTCTGGGTGTCTTGGGTATGGGGTGTTCTGGGCTGGGATTCAAGGTGGATTTCACCTCCAATTGAGCCACAGCGCAATCCCCTTCGGCCCCTGGCTTCAGTCTTTGTGAATTCAGTTCCTACATCCTCCCAGTCTTCCTCACCAGGGGGCTGTGAAGGTCAGCAGATGTTCCCACCCAGGAGAGGGTTTGTCAGGACACATTGTGAGGGGGAATCTCGTCAAAGAATGGGAGCTGCGTGAGCCCCTCCTCTCTGAAGTCCAACAGGAACAGTTCCACCTCTGGGGTGTGTGGGATGAGTCTATGGGGAGAACTGGGGACGATTTAGGGCATTCACTTTCTTAGCAGGGCCCTAATCAGGAATCAGGGAGGAGTCACTTGGGTTGTAGGTCTCCAGGAGTGAGTGCCTTCTGTCTTTGCTTTTCCGTCTATGGAATGGGTCTATTCACAGCACCTTAGTCAGGACTAAGAGATGCTTTTGTAAAAGACCCACCCGGAGAGCTTGAGACTCCAGCCTACCTGAGCATCTGCCACCTCCCTCCAGCCGAGTTGGCTCCATCAAGACAGAAGAGCTGCCTGACCAAGCCACGGCTCCTCTCCTGGGCTGTCAGACAAGAAGGAGGCTGGAGTGTCTCACCCCACCACTCAGAGACCTCTGCTGTGGGCAGCCTCGAGCTAGCAGGCTGCGGGGCCCTTGCTGCCAACTAAGGTGTGAGAGGCCCCCTTGGTGACAGGCCCTCAGCCCCCCCCACCGCATGAGAGGTGCCCTCGTTTGTGTCTGCGGCACCAGGACCCAGCCTCAGCCCCTGGGGCCCTCTGCCGGTGCTCCCCGCCCCCACCCCCCAGCCACCCCGCCTGGCATCCAGGCCACAGTGTCTCGTCCTCGGGCCCTGCCCCACTCCCTACCACTAACACCATGATTATAGGATCACCTTCCTTTGTCTTCAGGACTTACAGGCCCTCCCTCCTCCCCATAGCTCTCCTGGCAGAGGAGCCCAGGAGAAGCAAATAATTGTCACCCTCCCAGCCCAGCCCAGTCAGGCGGAACGCAGGGGTGTCAGTGAGCCTTGGATGCCAATTATTTATCTGCCCCCACCAAGCCATTATTTGCCCCCGCTTCCCACCCCACCCTGATGCTGGACCCCCATCTCCTCCCTCTCCGCTAGTAGAGGAGTAAACAAACCCACCCAGGAAGAGGTGTTGGCTTGTGAGGACTGTCCGGGATGGGGACACCCCTACTCCATCTCTCCAGAGGCAATCATGCAACTCTATGTTGCGGCTTTGGCTCTTCATGCACGTGTGTGTGTGCGCGCACGTGAGTGCGTGCTAGTGTGTGTGTACGCGCTCGTGTGTGCGTTCATGTGTGTGTGTGTGTACGGCACGTGTGCGCTCGTGTGTGCGCGCTGTGTGTGTGCACATGCTCACATGTGCACGGGCGTGTGCGTCTGTGTGTGTGTGTGTGTGTGTGTGTGTGTGAGAACCAAGGTTTCAAGGAGGTCTGGACTCTTCCCAGGGAGGAGTGGCTGAGCTAGATGGAAGCTGAAAGGCCATCTCCTTGGACCCCTGAACCTGGAGCCCAGGGAGGTGAGGGGACTTCCCCAGGTGACAAAGCCAGCAGGAGGAACCCGCAGGTCTGGGTAAAGTGTACTTTCCACAAGTGACCCCTGTTGCTAGATCTCTGTTCAGAGGCCCTGTAAACACCACAACCCCACACCCGAACTTTCCACACAGCCTCTCCCTTGGGCCCTATGTCTAGGGTGAGAACGGGACCAGCTACGCAGCTGATAGTTCCCAGTGCCAAATGAAAGCGCAGGACCCCTTGTTCAGCCATTATTAAGGCTTTCAAGACCGAGACAGAAGAGCATTAAACCATTAAACCTTGTAACTGCAGGGCTCTGCACAGATCACCAGTCCATGAACCTGGCCCTGGGCTAGGATCTCATCAATCTATTTCCTCTGCAGCTGTGAAGACCTTGGGTGAAATCCCCACACGCATTCTAGAAGCCTCCCTGCCTGGAACCAGGGTTCCATAGCCACCCCCACCCCCACCACAGCAGTCAGCCCAGTGACTCCAGCCTGGGAGGGGAAACTGAGTCCGCATTCTGGACCTGGCCGACCCCCAGAATCAGGTGGGGAGCTGGCCTGGAGGTCAGACTGCATCTGTCTCTTGCAGAGGGCAGTGGGCTATGGCTCTAGCATGCAAGAGAGAAGCTGCTCAGAACCAAGGCTCTGCGGATTTCAGAAGAGGCAGGAGCCAGGATTTCTGGGCGCTATTCTTCCTCCATGTTTCCGTGCGTCTTGTAGAGGGCGTGTGTTGTTCACTTTTGTGGGTATGTAATGTTGCGTGTGCAAAGGAAGCCTGTGCTGGGCCCCTTGTGTGTGCCCAGGCTGCCCATCCGCGTGTGCATTCTCACGTGCAAGGTAGGCTGGCTTCCTGTCCACTCCCCTCCCCACCCAGTGCCACCCCCCGTGGGTGTCCAGGCCCCCATGCCCATGGAGGGCATGTTCCTATCCTCGGGCATTCTGCATTGGAATTCAGGCCCTTGCCAGCCTGTTCCCTGCTCACTAACTATAAACTATCTGATTTATATTCATTAACCAGTACTAGACAGCGGCAGGCACAGCAAACTTCAGTGGGGGACAGGCCTCCATCGACAGGCGGGCTGCATTTCAGTTAATTAAGGGGCTGTAATTGTTGTCCAGGACAAGGGTCCCCGGGGCACAGGCTTTGTAAATAACTGCCCTCTGCTGCCCCCACCTTTCGCCCCACCCCTCCCTGCCTCCTTTAATCCTTCCCAGGTCTCAGAAGCCAGGTAAAGGAAGGAGGCTGTGGAAAGGTGGCAGTGAAGACTGGCTGGGGAGGGGAATGCCCCTTCTACCTCCTTGCCCTAGAAAGGCCACAATTCCAGGCCCTGGGGTGAGCTGGGGGAGCCCTGGCGGCACATGGTGGGCTGGGTCATAAAAACCTGGATTTTACTGCCCAAACTGGCTAAGTCCAGAAAGGCAGGACCCACCCCCACACACACACTCTAGCATGGATGTGTGCATGCAGGAACACACACAGACACACAAATGCACACATGCACATACCTCTCCAGGTCGAGTTATTTATGCTGTTTTCCCCTTACCTGCCTACATGCCCGCCCTGTGAGCTCAGCCCTGGCACCTGGGCACTGGGCAGGCTTTCTGGTATCTGTTGGGCAGAGGGGGACCTCAAGGAGTCAGGCAGAAGCTAAACAAGAAGGACCTGTCATGTCACCAACCCAGCCAAATGAAGGGAGGCGCCTATGTCTCTTAAGAATTGATGAGGAGGCTTGTATCCTTTGGAACTCTCAAACGGGGGAACTTCTAGTCTGATGGGGGATGGGAGGGCCACCCAGGGGCTCCCACTTTGATAGGGAGAGGGTCCCTCTTCTAAAGAAACTCCTGACAGGAGAGGGACTGGAGGTGGTCTGGGAAGACAGGAGTCTGATGAGGGAGGCACACACTAAGGACACCCACAGCCGTCAGTGTGAGCAGATACCACCAAGTTCAAGTGTGTGGACTGTCCTGGAGAACGCCACAGAGCAGGCAGGGCCTCCGAGGAGACAGGAGTCTGGAGCGGAGCTTCAGCTTAAGGGATGATCCAGCCATGGCAGCGGAGGAAGCGGCTTTGCCCCAGGCCTGTTGCTTCCAGCTCTTCTTTGCACAGATGCTTCCAAGTACCCACTCTGTGCCAGAGATAAGTGGCAAATGAAACTGCCAGGTTGCCTGCCCTCCCAGAGAGCAAAGTGTGGGAGACGAAGTGTGCACATGTGTTTACACATTTTATGTGTGCAGATCATGTATATGTATGCCTCTGTGCTCTGGGCAAAGTTTCCAAATGCCAGTCAAGGATCTGCTACATTTCAGACACCGAATGGACACAGGACAACACAGCAAGCATGACACTCACCTGTGCACATGTGTGCGAGCGAGTGATATGTGTCCGTGCCATGTACACATGTGTCTGTGTGTGTGTGCAGGCCCCTGCAAGGGAACTTTCGCCCGCCCGCTCAGGACCTGAGCCAAGTCTCCTGATTCCTTGTCGCCATTCTCCTGGAATGATTATCCTTGAGTGTTTTTGAACCTATGGCTACTTCTGCTTGCACTCCCCACCTCCGCCCCTTGCTGTGGGACAGAGGAGCCTATATGTGTTTTGGCATCTGCTGAGCTTGAATCACTGGATAATCACCTTACGTCAAATCAGAACGGATTGAGTTTTGTTAGGCCTGGGTGGGTGGATCACTTGAGCTCAGGAGTTCAAGACCAGCCTGGATAGCATGGCGAAACCCCATCTCTACCAAAAAGACAAAAAAGTAGCCAGGCTTTGTGGTGCATACCTGTGTTCCCAGCTACCCAGGAGGCTGAAGTGGGAGCATCACCTGAGCCTGGTAGGTGGAGGTTGCAATGAGCCGAGATCAGGCCACTGCACTCCAGACTGAATGACTGAGTGAGACAACATCTCAAAAGACAAAAGAATGGATTTTTGTGAACTTCACTAGCAGTTCAGGATTTCTGTACCCATCCTCCACCCTGCCCCCACCCACACCCCACCCCAGGCATCAATCTCAAAGTTGGCTACAACCCGTAAGTATTTAACTTGCACCTATCTAGACAGAGTCCAGCAAAGAAAGAAAATAAGTTTCCATGTCTCTCCCCGCCCCACCCCCATTTCCACCTATCAGCCCTTATCTAAAAGAAAAATTAGAGAGTTATTAGGAGTTTGATTAGGGGCGAGCAGGTTGGTAATGAAATTACATTTCAGCTCTTTCTCAGCTCCTGTAAGTATTAAGTGGTTTGATCAATGGTGTTCACACAATTAATTCTGCCTGATTGCAGAGAGTGACTGTATCGACAGCTGGGTTTCCCACCTCGAATTTTGTCTCTTAGCCAAACGTGCCTTCAGGAAGCTTGGAGGGTGTGGGTGGGGGCCCCTGTCAGTGAATCCCTTTGCTGAATGCCACCTTCAAGCTCATATGGATTATTATTTTTTTAAGCTTAAAGAAAATTTAGGAATCACATCAAAATTAAATCATTGAATTCTAGACCAGGAGAGACGAGATTGCACACTCTCCTGCACCAGGTTCTTCATTTGACCAGCATTTCTGGAGCACCCACATCAGTTCTGAGACCTAATCCTCTCCAAGCCTCCTTCCTGAACAGGGTGACCCAGTCATCTTCCCCGGCCTCTCCTGGGTGTTATCACTGGCTATCAAGAGAGCCTTCCCTGTATCCCACTCAAATCTCTGCTGCTTTAATTTAATCCGCTGACTCTTGTTGGGTCTTTTAGGGATGTAGAAGGCTGCTTCTTATGGCCCTTTGTGAAACAACACTCCCCACAACAAAGGTTGTGTTCTTGAGGCTGAGGAACCTCCAGTGTCTGGGACTCTCCTCACCAGGACATATTTCTTTCCGTCACCCCACCCTGCTTCCCCATGGCCTTCTGGACACATTGCTTCAGCAAGGGTAGAGGGGCTCTTTGTAGTTTTTTGGCGACTCTTTATATAATTCCAGAGTAAGCCCTGCGTCTCAGGAAGCTTCCCTGGAGAGGCTACACTTCTGGAGGCGAAGGCCATAGGGGTGTGGGTGACCATGAGATGCTGGGAAGGCTGAAGGCGCAGAGAGAGGACACAGATAGAATGAGACTGGGAATCAGGACATTTCTAATATTGCATTATTTGAACCCTCACTGAAAGACGTGTGCTGTTTTTTATTTGTCTGTTTTTTTGACATGGAGTCTTGCTCTGTCAACCAGGCTGGAGTGCAAAGGCGGGATCTCGGCTCACTGCAACCTCTACCTCCTGGGTTCAAGCAATTCTCCTGCCTCAGCCTCCTGGTATTGGGATTACAGGCACCCGCCACCCTACCCAGCTAATTTTTGAATTTTTAGTAGAGTTGGAGTTTCGCCATGTTAACCAGGCTGATCTCTTAACTCCTGACCTCAAGTGACCTGCCCACCTTGGCCTCCCAAAGTGCTGGGATTACAGGTGTGAGCCACTGCACCCGGCCAGCATGTGCTGTTTTAAGACATGATTTCATGAAATTCTCCCAACTGCCAGATGAAATAGATGCTCTTTTATGCCCCTATAGCAGAAGAGAAAACTGAGGGCTAGATGAGCTTAGGTCTCCTCCAACCTGGTAAGCGACGGGACTTCCTGAGAAGAAGAGTGGAAAGGGAAGCTTCCTTCCTTGCTCAGCGAGGGCTCACCCTAATATCCCAAAGACCTCCTCCACTTTTGGGCAGCCCTCCTCCAGCGGAAACAGAAGTGAGGGCTTGCCAGCAGCCCTGGGACACCCGCTCACTCATCCTTACCTGCACTTTAACTCTCAGCGGCAAGAAGGCCTTCTGCCTCGTGTGTCTGCCTCAGTATCCCAAAAATTCCCATTGGGACACTTGTCCAGTTCTGATAGCAATGGGCAAATTGTAACGTCCAACGCCAGCACTGCAGCGCCAGGGATTCCCAGAGGAAATGGTTATTGAGCCCTCCTTCTTTCTGTAAATGTTTACTCCAGATCCTCAGCCCAGCAACCATAATGACCAACAATGAAGCATGCAGCCCGCTAATTTTCGTACATTCATCTGATAGAATATATGCAGCCATCAGCAAGACATCACAACATGGGGACATGTCCGAGATACAGTGTTAAGGGGGAAAACCAAGGTGGAAACAGTATGAACCCAGCTTGGAATATGTGTGTGTGCGTGTGTGTGTATGTATATGTGTATGTGTGTATATGTGTATGTGTGTGTGTTTGTGTGTGTGTGTGTATATGTGTATGTGTATGCGTATATATGTGTGTATGTGTGTATATATGCGTGTGTGTTTGTGTATGTGTGTGTATATGTGTGTGTATGTGTGTGTGTGTGTGTATATGTGTGTGTGTGTGTGTGTGTGGCCCTGTGCTGAGCAGTAGCCACACAAATCTTGTGTATTCCTCTTGGTAATCCTGTGGGGTAATAGCATAACTATCCTCTTTTTATAAATGGCAAAACTGAGGCTCAGAGCAGTTAGGTCCCTCAGCCAGCACCGCTAATACCTGGTGAAGGCAGGATTCACCTGTGCTCTTAATCATTGCCTTATAATGATCCCATATCGTTGGCCAATCCTTTCCATCTTACAAAGGACATTTGTGTTTATGATTTCGTATAAAAATATTCACCGCCACTCTAAGAAACATCTAATAATGAGCCCATTTTAGAGATTAAGAAACTGAGACTCAAGTTAAGAGAGTTGCCCAAAGCTGCAGAGCTAATCACCTGTGACAGGAGAAGGACTCTAACTCAGGTCTGCGCAGATGCAAAGCCCTGCACTATTTCAAGGGAAAAACAGCAACAGAGATAAGAGAAACCAACATGGACAGACATGAAAACAGACGCGGCAGAGACAGAGCGGGCACAGCCCTGGAAAAGGGAAGAAAAGCATGTCCATCCCTGTGCTGTCTCCACTCAAATGTAGACGGGGAATGGATCATTTTAGGCAGGTGCCTTGCAGCCTTGCATTTAAGAAAAATGCATGGAATTAAGTTCCTACAAAGCTAGGAAAGCTGAACCAAACCATCGTTGGGGCTTGAAATGAGATTTTATGTTTTCCCCATTCTGGGCACTGAGCCATCAATGGTGCCACGTGCCAGACTGGTGAGGACCACTTGTTCGTTAGGGGTGCCAGGGGATGGTGGCTGTCTGCCCAGCCTGACCCAGCGTGACCCTACCCTGGTGGGTGCCACCTGCTCGCAGCCCCACAAGAGGGTTGGGCTCAGAGAACATCCATGCGGGTGTTCTACCTCCTTGCTGCCAAAAGTGTGGCCTACAGGCTGGCAGTTCAGCACCCCGGGGAGCCTGCTCGGGATGCAGGTTTTCAGGCCCTGCCGTCTGAATCAGAATCTGTTTGGACAGGAGCTGGGAGTGATGTATCTACCCATCACAGTTTGAGAAACCCTGTTCCAGTCGAAATCTGAACAGAGGAAGGACAGGCACAGGTCTCAAAGGCCCCTTTCTCCCCCTGCCTGGGGCCCCCAAATCTGAGCAGTGCACACAGCTTCTGGGAGAGCTGAGGCCTGACAGGTTGTAGCTGTGGGTACAGGGGAAGGCAGGAAGGAGGGGCCCTCCCCCACCTGAACTGCTTGAGGTGCCTGCCAGCCTCAGCCAGAGAGGGTGGGGGTGGGGAAGTTTGTCTCCGTCAGCAGATCTTTCTGGAAGGAGAGTCAAGGTGCCCTCAGTTCCCTCTCCTCCCACGTGAGTGTGAGAACACTGTGTGCAGGGACGGAGGGCAGGTGGCCAAGGGCACTAGGTTCACCTTCCCCAGAGGCACCATGGCCTTGACGCCTGTCCCTGCCCCTGCTGGCCCCAAAGGGTCAGACCAAGGAGCTGCTTCTCTCCAGAATAGCAAGGACCTCCGTTCCCCTGCTCCGTGTCCCAGGCCTGGAAGCTTCCCTTTCTCCTTCCTCCCCCGACTCCTACTAAAGCACCTTCTCCCCTCAGCCTCCTCCAGGCCACTTGGCCTGCAAGGCCAGTCCCTCTGACCCTCAGACCCCAGCAGGTGTGGCCCTCAGCTGGATCTCAGCACTTCACTCCTTAAAGAGACCCTGAGAACAGAGACTCAGAGGCCATGGGTAGCTGTGATGGCGAAGAGTTGTGCCCCAGTCTCAAGCCTGGGGAAGGGGCTGGACTGCCACTTTTAGCCCACCGAAGTAGACGTCATCTAGTTCTGGAGGTTCTCAGTCCTGGCTGCACACTTAACTCTCGTGGAGAACTTTCAAAACCGCAGAGGCACACGGCCTAGCCCAGGCCAATGAAATCAGAATTTCTCGGGACAGGTGGGAGTGATGGGGGAAGAGGCATTAGTATTTTTTAAATACTCAAGTGCAGCCAGGGTCAAAAGAACCACCTAGCCAGTCTACCCGCCTAACTGCTGATGAGGATGTGGTCCAGATGACAACGACACAACTGCGTCCTATAGGAAGGGCTCACTCAGTGTCTCGCAGCACAGCCCAGACCAGCGCCCGCCAGGCAGCACCACAGGCTCCAGGCAGTAGCAGGTCTACCAGCCTCAGGTGGAGGTGCAGAGGGAGCCCGAAGGCTGGGAGAGCCCTCCTCCCTCACCCTCCAGCTGGGAGTTGGTGGGGCAGGGGCAAAATCCGTGCAAAGAGCCCTGCCCCTCAGCCACTGTGTGACCTCAGGCCAGTTGTTCAACCTCCCCGACTCTCCATTTTTTCACATATTTAAAAATGCCTGTGTCAGGTGTGGTGACACACTTGTCATCCCATCGCTTAGGGAGGCTGAGGCAGATGGACCGCTTGAGCCTCAAGAGTTCAAGACAAGCCTGGCCACCATGGTGAGACCCCATTTTAAAAAAAAGGTCAAAATTTAAAAAATTCCTAAATTGCAGACTTTTGGTAAGGATGCCTAACACATGGAGGTTCAGTAAAATGCTGTTGCATGAATGAATGAATGAGGGAATGAATTTACACCTGGTGCTCCACTTAGAAAACTAAGATTTGGAAACCAAACCCAAGAGTCCTGGTCATCCAAGGTTCCTGGGCTTTTGAGACTTCTGCGAAGGCTGGAGGCAGGTGAGGCAGTGAAGGCTTTCCTTCAAGGGGCAGAGTTTATCCACGTGGTGGAGGCCCCAGGACTGCAGGCCAAGGTGTGGGCAACTTGACAAGAATAAGTGCATCATTCATCTTCCAGCAGCCTCCTGCCCCGGCCTGTTCCACTCCACTGTGGGAGGGGCTGGGCTACTCCCCTTCCCTTCACCCGTCTTCCCTGCCAGGGCCCAGGTAGGACACAGGGGCAGGGGGCGGGGCACGGAGATGCGGTGCTGAGATACAGAGATGCTGGCGCAGCTGACCCCTGAGGTGGAGGAGCTGGCAGGACCCCCCATCCTCGGCCGGGAGGGGTGAGTCTAGCCAGCAGAAGGAGGTGGGACCCTCTCAGACTGGTGACAGGTAAGCGGCCTACTCTGACAGCTGGAGGAGGGAAGAGGGTGAGGGAGTCCCTCTCAGCCTCCCCACTGCCTGCAGGCCACGCCCACACCACAGTCCCAGCCAATTTCCTGAACCTCAGACTTCTCACGCGCCCGCTGTGCTTCACCGCCACTGCCGCTGCCCCTTCCGTGAAAGCTGCCCCTCCTGGACTTCCTCCTCTCACTCCTCACCCCCACCCCACGTCACCGTAACCTCCGGTGCCGGCTCCCCACCGCGGGGTGCCCCGGGCCACAGGTGAGACCCGGCAGGGCCCACTGCAATCGGCTCCCTTATCACTGCTTTGATGAGACACAAGCCCTGCAGATGGAGAGATCAAACTAACCTTCCTGGGGCAGGAAGGCGGGTAGGGAGTATCTCCCGGGATCTGAGCTGCCATCCTGGGGCAGGAGGGGGGCACTGGCTTGTTTTCCTTCCTTGAGCAGGTACAAAAGAAGCCACATTCTCGCAGCCCTGCCTTTGAAGCTTGCCTTTGAAACCTGGAGTCCTGGGTCTGTGCCAATCAGGCCCCGACGCCAGTGCCCCCACCCGCCTGGCCCACTCGGCCCTCCACTGATGCTGCTGTCTGGGCTTCGGAGCTGGGAGATCAAAGGGTCCTGGTCCCCTCCTCACCATGAAGTCTAGGACCCAGGGCTGGGGACAACCATCAGGGCCAGGGCACAAACTCGGCTTCCAGAGACTCCCTAACATGCATCCGCATCTATTATCTGCCAGGTGTCCTCACACAGGGATGGCCTCATTCTTCTTCACAGTCATCACTGTGTCCTGTGTCCCCTTTTACAGATGAGGACACTGAGGCTTTGAGAAGTTCAATAACGTATCCCAGCAGTTAGGATTTGAAAACTTCTGATCCCATATCCAGGGCTATCTCCCCCTTGGAAAGTCCTACCACCCTAAAGAGAGAAGATAATTCCCAATTCCTGGCTACCAATCCGGGGATATGCTTCACTCTGCAAAGCCAGCATCTCATAAAAGGCTTCCCTTTTTTGTTTCAAAGTGTGCTGATTTCAGTGGGTCCCTTCCTTCCTGCCCTCCCCTTCACAGGTGGGATGGACAGGCCGCCAGGCATCTGCCAGGGAATCCAGTTTTTCTTCTCTTCCAGGTGCATCAACCCTCCCTTTGTCTTTGAATTTCTGGCAGGAAGGACTGGAGAACCCGTGGAGCAGGAGCAGGAATATCCCTGTCTTGACGTTCAGCTCCCCCTTAGAATGAGGGCGGGGTGGCAGGGGCCAGTCCTCCTGCGCAGGGAGTCAGCCCCTTCCCAGGTGGAGAGAGGCAGAACGGAAGACCTCCCCCATTCCAGTGCCGGCCAGCCGATGCCTCTCTCACCTGACCCCGCACCTGGCCCTCTGCTTCCTCCCAGAACCCCATCTCCTGGCTGCTTACCTCGCTCCAGACAACCTGATCAAAGGCAAGAACCTGGGAGCCATTAATGATCTCCTCTCCTCCTCTCCTCCTCCTCCGCCTCTCTCCCCTCTCCACCCCTTCCTCTGCTCTTCCTGCCAGGACATAAATAAGCAATTCTCCCGGGCGGAACAGGTTGGGCAGAGGCGGAAGGGCCCTTCTACCTCTGTTCCCTCATTTTATAGATGAGCAAGCTGAGGCCCAGAGAGATGGTGACTTTCTTATGGTCACACCACACATTAGTGGCTGAGCTGGGACCAGGAAAATGTTTAGACCTTTGGAAGCCTGAACAGTGAAGAAATATTATTTTCTTACCCTAGTATGGGTGTTTCAAAATAGAAACTATATGAAGCTGTGAGACAAAGCTAACAAATATCAGCTCTGTCCAATAGAACTTTCTGATTTGTTCCTGTGTGTGTGTGTGTGTGTGTGTGTGTGTGTGTAGACAGGGTTTTACCATGTTGTCCAGGCTGGTCTCAAACTCCTGGCCTCCCGAGTAGCTGGTGCTACAGGCATGAGCCACTGTGCCTGGCCCAATAGAACGCTCTGCAGTGATGGAACTATTCTCTATTTGCACTGTCCAATATAATAGCCGCCAGCCACATGTGGCTATGGAGCACTTGAATCGTGGCCAGTGTGACTCAGGAAATAAACGTTTAATTTCATTTCATTGTAATTGACATTTATATAGCTGCACGTGGCTAGTGGCTGTTGTGTTGGACAGCTCTGAGTGACATGCTAAGCAGACATCAATTCTTGCTAGATTTTCTGCTTGCAAAATTCTGGTTAAGTTTATCCAAACTGAACTTTTTGGTTTGGGTTTTGTTTCTGTTTTAGGGGGACCCTAAACCACTAAGTCTGTCATTAAGAAAACATGTCCCGTCTAGAACCCAAATGTGGGTCTGTAAAAAGTAGCAAATACAAAGAAAAATCCTGTGAGATGATGTCAAAAGAGAGAGATGACACCAGGGTAAGCATGGGAGGGCCACCGAAGGGGGACTTCCCTGGAGAAGGTGTGGGGAAGTAGGCTTTAGAGGGTCCATGCAAGGGAGGTGAGTGAGGAGTAGGGGCATCCAGGCAGTGGGAACAGCATAAGCAAAGGCACAGAGGCAGGAAATGCAGGGTATGCTCAGGGCCAGTGTCTTGTTCACAGGATATATGTAGGCTCAGCAGGACATAAAGATTTCCCAGTTTTCTTTCACCTGGTGCTGAGACCATTGTCCAGTTTTCCCAGGGCACCAATGGTGGTCATCTCTGCTGGAGGAAGAGGAGGCCTCTCTGAAACCATGGGAAGGGAAGGGAGCAAGCAAGGAAGGCAGGCAGTGTCTATGGGCCATGGTGATGGAGGGGCCCTGGGTCTTCCCATCTGCATCCTGAGACTGGCAGAGACACCCAGAGGGTGTCACCTATAAAATGAGGGACAGATGCTGAGGCCAGGTAGAATCAGAACCCAAAGGACCTCAGAGTCCCAAACTCCCCACCTAAGTGTGTGCCCCAAGGTCCTCAGTAACAGCATCCTGTTCCAAGTGGTTGAGAGTCAGAAGACATCCCCTCCATGGTCAGGTTAAACGTGTATAAATTATGGATCCAAAAAAACACAAACTATAAATTAATATAAGAAAGAAAAAATGGTGACTGCAATATAGGCAAAAGATAGGAACAGGCAATTCAAAACAGAGGAAACCCAAATAAATGATCAACAAATAGAAACAGATGATCAACCCCATTAGTTCAGGACAGTGCAATTAAAACAACAGTGTGAGGCCAGGCACAGTGGCTTATGCTTGTAATCCCAGCACTTTGGGATGCTGAGGCAGGAGGATCACTTGAATACAGCAGTTTGAGACCAGCCTGGGCAACAAAGGGAGATTCCATCTCTACAAAAACTCAAAAAATTAGCTGGGCATGGTGGCATGCACCTGTGGTCCCAGCTACACAGGAGGCTGAGGCAGGAGGACCATTTGAGCCCAGAAGGTTGAGGCTGCAGTGAGTCATGATGGCATCACTGTACTCCCTCCTGGGTGACAGAGTAAAATCCTGGCTCAAAAAAAAAACCCCCAAGATACAGACAACAACACAAGAACAACAAACAGTGTGATATCATTTCAGATCCGTTAGACTGGCAAAAATGAAAGTCTGATGATGCCCATGCACTGGTGTGGATATAGAGCAACCTAACTCTGCTGGGAGGAGATTATTCAAGAGTTGGGAGATTTGGCCAGGTGAGGTGGCTCACACCTGTAATCCCAGCACTTTGCGAGGCCGACACGGGTGGATCACCTGAGGTCAGGAGTTCGAGACCTGCCTGGCCAACATGGTAAAACCCCGTTTCTACTAAAAAATGAGCCAGGCCTGGTGGCGAGTGCCTGTAATTCCAGCTACTTGGCAGGCTGAGGCAGGAGAATTGCTTGAACCTGGGAGGTGGAGGTTGCAGTGAGCCAAGATTGTGCCATTGCACTCCAACCTGGGTGACAGGGCTATACTTCGTCTCAAAAAAAAAAAAAAAAAAGAGTTGGGAAATTATAAATAGATATTCCCTCTTTGGAGAGCCAATTTGGCAATATCTCAGAAACTGTTAATGTCTGTACCTATTGTTGTATTGATGGTTCCCAGTGACTCACATCTTCCAGTATCCACATCCTCACACACTGACCTGCTTTGATCAGTGGGTTATTGGCAAGAGCAAGGCAAGCAGAGGCTTAATAAGCATTTGCACAGGGCGGCTTGTTCTCTGGAACACTCCCTCTTAGAATCCTGAGGCCACTGTGCTCTGAGAAAGCCCAAGCTAGCCACATGGAGAGGCTATGGAAGAGAAAACTGAGAAACGCGTCTGACAGCTAGAACCAAGGGCCCACGCATGGGGTCCCAGCTGAGCTGTCCCAGACGTTTAAGTCACCCAGGATGTAACCCCAGACATTGTGGAAGGAGACAAGTTGTCCCCACTGTGCCCTGCCTGAATTCCTAACACATAGAATTGTGAGCAAATAAAAGGGATGTTGTTTTAAACCACTAAGTTTGGGGGAGGCTTATGGTGCAGCAGTAGATAACTGATAGACTGTCACCCAGCAATTTCATTCCTAGTTATATGCCCCAGAGAAACTCTTGTATGTGTGCACAAGGAGAAATATACAAGGATGCTTCTTATAGCCTATCAATAAACGAAGGACAAATTGAAGCATATTTCTTCATTCAATAAATACAGCACAGAGCTACATGTAGGAACAAGGATAAAACCCACAAACATACTGAACAAAACACCCAAGGTGCAGAAGTTTATATATGGGATGCCACTTATATAAAGTTTAGAAGTATGCAAACTCATACAATATAATGCTTATGTATTTATAATCTGTAGTTAAAACTTGCACCGAAAAAATAAATCCTAAATTCAGGAGGGTGATCACGTCTGGGAAGGGAGGGAGGACAATGAGTCTTGGGGGAAACATACGGGGGTTTCCATTATACTTATAATGTTTTATTTCTTTAAAAAGATATATATCTGAAGCAAATATAGCAAAATGGATTTAACAAAGCCGCGTAGAAGATACATGAGTTATCATTACGTTGTCGTTTATGGTTTTCTTTGTGTGCGAAATATTTCATAATAAAAAAGCTAATTTAGAAAATAAGAATGGGGTGAGAGGCTCGGAATGGTGAGGACAGACAATTAAAGAACATCTAGAGGCCGGGTATGGTGGCTCATGCCTGTAATCCCAGTGCTTTAGGAAGTCAAGGCAGGAGGATCGCTTGAGGCCAGGAGTTTGAGAGCAGCCTGGGCAACATAGCAAGACCCCATCTTTACAAAAAATAATAAATATTTGCTGGATGCAGTGCTGTACGCCTGTAGTCCCAGCTACTCAGGAGGCTGAGGCAGGAGGATCCCTTGAGCCTGGGAGGTCAAGGCTGCAGTGAGCTATGATTGCACCACTGCACTCCAGCCTGGGCAACAGAAATATTTCATAATAAAAAAGCTAATTTAGAGAACAGAGTCAGACCATGTCCCCGCTGCAAAAAAAAAAAAAAAAAAAAAAAGAGAGAAATGGAGAGAAGGTTCTAATGCCTCCTAGGCCTGGACCTAGGAGGTCCTCCCCAGGTCAGCTGCATTCCTGCCCATGGTTTATTAAGTCTCCTGTGTATCCTTTTCATAGGCACTCCCTTTTTATTAAAAAAAAATTTTTTTTTAATTTTTTAAGGCTGGGCTCAGGTGGCTCATGCCTGTAGTCCCAGCGCTTTGGGAGGCAGAAGCCGAAGGATCATTTGAACTCAGGAGTTCCAGACCAGTCTGGGTGACATACTGAGACCCCATCTTAACAAAAAAGAAAAGAGAAGAGAAAAAAAGAAAGAAGAAAAGAAAAAATTGGCTGGGCATGGTGGTGCACACCTGTAGTCTGAGCTACTTGGGAGGCTGAGGTGAGAAGATCGTTTGAGTCAGGGAGTTCGAGGCTGCAGTGAGCTATGATCATGCCACTGCACTCCATCCTGGGCAGCAGAGAGAGGCCCCATCTGTAAATAAATGATTTTTAAAAAGACTATACGTAGTTGGGTTGCTTCAGCCTGATGGAGAGGGCGCAGAGAAGCCGAGTGGTACTAGAGCACGCAATCAGGACTTAGAAGACCTGAGCACGAGTCAACACCTTCACAGCTCCCTGCAGGACATTTTGCAAATTGCAGTCTCTCTCTGACCCTCAGTTTCCTCCTCTGAAATGTGAGGCTGGTGAATTAGATGAAGGAGAGTTGACAGAGTTATAAGAGCCAACAAGCAGCCCTCCACACCCAGCCAAGGTGACTTATCTCCAGAAGGGAAGGGAGAGCAGGCACTCGAAGAAGCCCCTGGGGACTGTGCTACTCACACCTGTCAGATAATCTCTCAGGACCCTCCACTCCAGGGATTCTAGATATGGCAGGGTCTACCTAAATTCTGTTAAGAGTGTTAGAAAAATTAATGGAACACATATGAGGAGTCTGATGGACACACTCTCCTTGCGTCTTGGGCTAGCCAATCCGTCCATCCATCCATCCATCCATCCATCCACCTATTCATGCATCCATCCATGCATCTATTCATCCATCCATCCACCCATCCACCCATCCACCCATCCATGCATCCATCCATGCATCCATCCATCCACCCACCCATCCATGCATCCATCCATCCACCCACCCATCCATGCATCCATCCATCCACCCATCCATGCAACCATCCATCCATCCATCCATCCATCCACTCAATAAATATTTATTGAGTGCCTATTCTAGGCAGGTACTGTGCAAAGTACTGGAAATTCAGCAGTGAACAAAACAGACATAATAATACTTTACACATTAATCTCAGGCTCACTTCTAAGCACTTTACTTATTTATTCTGAAAACAGTAAAGTAACCACTCTAAGGCTGGAGGCGGTGGCTCATGCCTGTAATCCCAGCACTTTGGGAATCCAAGGGGGCAGATGGTCTAAGCTAAGGAGTCCAAGACCAGACTGGGCAACATGGTGAAACCCTGTCTCTACCAAAATTACAAAAAACTAGCTGGGCGTGGTGGTGCACACCTGTAATACCAGCGACTCATGAGCCTGAGGAACGAGAATTGCTTGAACTCAGGAGAGGGAGGCTGCAGTGAGCCAAGATCGTGCCACTGCACCCCAGCCTGACTGACATAGAGTAAGACCCTGTCTCAAATAAATAAATAATAAAGTAGCCACTCTATAAGTAACCATCTGTGTTACAGACGGGGAAACCGAGGCACAGAATTGTTAAATATCTTGTTCAAGACCACCGGAGTAAGTGGCAGAGCCAGACTAGGAGCCCCAACTTCCCACGCAGCTACGCCGTCTGCAGGCCGCTGTCCGCCCTTCGGGTCTCTCTTTCTGGGCCTTCTCCCCCACAGCTATCTGCGCAGATGTGGCCCTGTCATCTCCAACCTCCAGCTCCCACCAAGCCAAGGCCTTTCCTTATGGCGTGGAGGAGGAGCAGTGAGCCACACAGGAGCCAGGTGGGCCCGCCGCGGGCTGGAGGGAAAGAACATGGTCCCTCGTGTTTGTGAAGTTAGAGACAGCCACTCAGCTCCTGCACAGAGATGGGAAGGGCAGAGCCGTGATTTCCAATTGGCAGAGCCCAGTGGGAGGGGCAGGAAGAGGTGTCTTCCTGGAAGGTGGGTGGGATGGGACCACGTAAGACCTGGAAGTTATCAGTTGTAGTAACTACTGCTTATTGAGTGTTCAGCACTGATTCAAGAGCGTTCTTGACAAATATCTCATTTAATCTTCACAAAACTCCCTTAAGTAAGGGTAAACATTACTACTCTCATTTTATAGACTAGGAAACTGAGTTGAGAGAGGTAACTTGGCCAAGTTGCTAAGCTGAAATTTGAACCCAGGTTTTTTGACAGTTCATCACTCAACTAATATTAATACTTTCGGGAGCCAGGTGCTGTTGTAGGTGCTGAAACAGCAGTGAGCACGAGGTTCCTGCCCTCATGCAGCTTCCATTCCAGCTGGAGGAGGCAGGGAGTAAACAAGTAAACAAATGACAGTCATCTTCTCAAGTATGACAAGCGTTGCGAAGACAGTAGCAGTGAGTCTTATGATTGAGAATGCCTGAGAGACCTCTATTCCTTAACAACGCAATGAACCGGACACCCTGCAAACAGCTTTCCAATATGAAGCACCTAGAAATGCTGGGTAAAATATAACAAATGTCTTATCACAGGTACAGTTAAAGTGGCAAAAAAAACTGAGGGAAATCATCAGGAGTCAACACCAAAGAAGACTGTTCATGTCTTCACCTGGACTCAAGTGAAAAGGAAAAAGCCACTGGGCGTGGTGTCACGTGCCTGTAGTTCCAGATACTCAGGAGGCCGAGGCAGGAGGAGCTCTCTCTCTCTTTCTTTTTATTAAAAAAAAATTGTAGAGATGGGATCTCACTGTGTTTCTCAGGCTGGTCTCCAGCTCCTGCACTCAAGCAGTGCTCCTACCTTGGCCTCCCAAAGTGTTGAGATTACAGGCGTGAGCCAGTGCTCCTGGCAAGGAGGATCTTTTGATCCCAGGTCAAGGCTGCAGTGAGTTATGATTGCCTCACTGCACTCCAGCCTGGATGACAAAGCAAGACCATATCCCTAAAATAAGAAAATGTAAAAGCTTCCCCTGGGAATTCTATAACCATCGGTCTATCTTCATATGGAGAGGGGCTCAGCTGTACACCACCCACGGAGAGCAGAAAACCCAAGGCAGTAAATGAACTAAAACAGACCTATGCTGGTAACAGCCTTAGGATTGAGATAAATACAGATCCTCTCTGGAGAGACAAACCTTCAAGCCAGGCCTCTGTGACTCTCGTACGTAAAGCTCTTCAAGCCTGGCCGGCATTCCCAAACCACACATCACCCGAGGAAACACGCCACCATGAGTGAGCGTCACCAAAACAGTGAGCGCCCGATGGGGAGCCCTGTGGATTTCATACTGTGGAGTCATCAGAGAACCCCAAAAATGTGTCTATCTCCCAGGTTTAAAAAGGAAGTGACATGAGATTGGTGGTGAGGGAAGAGGTTTTGAGGAAGATTCTTGAGCCAGCCACGCAGAGAGGAGAAGAGCATCCCAGGCAGGGGACAGAGCAGGTGCAGAGGCCCAAGGCCGGACTGAACTTGGCCTGCTGTGTAACAGAAGGAAAACAGAGTCCGGCAGTGTGGGTGACTTTAGGGAGTGCAATACAGGACGAGGTGTGAGCAATAGGAAGGGGCCTGACCATGGAGATGGGCCCTGTAGGCCCCTCGAGAGGCTTTTATGGGAAGTGGCATGGAGTACTTTAATCAGGAACTTGACATGAGTTGATATGCATTTTTATTTACATATTTTAAAAATTATTTTGAGACAGAGTCTCTCTCTCTCTGTCGCCCAGGCTGGAATGCAGTGGCGCAATCTCTGCTCACTGCAACCTTCACTTCCTGGGTTCAAGTGATTCTCATGCATCAGCCTCCTAAGTAGCTGGGATTATAGGTGTCTGCCACCACACCCAACCTATTTTTGTATTTTTAGTTGAGCTGGGGTTTCACTGCATTGGCCAGGCTGTTCTCGAACTCCTGCCTGCCTCAGCTTCCCAAAGTGCTGGGATTACAGGCATGAGCCACTGCGCCCGGCCCTTGATCAGCATTTTTTAAAGGGTCCCATGTCGGGGTGGATTGTAGGGAGGAAGCATGGTGGCAGGGTCCCTGTTAGGACCTAAGATTCCAACTCTTCCAATCTTCTCTGGAAGAAGACCCTCCCCAGAGAGGGATCCCTGGGGAGTTCGTGTATTGAGGTGGGGGTTGGGGGTAGATGGGAAGAAACTGTTGATCAGCAAACTCAGCCAGAGAGGAAGAAATAAGAAGCTGAGCCTGGATAGCCCGTTCTGACCCAGACCCATTGCCCAAATTAATGATTCACTGATTCATTCAGTAAAATGCTATTGAGAGTCTCCCAAGTTGCCAGGTTCTAGGGATGCACCAGGGCTTGGGGGTGAGAGGCCTGGTCCCTGTCGTGAAGGGTTTTGCAGTCACAGACAATGAGAACCCATGGAGAAAGTTCTGGGCCAGTGGGAGAGGAAAGGCCAGTGCCCGTTCTCAGGGAGGGAGCAGTGTCAGGAAGAGCTTCTCAGACGGTGATAGGAACTGTTCCTCCCCCCAGATCTCAGATACCCAGCCCATCTCCAGCTGAACCTCCTTGTGCCCCTTGCTATAGAAGGGCAGCGCGTGGGCGGTCACATCTCTCACCCAGAGCTCCCAGCTGGAAGGAGAACTTCTCTGTGGTGCCCTGGGGAAGGAAGAGCAGAGACAGCAGCCGATTAAAGCAGCCACAAGCCTGACAGCCCGCCCTCCCTTTACTTCTGTTCTCTGGTTTGATCATCATGGCAATCTGAGGATGTCAGTAGGGTGGGGACCACCACCCCATGTCACAGATAAAGACACTGAGGCTCAGTGAAGCTCAGGGCCTTACCCACAGCCTCACAGATAAGGTGTGGCTGGGCCCACACCAGAAATGTCCTCTGTTCCAGCGCTGTTGAGAGGAACATGTGTGTGTGGCCTTCCTCCCGAGCCCATGGCCCTCAATCCCACTCCTGCGCAGGCCCAGCTGCCCTTGGCCATCAGGGCTCTGGCAGCTGAGGGAGTGACAGCCAAGACACGGCCAGAAGCAGAGAAGCTCAGGGCAACCACGCCAGCTTCCCAGGTTGGGCTTCCCAACTTCTCCCGAAGTTTCCCGGGAAGAGTCCCCTGGAATGGGGCACCCGGAACGAACTTTATAAAATTCTCCACAACCAGCCAAGCAGAACCTATTTTCCCTCACAATGCAATTAACGGCACCAACATTTACAAAATATGATTACAAGCGCTTTGGTTAAGTAGAGGAAAGTATATTAGATAGCAGCGAGGGGTTGATCTTAATGTGCATTTTTTCGAGAGACTTGCATTTTCTTTGTGCAAATAAAGAGGCCCTAAATTCTCCATAGGCACTAAAATCAATGCAGTGGAACCATGATAACAAACACAGGCTCCACTTTTTGCTACATCCCCCAATTAATTAAGCCTTTCACGGGCATGTAATTAGGAACATTAGCAAGTCATAAAATTGCCGTGAGTCTTTAAATTATGTGCTGGCCCTCAGCAATTTGTTTTTAATTCCTTCTGAAGACAATGGCACTGCGGGGCCCAATAGATCTTCATAGCGCCTACTGCGCTCTGTAACAGCCTTGCCCGGGCTCCCCTCCTGGCAGCTCCAGTGCCCGCATTTCAGCTCCCAGGGTCCGGGAAGTGCCTGGCAGCTCTGCTTCTCCTTCTCTCTCTCTCCTGCATCATTCCTCCTCTTCCTCTTTCCTTGTGCTTTTCTCTGTCTCCTTTCATCTTTATTTTGATTCTGCTTTCCCTCAGCCTCTTCCTCCTCTTTAGTTTGTCCTCCACTCTTCCTTTTTCCTTCCCTCCTTTTCTCATCTTCCTCCTCCCTTCTTTTCTTGACCCTCGACTTGCTCATCTTTGTGTTTGCTTCCTCTTCTTTTTCTATCTTCCCTTTATTTATCCTTTTTCCTTCCCTATCTTTTTCCTTCCCCTCCACGGTTTTCTTTGTTTGAGGCAAGGTCTCACTCTGTTGCCCAGGCTGGAGTGTAGTGGTGCAACCACAGCCCACTGCAGCCTGGAACTCCTAGGTCCTCCTGCCTCAGCCTCCTGATGGGACCACAGGTGTGCTCCACCACACCTGGCCAATTTTTAAAAATTATCTTGGGCTGGGCACGGTGTCTCACACCTGTAATCCCAGCACTTTGGGAGGCCGAGGCGGGTGGATCACAAGGTCAGGAAATCGAGACCATCCTGGCCAACATGGTGAAACTCCATCTCTACTAAAAATACAAAAATTAGCTGGGCATGGTGGCGCATGCCTGTAATCCCAGCTACGCGGGAGGCTGAGGCAGAAGAATTGCTTGAACCCAGGAGGCGGAGGTTGCAGTGAGCTGAGATTGTGCCATTGCACTCTGGTCTGGCGCCTGGCGACGGAGCGAGACTCTGTTTCAAAAAAAAAAAAAAATTATCTTGTAGGCCAGGCACAGTGGCTCACGCCTGTACTCCCAGCACTTTGGGAGGCTGAGGGGGGTGGATCATCTGAGGGCAGAAGTTGAAGACCAGCCTGACCAACATGGTGAAACCCCGTCTCTACTAAAACTACAAAAATTAGGCCAGGTGCACTGGCTCATGCCTGTAATCCTAGCACTTTGAGAGGTGGAGGCAAGTGGATCATGAGGTCAGGGGTTTGAGACCAGCATGGCTAATATGGTGAAACAACGTCTCCACTAAAAATACAAAAATTAGCCAGGCATGGTGGCGTGTGCCTGTAATCGCAGCTACTTGGGAGGCTGAAGTGGGAGGATCACTTGAACCTGGGAGGCAGAGGTTGCAGTGAGCAGAGATCATGCCTCTGCCACTCCAGCCTGGGCAACAGAGCAGGACTCTGTCTCAAAAATAAACGAACTAAAAAAATTAGCCAGGCGTGGTGGCAGGTGCCTGTAGTTCCAGCTCATCAAGAGGCTAAGACGTGAGAATTGCTTGAACCTGAGAGATCGAGGTTGCATTGAGCCGAGATCACGTCACTGCACTCCAGCCTGGGCAACAGAACAAGAACTCTGCCTCAAAAAAAGTAAGTAAATATAAAAGTTATTTTGTAGAGATAGGGTCTCACTGTGTTGCCCAGCTGTGTTGCTTGAACTCCTGGCGTCCCAAAGCCCTGGGATGACAGGCATGAACCATGGCAGCTGGCCTTCCACCACGGTTTCCTTGTCTCTCTTCCTCCTCCCTCCCCTCTTCTTTCCCTGCTTCCCCCACCCCCACCCACCCCCCAGCACAAGACTCCTCCCTGCCCTCCCTGTGACCCCTCAGGAGCGAGCCAGGCACAGGGGCCACTCCCCCTCCCTTACCCTCCCACTGGACCCCGCTCCTGGCTCCTCAATTCCCATCCATGTTGTAAAGCACGTCAGAGGCCATCTAGCCTGACCTGCCAGCCCATGATTTGTGGCATCAGTTATACCCCTAGGGAGCCAAACCCTGAAGCAATCTGGAGGTGTCTAAGGGGATGAGGGGCCGGGGTGATGACCCCTCTCCCGCCACCCTTCCTCCTCTGCGGGCCAAGCAGAGGACTGTGGTGTTTGCCTTGCTGGCCAAATGCTCTAGAAAGGATCTATGTCTGCCTTTGCACTCGTCGGCCCGGGCCCTGGCACCCACTGCAATCTGTGGCCCTGCCAAGCCTGTTGCCGCCAGCTTCAGGCCTCAGCAGAATTCCATCTTTGGGCTCAGGCTTTCTAAACCCAGCTCCGCCCTTACATCTTTCACCCACACTTCCCTTTTCTGTCATCCAGAGGTTTCTAGCATGAATCAAGATCTACTGGAAGATGTTGACCTGAGCCCAGAATAGCACCCCTGTCCCCTGCTTCCAGCCCCATTAGCCAATCAAACCCTTTTCCAAGGTGTACAGAAATTTTGGTTAGAGAAGGACCCACTTCTGTCTGGGCCCCTGTCCCCTTCCTCTGTACCACCAGTATTCCACCCCACTCCCGGAGGTCACAAGACTTCTGTGAAATCTTAGAATCTCCAAGCTTTGGCGCCAGGAGGAACATTACAGAAGAGCACAGTGGTGCAATCACAGCTCGCTGCAGCCTCCAACTCCTGGGTCAGGCCATCCTCCTGCCTCAGCCTCCCGAGTAGGTTCCTGTGGAAGCTGTCCTCGGTGTCTTCTCAGCCTCTCCTTCCAGTGAAAACCAGCTCTTTCTGTCCTTCCCAAGGGCGATAGGCATTACAAGCGCTGGGTGGTGTAGAATTTTTCATTCTACTTGCCTTCTGGGCACACAGCAAGATTGTCTTCTCCACCCCACCGAGGTTAGGCACGGCCTTTGTGTTTTGTGTGGACCAATGAAATGTGAGCAGAAGTGGTATGTGTCATTCTGGTGGAAGCACTGAAGAGCCGAGGCACAATTCTCCATGTCATTTCCTGGCCACCATGGAAGCACGTGTTTTAAATGAAGACGCCATGGTGGAAATGGCCTGGAACCTCTGTCATCACGTGGTGGCGGCTTCCCTGGAAATCTGCTCAGACTCACAGAAGATTTTTTGATAAGTAAAAAATAGATTTTTGTTGCATTAAGCCGCTGAGACTTTGGTGATGTTTGTTACCACAACGTAACCCATCCTGTTCTGACGAATCCACCAAGAAAGAGCCTCTGATTGGTCCAGCTTATCTTTTTGCCCAGACTTATCATGTGAACTTGTTTGTTTATTTTCTCCTTGACCATTCACCGAGCCAGTGGGGGGCTTAGGCCTTTAGGTCAGAGGCTTATGCTATCCCAGTCAGGGAAAACAGTTCATTGTGTAAGCTTCCCATACTCACCAGAATAAATGTAACTTAACTTCCTATTTTTATTTATTTATTTATTGAGACCAAGTCTCGCTCTGTCACCTGGGCTGGAGTGCAGTGGCGGGATCTCAGCCCACTGCAACCTCTGCCTCCTGGGTTCAAGCGATTCTCATGCCTCAGCCTCCAGAGTAGCTGGGACTACAGACACACGCAGCCACATCCAGCTAATTTTTGTATATTTAGTAGAGACGGGGTTTCACCATATTGGCCAGGCTGGTCTCAAACTCCTGACCTAGTGATCTTCCCGCCTTGGCATTCCAAAGTGTTGGGATTACAGGCATGAGCCACCACCCCTGGCCAACTGTTTCTTAAATGCAACATACTTTCTTGCGTTGACCTACAAGGCCTTCAGTGAGTTCACATTCTCTGTGTACCTCTCTCCAACCACATTTTCTTCTTCTTCCAGCCTTCTTTCACATCTCAGGCCCCAGAGACACTGAGCTTCTCTTCATTCCTTTATCACATCAGCTCTGTCACAAGCCATCTCTTTATACATGCTGTTCCCTTTGTCTAAAATGCTGTTCCAATCACATCTCCACCTGAGGAGATACTGATTTTAAAATGTTTTAAAATGTTATTGTGTATATTTAAGACTTACATCATGATGTTATAAGATACATTATTTGGCTGGGCATGGTGGCTCATGCCTGTAATCCCAGCACTTTGGGAGGCTGAGGCAGGCACATCACCTGAGGTCAAGAGCTCGAGACCAGCCTGGCCAACATGGTGAAACCCCATCTCTACTAATAATACAAAAATTAGCTGGGCGTGGTGGTGCATGCCTATAATCCCAGCTACTTGGGATGCTGAGGCAGGAGAATCGCTTGAACCCAGGAGGTGGAGGTTGCAGTGAGCTGCATTCCAGCCTGGGCAACAAAGCCAGACTTTGTCTCAAAAAAAAAAAAAAAATACATTATCTATCTATCTATCTAGATATAGTTATAGTAAGATGGTTACTACAGTGGACAAAATCAACATATGTATCATCTCACATAGTTACCATTCCTCCTCTCTGGGCTGTGGTAAGCCCAGCTACAATCTACTCATTAACAAAATTCCTGACTACACTATTATTAGTCTTCATGTTGTTCATTAGAGCTTTCAGCTCCTTCCTTCTACGTATTTGCTACTTCCTCTCCCTTGACTTGCATCTCCCATTTCCCTCCCCCATCCCGACCCTGATAACCAGTATTTTATTCTGTTTGTATGTATTTGACCTTTTCTAAATTTTTTTAGATTCCACATATAGATGAGATCATGCGACTGTCTTTCTGTGTCTGGCTTATTCACTTACAGAATGTCCTCCAGGTCTATCCATGTTGAGACAAATGGCAGGCTCTCTTCCTTTTTTAAGGCTGAATGAGGTTCCAATTGTGTCTGTGTATGTATGTGTATATATATATATATATATATACACACAGTGGCTTAATGCAACAAAACCTTTTTGCTTTCTGTATATATATATATATATGCTCATATACATATGTACTCACGTGTGCGTACGCGCGCACACACACACACACACACACATATACACACCATGGTTTCTTTCATCCATTTATTGAAGGACACTGGTTATTTCCAAATCTTGACCATTATGAGTAGTGCCGCTGCAGTGAGCATGAGCGTGCAGATGCCTTTACAAGGTGGTGATCTCATTTCCTTTAAGTTATATGCTTGTCCTATGTTTCATTTCTTTAGGAACTTCCACACTGTTTTCCATAATGGCTGCACCCATCTACTCTTCTGTTTTTAAAAGTCCCAGGTCAGAACACTGCCTGTTCTCACTTAGAAGGGGGAGCCAAACGATGAGAACACATGGACACATGGGGGTGAATAACACACACTGAGGCCTGTCAGGGAGGTGGGGGAGGGAGGGCATCAGGGAGAACAGCTAAGGGGTGCTGGGTGATGGGTTGATCTGTGCAGCAAACCACCATGGCACAGGTTTACCTATGTCACATCCTGCACATGTGCCCCAGAACTTAAAATAAAAGTTGATTAAATTTAAAAAGTCCCAAGCCCAATATTACCTGCTCTTTCTAGCCATCCTGGTCAGCCCTGATCTATGCCCACGTGCATAGATCTAGACTCACCACGTGCACCTGCACTTCTTTGCTTATCTGTCTGCCCACCTGGTCTTTCCGAGACGGCAAGGATCTCATGAGGTGAGCAGCGTCTCTGCCACCTTTCCACCTCTCCTCACTCCGACACATTGCTAACGATGACGAGAAGGCCAGCATTTACTGACTGCCCACCACTGCCCTGCACTGGGCGAAATGCCGTACAGAGCTGATCTCTTTGAACAATCACTGTTACTGTCCTGTTCCATAGCCTCCAGGACCTCTACACTTGATTGCCTCCCTGTGGTCCTGCAGAGAGTCTTAGTAATACTCTGTTGAATGAATGAATGTTGCCTTCATGAAATTACTAAATGAATAAATTAATTCTGACTTATCCACAAAGAAGAGAGCAGGAATTCATGAAACACATCCACAAAAAAGTTAAAGATGACCTCCTCCCTCATTCACAGAGGCCTGCTTTGTAAACTGCCTAGGCAGCTGTGAGCCTGTCTTCAGGGAGTCTGGACGGTCAAGGTGTCCCCAGCGAAAAAAGGACACATTCCCCCTCATGCTGGCACATGCAGTCATTCCCTGACCCTGGCCCACAGCCCCCTTCCAGCCCCAACCAGGACCCACTTTCATTCTCAGCCCCAAGGCAGGTGAGTGCCCCAGGAGCCCAGCCTGAAGGCAGCTGCATTCCCTCAGGACAGAGAGCTGTGGGTAGAAGCCTGGAGAATGGAGTCTAACCTTCAGTAAGTGTTTTCTTGCTGTCATCCGAAAATCTAACGCAAAGCCTGCAGAGAATGTGCGCTGGAGACATACATTATACCCAGAGCTTTTTACCTCGCACATGTGACCCTGCCCATCATGAGCTGTGCGTTTTATTTTTGCTGGTGGGACACAAACCGCCTCCCACTGCAGCATATATCAAGGGAAAGAAGGTTGAACTTTCTTTGCATTAATATAAATAGCTGTTTAGGCCTCATTCCCCAGCCTGGGACCCTCTGTGCTCTTGTCCTTCATCTACTCCATTTGGCATCTGGTTCAAGTTTGGTTTATTTAGAGCCCAGGTCGGCGGGCTTTTACATATTAAAGGGGCATTTTAAAAAAGCATTTTCTATTCTAATTTGGGGGAGCCAAGCTCTTTAGGGCTTTCGGGAGCGGTGTCCACCTGATTTACATTTTCCCCATTGGAGCAGAGCCACAGAGGCACATTAGAATGTAAATAATAGTGATGGATACATGTATCTTTAAAGATCCATTTTCTCTCATTTTTTCTTTCTTTGAGGGGAGGGGATAGGCCAGGGAGGAACTGAAGTATTCAGGCTGTGGGGGCAGAGGAAAAAGGAGGGAGGATGTGCTGGGTTTTCTGGGAGGTCTGCAATTCAGAGGGCTGGGGTGCCAGGGTCTCTGCAGGATGCAAAGCCAGTCCCTGCTTTGTCCGGGGAGAGGCTGCTGCACTGCAACTGAGCTGGTGTTCACATATTGGCTCCAGGTGGGGTGCTGGGGCCCACGCCTGTAATCCTAGCACTTTGGGAGGGGGAGGCAGAGGTGGGCGGATCACGAGGTCAGGAGTTCGAAACTAGCCTGGCCAACATGGTGAAACCTGGTCTCTACTAAAAATATTTTAAAATTAGCCAGGCATGGTGGCAGGAGCCTATAATCCCAGCTACTCCGGAGGTCGAGACAGGAGAATCACTTGAACCCAGGAGGCAGAGGTTGCAGTGAGCCAAGACGCT
>NW_016107436.1:4383311-4400674 GCF_001604975.1 Cebus imitator
AAAAAAAAAAAAAAAAAAAATTGGCACCAGCGTGGCTTTGGGAAGTTCCCTTCACCTCTCTGAGCCCGTCAGGCCATGGGGTCATAGAAATCATCCCACACCGGGTCTCCATGAGGAATAAGTTAGGTGACACCTGTGAAACTGGCACAGTGCTCGACGCACAGCCCATGAGCAGCTTTATTCACGTTGGCTTTTGTTTGTTATTCCTCTCCTTGTAAATCTTGTCTTGTAGCCCAAGCTCTGGTGCCCCGCACATGGCAGGCACCTGATTGGTGTGTATTAGCTGGACTCCGTTCATTCAATGGCAAGAAATTTACCTAAGCTTGGTGCAATGGCACATGCCTATAATCCCAGCTATTTGGAGGCTGAGGTGGGAAGATTGCGTGAGCCCAGGAGTTTAAGGCTGCATTGAGCTGTGATGATGCCGCTACGCTCAGCCTGGATGTCAGAGGGAGACTATCTGAAAAAGGAAGAGAGAAAGACACTAACCCAGCTCCTGCCGTGGGCTGGAGGAAGATGATGATTGAGATGTGGTTCCTCACCCCTACCCACCTGCCACTCCTGCCAAAGGCTCCTGTCTTACCCGCCTCCTGGTGGCCTCCATCTGAGCCATGCCTTCCCATTCTTTCAGTGCCCTAAGCCCATGACTGCCTCTCCTCTCTGCTTCACCTGAAAAGATCCCATTCAGCCCCATTCCAGGAAGCCTCTCCGATCCTCCCAGCTGGGTCAGGTGCCCTCCTTGAGGGTCTGGAGTGCCCATTACTTCCTCCCACCATGCTGCTTACCATCCTACATGGTAACTGGTATGTCTGTATATCCTACAAGCCCCAGGAGAAGAGGAATTTTGTCTGCTTTGGTCACCTTTATATCCCCAGCCTGGCAGATATTAGGTGCTCAATACATGGTTGTTGAATGAATGAATCTCTGTATAACCAAACCAACACTTAACACACACTAGGTGCTCAATACATGTTTGTTAAATTAAATGATGAAGTTGATGATTTCAAGGAATTCACAATCTCATCAGGATCAACACACGTGCTGCTATTTTGTACAAATGAAGCTCAGAAGGAGCAGCTGGGAGAGCCAGGAGGGCTTCCCAGAGGAAGTGGTAGGTCAGTAGGGTCTTGAAGAATGAGTAGAGGTTGTTCCAGAGGGAGAGGGAGAGATGTTGAACAGAGTGCAGATGATGACGGGGAGACACCCTGAATGGAAATACCAAGAGACTTCATTCCTTCCTGGATCTTGGGCTGGGATGCTGTTGTTAGCAACTTGGGATGGGCTTCATCTGGGATGTGTTTCCAAATGCGGGCACAGGTATAGCTCATGGTGGGAGCAGGAAAGGCTGGAGCAGCGGCAGGGCGGGGGAGGTGTCTGGTCTCAGCTGTAGCTGGGAAGTGGGAGGGAGAGTAAGGAGAGAATGTCCACCCCTTATCCCTGAAAGGACACCCGGCTTAGGTGCTCAAGACCAGGCAGGAAACAGGCCTGGTTCCCAGAGCCTCTGAGAGGCCAGGACAGTAAGGATGGAGGAGGAGATGAGAAGAAGGTGCCCTCCTGGCCTCGATTTCCCTAGCCAAGAAGGTTGGGCTGATATGATTGCTTCAGAAATCCAAGGGAGAAAGCCTAGAGCTGTCATTCAGGGAGCAGTGGTGATGTCAGAAGCAATGACAGCGTCTTGGAGAAAACAGAGCGGGAGAAGGAAAGAGAATCAGGGGCCAGAGGACCCCGTGACCCAGAGAAACAGGAAGTTATGGTGAGGGGAGTGGGAAATGGGTGTTGGGACATAGGGGCATAAGGGGTGCAGAATGGTGGGGGGCAGGGGAGCACCTCCTAGGGAAGGAGGTTCGGAGGCTCGGCTGTAGCGGTGCTGGGAGGAGAGGAAGGTGGCGGGGACTGGAGGCGGAGAGCAGATGAAGACGTTCTTTCATCTTCCTGGCAAGAAGGGGCCCAGCTGTGATAGGGAGAATGACGGAAAGTCTCATTGGAGCTGTTGGTTTGAAAGAATTTGTCTTTGGAACAAGCTTTTTATCAGTCAGCTTTAAAGATCAGCATTCCTTAGAGGCTGCTCCATCTTCCTCTGTTTCTCCCTCGCATCCCCTCCTTCTCTTGGTCCCTCTGCCTCCCTTCACATCTCACGGTCCCTTTTTTGGCCCATGTTTGTCTGGGTGGTTTTTCTGCTCCTGGGAGTTCCTCGCCCTCTTCTTCTGCCTCACTGCTCGCTGACAACAGGCCAGGCCCTGCTCTGTGTCTCCAGGTGGCTGCGGGGACAGAGAGGAAAGAGGGCAGGGGCAAGACTGGCAGAGCCACCAGTCTGTGATCTAGGCTGGGCCCCAGGGAGGGGAAGGGGTGGGGAGAGCTGCGGGCCATGGGGTCACTTGTCCCCGCCACAGCCCCCCTCTCCTAGCCAAAGTACTTTTGCTCATCACGGCCAACTGCCCAGGTATGGCTGTCATCTGTCCTGTATCCACAGCAGAGGCAGGTTCATGGAGCCAAGGGAGAGGGGCTAGTGTTTACAGGGTGTCAGGCGCTCTTCCACGTTAGCCAGAGAGGAGTCTGGGCCTCATTTTCCCCACGGGAAACTGAGGCATCTCACTCTCATGAGGCAAATGAGGGAATTCCAGATGGAACTCATGGCAAGGAGGGGGCTGGCTCGAGGGTCAGAAGGAAGCCGAGCCAGAAAAAGTCGGGGGCTGGGCCACCCTCTTTTTCCAGTCCCTGTCCTTTCTCATTAGCATTTTATGTTCCCCACCATCAACCCAGATTGCCTGGGCTTATCTGATCTCCTGCCCTGGCTGGGATGGCCGAGGACTCTCATTTCCCCCAGGTGTTCAAACTGGGTGTTCAAGCTGAAAAGTTAATGATTTGTTTTTCTTGGAGGGGATAGGGCTTGGGGGTGGGCAAAGGGTCACAGGTTTCCTTGGAGTCACCAGGAGCTTCCTTCTTTCTTTTTAGTACAGGAGGGGCTGTGAGCTGGTGAGGAGGGAAGGGAGTCAATTGGTGGCCTGGGTCTCAGGCCTGAGATGCAGCTCCAAGAAACCCCAACCCGGGGCCAGCAACTAAGCCATTTCTGAGATGCCTCATCAGCACCCCACCCTCCAGAGCTTGGGGGTGACCCTCTGGGGCACCAGGCTCTCTCCCCACACCCGGGCCCTGCTATCCCCATGTCTGGAATGGGAGGGGTCTGTGCTCCCTAAGAAGCAGGGAGTGAGCCAGGCCATGTGTACAGAGAGGCATCAATTTCACAGGGCTTGCTCCTGAGTGGGTTTCACATAAAAGGATTAAAGCGAGAGGAAGCGCAGAGGAAATGAGATGTTGGACACCTTGTTAAACGGGCTGTCAGGGCTCCCAGAGCGTGGGTGCTAACTCTATTCCCTGCCTCCACAGAGAGCAGGCCAGGCCATTACCTGAGCCATCAAAGATAGGGCGTGTGAGTCCGGAGAGTTTGGCAGCGCCTGGAGGACCAAGAGCAGGGCCGGGCAGGAAGAGGAGGCCTGGACTAGCCCCACTGCCTCCTCCCAGACCTCATTCCTGTGGGAATTCCTGAGGACTCAGGGGAAATGGAGGCACAAAGCCGCCTACCTGTGCCCAGGGAGCTCCTGGCCCTAGGATTAAATCACAGCACTATTTGGGCGTGGGGAGATAGGTGGGAGGGCATTTGACCTAATGATGCGTAGATTACCATTTCCTTCCTTATCTTAACACCAAGGGACGTTCTTTTTCCTGAGCCTGGAATTGGCTCAGTCTGTGAATGAGCCTGATGGGATCAGCACTTTTCCTGGAGAGATAAGGGGGCGTTATCACGGTGGAGGGAGGTCTTCCTCTGGGAGGAGCAGCAGAGAGGAGGAGGACCTGGGGCTGGGGGCCATGCTGTGGGGAGGGGCCGAGTGGCCTCTCAGCCACGTAGCTCACCCATCTATACGAGGACCCCTGGCCATTCTCCCTGGCTATCCCTCTTCTGTCTGGACTGCTTCTTGCCCGCTTCACCCAGCCAGTTCTTGCTCATTCTATTTATTTGTTTGTTTGTTTGTTTTGAGACAGTCTTGCTCTGTCACCTAGGCTGGAGTGCAGTGGTGCAATCTCGGCTCACTGCAACCTCCACCTCCTGGGTTCAATTAATTCTCTTGCCTCAGCCTCCTGAGTAGCTGGGATTACAGGTATGCGCCACCACGCCCTGCTAATTTTTGTATTTTTAGTACAGACAGGTGGCCAGACTGGTCTCGGACTTCTGACCTCAGGTGATCTGCCTGCCTCGGCTTCCCAAAGTGCTGGGATGACCAGTGTGAACCACCATGCCTGACCAATTCCTGCTGACTTTTTAGACGGTTCACAGCCCTGGTTGAACTTTCGGATCCCCTGGGAGACGCTACACACTTACCCAAGCCAAGACCCACTGCAGACCATGCAGCCGGAATCTCTGAGGCTCTGGGCAGGGTCTTCAAATCCCTCTTGCAGGTGCCCTGGGAGGCTTTCCCTAATGCCTCAGGCTGTTAGGGACCCACCCCCCTCTGTCACCTCAGCTCCTCAGGCAGATCTCCATGGGTCACACCTACCACAGGACAGGGCAGTTTTCTGTTTACCTTTCTGTCTAGACCTCCCACCCCAGACACTTAATCCTGTACTTGGTGGGTTGTGGGAGGCTTGGAATGAGAGCAGGTCTTAAGTCATCTTCCCGTCTCCTCTACCTGCAGCAGGAGCTGCATAGAGCTGGTGCTGGTGTGCACACAGAATGTGTGATGATGGCATGTCATTACCTCCTCTGAGATGCAGGGGTGGGAGGAGAGTTAGCAGAGGTCCCCTCATCTTGCCTAGTGGGAGTGCAGATGGGGTTTCAGGACAACCCCTCCCCTGTCCCCACCCCACCGTCTTTGATTTTTCAATTTAAATTTTTTTTAGAGACAGAGTCTCACTCTATCACGGAGACTGCAGTGGGGTGACACAATACAGCTCACTGCAGCCTCGGAACTCCGGGCTCAGCCTCCTAAAGTTTTGGAAATACAGGCGTGAGCCACCACATTCAGCCATGCACTGATTTTTTTTTTTTGAGATGGAGTCTCGCTCTGTCACTCAGGCTGGAATGCAGTGGTGCGATCTTGGCTTACTGCAGCCTCCAACTCCCAGGTTCAAGCGATTCTCTTCTCGTGCCTCAGGCTCCCTAGTAGCTGGGATTACAGATGAGCAACATCACACCCGGCTAATTTTTGTATTTGTAATAGAGACAGGGTTTCACCATGTTGGCCAGGCAGGTCTCAAGTGATCCTCCCCCCTTGGCCTCCCAAAGTGCTGAGATTACAGACATGAGCCACTGCACCCGGCCCACTTGGCCCACCCACTGATTTTTAAATTTTCAACATGGGGAGATGAGAGTTTAGATCAGAGATCAGCAAACTTTTTCTGCAAAGAGCGAGGGTAGGCTGGGCACAGTGCTTCATGACTGTAATCCCAGCACTTTGGGAGGCCAAGGTGGGAGGACTACCTGAGATCAGGAGTTCGAGACCAGCCTGGCCAACATGGTGAAACCCCATCTCTACAAAAAAATACAAGAATTAACTGGGCATGATGGCTCATACCTATAATCCCAGCTACTCAGGGGGCTGAGACAGGAGAATCGCTTGAACCCGGGAGGCAGAGGTTGTGGTGAGCCAAGATCGTGCCACTGCACTCTAGCCTGGTGACAGAGTGAGACTACGTCTCAAAAAAAGAGCCAGGGTAGTAAATATTTTAGGATTGATGGGCCATAAACTCTTTGTCTCAGCTACTCACCTCTGCCGTGGTTGTTCGAGAACAGCCAGAGACATAACATAAATGAGTAGCGTGGCTGTGCTCCATAAACGCTTTATTTGTGGATGCTGAAATCTGAATTCGATATAAGTTTCACATGTGGCAACATTTCTCCTGTTGATTTTTTTTCAGCTTTTAAAAAAGTCATCCCTCGCTCCTGGCCATATACGAAAGGGGCAGGCCACCTGGAATAGGCCAATGGGCCATCATTTAGGGATTCCTGGTTTAGGTGAAATTGTTCACGGAAGTTCCCAATTCCAAGCTTGCAGCCCGGCTCTGTCCTCCCCCCCGCCCCCGACCCCCACTCACTCCTGAGGTTACCAGGGACCTAGGACACACCAGCCGCCTCTCGATAAGATAGAGGTATGTGTGTGAAGGGACTGGAGCAGTGAGCGGAAACCCTGATCCCTCCAGGGAGGGGGGCAGGAGCGTGAAGGCTGAGAATCTGAGAGACGTGCTGATAAGTAATGTGGTTTCACTTCAGGTCATTTCCTGAAAGTCAGATCCACTTTTCACGTGAGGACAAGAGTGGGAGCTTCCGAATTCACTCTCGGGTCCTCCAAATTAAAAGCCAAATAGGATGTAGCTTTTGCCTGGGCTGTGTCTTCATCTGTCAAGAGCAGTTATCTTCAGCTTGCCACCGGGGACTGCTACTGTCTGTCACTCACCCCCACTCACTGCCTGTATTGTTGCTGTGGGGGCGTGCACACCCCAGCAGGCGGAGGTGTCCAGTAACGGGTCCGAGATGCCGCTGGTTATTCCAATAAGCAGGGAGGCGAGATTAGGGGCCCCAGAGGGAAGACTGACCTGGCCAGGTCTTTAGAGGAACCTGCCACTGCTGGCCCAAACTTCTAGCCACGGTCTTGCCACTTAGGGCCTAGGCTAGACTCTTGCAGGTTCTCTCTGGAAAAGGGTTGGGAATGTTCTACAAAGGCCCAGTTATCTTGAGAGGTAGGAAAATAGCAAGAGTTTGATGCTCAGAAACTGCCAGCTTCAGGCATTGCGCGGTGCTCACATCTGTAATCCCAGCACTTTGGGAGGCCAAGGTGGGAGGATTGCTTGAAGCCAGGAGTTTGAGACCAACCTGGGCAATATAGTGAGACTGCATTTCTACAAAAAAACTTAAAAAATTAGCCAATGTGGCAGCATATGCCTGTATTTCCTGCTACTCAGGAGGCTAAAGAAGGAGCATCACTTGAGCCCAAGAGGTCAAGGCTGCAGGAAGCTAAGATTGCGCCACTGCACTCCATCCCAGGCTAGAGTGAGACCCCATCTCTAAAGAAAATTTAAAAAGCAACAAAACTGCCACCCCCAGACCCCACAGGGAGACATGGGAAGGCAGGCAGGAAGATGGATGGTGACTCAGAGAAGACCCAGAAAGGAAAGGCCTCTGAGTCATATACTCAGATTCACTAATCTCAGCCCCGACCTTGACTTGCTGTGTGACCTTGGGCCAATTGCTTTGTCTCTCTGAGTTTAAATGTCCTCAACATGGAGGGTCTTACCAGCTTGGCCCCATCTCAGTCCTCTACAGTTTAAGGCCCACGGGAAGCCCAAGAGAACACCTTGTAGGCTCCAAAATGTCATTCCTGCGCAAGGCTGGAGTCGGCGTGTCTCAGAAGACAGCCTGGGCCAGCGGGCTCTGCAGCAGGACCACCAACCTGACAGCACCCTGTTCTCTCCTTGCTCTCCCGCCAGCAGCTGTCTGGGGGCCTAGAAGCTGAGTTGAGCTGGCAAGGCTGTGGAGAAATAGGAACGCTTTTACACCATTGGTGGGAGTGTAAATTAGTTCAACCATTGTGGAAGAGAGTATGGGGATTCCTCAAGGATCTAGAACCAGAAATACCATTTGACTCAGCAATCCCATTACTGGGTACATACCCAGAGGAATATAAATCATTCTACTATAAAGACACATGCAGGCTGGGCATGGTGGCTCACACCTGTAATCCTAGCACTTCAGGAGGCTGGGGCGGGTGGATCACAAAGTCAGGAGTTCGAGACCAGCCTGGCCAACATAGTGAAACCTTGTCTCTACTAAAAATATTAAAAATTAGCCGGGCATGGTGGCAAGCACCTGTAATCCCAGCTACCCAGGAGGCTGAGGCAGGAGAATCACTTGAACCCAGGAGGCGGAGGTTGCAGTGAGCCAAGATTATGCCATTACACTCCAGCCCGGGTGACAGTTTGAGACTACATCTCAAAAAAAAAAAAAGTGCACACCTATGTTTAGCACTATTTACAATAGCAAAGGCATGGAACGAACCCAGATCCCCATCGATGATAGACTGAATAACGAAAATGTGGTACACATGTCTCATCCTCAAGCAATTCTCCCACCTTGGCTTCCCAAAGTTTTGGGACTGCAGGTGTGAGCCACCACAGCCAGCTGCCAGTTCTACTTTCTAGCTGTGTAACTTTGGGCAGTCTGCTTAACCTCTCTGTGCCTCCTTTTCCTCTGCTGTTAACAGGTACCAATAATAGTTGTGGTTATCACTAATGCTCTTTGCCAAACACATTTGGCTATATCCCCTTCCAGGCACTGAAAGAAGAGCATTTTCTGACCTGCTGTGGGTGGGTGGGGTCACATGACTAGTCCAGGCCAATGAGTTGTGAACAGAAGTGCCATTTCCAGGCCTGGACATTTAACGGTCAGTGTGAGAGCCTCTGGAGCTCTCCTTTCTCTTTCTTGAATAGTGTAGTGCCCACCAATGTTTATGATGTGACCTCTCCATCGGTCCAAGTCCCTAAGTCTTTCCAGTGAGCAGAGTCCCTAACAATGCGCAATAGACTCATAGCTTTAACGAGACATGACATTGGTTGATTTCACTCACTGAGATTTGGGAATTGCTTGTTACCACAGCATAACTTAGCCCATGCTGACTGATACAATAGAACCTATCTCAGAGGTTGCCATGGGAATACCATGAGTTAATATAGTCATGCACCACAAAATGACATGTCAGTCAATGACAGGCTGCATATACAAATACAACAGTGGTCCCATAAGATTAATGTTGTACTTTTATTGTACCTTTTCTATGTGTAGCTATTTTTAGATACACAGATACTATTGTATTACAACTGCCTACAGTGTTCAGTACAATAACGTGCTGCATAGATTTGTAGCCTAGGAGCATACACCATGCCATACAGCCAAGGTGTGTCATAGGTTCTGCCATACAGGTTCACGTAAACACACTTTATGAGGCTCACAGAGTGATGAAATCACCTAACAATCCATTTCGGAGAACATATTCCCATTGTTAATCAACACATGACTGTACATCATAAAGTGTCTAGAGCAGTGCCTGGCACACAGTGAGCGTTTGATCAATGTTAGGTGCTACCATGATTATTATCATCAGAGAGGTGGAAGGGAGTGGCCACAGAACAAGCTAGAAAGGGAGGCGGAAGCCTGCTTAGGAAGGGCCTTGAACGCCGGGCTCAGAAGCTTGGGGTTGATACTGAAAGCAGCAGGGAAACGTGAAACGTTTTTTAAATAGAAGAATGATAGGTTTTACAGACAGTTGACTCCAGAACCTGGCAAACAGCAGGCATTTAATAAATACCTCTTGAAAGAATGAATGAATAGACACTGGAAGAGGTGAGGCCAATGAGGACGTCACTTCAGCGACCCAGGTATCTCACCATGAGGGCTGAACCCAGGGCAGCTGCCATGGAGTTTCAGGGGGACCCACAGCCAGGCACTGGGCTTCCCTGCCCACCCCCCGCCTAACCCAGACAGGCAGCTTCGTGGTCTCTGCTGCTCATGTGCAGCGCGCAACACCGCCTCATAACTCACTGTGTGTATGATGAAGCGGAGCGGTTGTTTGGGAAGACAGCCACTCTGATACCCAACAGCCCCCAGGGCCGTTCCTGATGTTTCTCTTCCACCACATGCCAACTCTCCCTCCCACACCCTGCTCCCCACACCCCTCCAATGGCAACGATCTCTTCCCTGTACACACACACCCCTCCACCTGCCTCTCCAGTGCCGAAGCCTGGAGGAAATTTATTGCAGCCCCAGACTGCTATGGGCAAATACTAATAAAATGCTGTTTTGCTGCAATTTGTTTAATTGGCCACAGAAGAGACGTCATGAGCATGTGCAGCCTCTGCCCGTGCCTGCTCGCCTGCCCGCCTGCCCGGCTCACAGATGCTCTCTCCTCCCTCCGCCCTGTCTCCCTGGCTGTGACCTCCAAGAATGGGATGATGCGGAGAGTGGAGACAAGAGCGGAGGCCGAATAAGCCCATCTCCATTGATTCTTATAGCACTTTACCGAGTGAAACTTTCACCCGTGAAGCTGGAGATCCTGTCAACAGCCAGAGTGCCTGGGCTCAAATCCCACCATTTCTTTCCTCCTCTTACCGCTGTGACCTCAGACAAGTCATGCAACCCCTCTGTGCCCCAGTTTCCTCATCTGTAAAATGGGAACAATCAGAACACTGTTGTGAGGATTAAATGAGCAACTTCATGGAAAACACGCAGGACAATGCTTGGTCCATAGGAAGCACAAAATCAATGTGAAGAACTTGGACTGCTTGGGTTCTAACACCAGCTCTGCCACATAGCAGCTGTGTGCCTCAGGCAAGTTCGATAAGTGCATTGTAGCTCCGTTTCCCCATCTGTGAAATGGGGATAGTGATGACATCTATCTCAGAGTTGGGTGAAGATTAAAGGAGTCAATCGACAGAAAGGGATGAGAACAGAGCCTGCCACGAAGTGAGGAGCTGCCGGAGCACGAACCTTGTTGCTACACACACAGCGACAGTGCCTGGAGCTAAGTGCTCCGGGGGGCGGGGGCGCTTGGGAAGACTTTGCAACCTGTGTTCTTTCACTGGTGTCAGTTGTGGGGCAGGGGTGAGTCCCCAGAGATGGAAATTCCCAATGGTAAACAGTTGGAGCTGGTTTCTTATGTCCTGTGGCCAGCGGGCATGACTGGAAGGATAGCGAAAGACTCTGGCAGTGTGTCCCTCGTGGGTTAGGAGGTGCAGTGGCCCTGCTGCAGCTCCCCAGACAGAGCCTGGGGCAGTGCTGCTGCTCGTGGGGTCAGCTCAGCCTCCCAGCTGCTCCCCTCTTGGCCCCTGGCACCCACTCCCCAGGGGTGGGCACCTTGCCACCCGCCAGATGGCACTAGCAGAGGCTGGGGCTTGTGGGTGGATGGGGAGCGTTAGGCCAGGCTGCAAGAGCTGGGCACAGGGGTCTTGGGACAGATGGGCTTGTGTCTGTCCCGAGAATAGCATGCCTGGGGCAGGGCGGGGGCAGCCCCACAAAGCTTTGGGAGCTGGCTATCTGAGGCCGATAAGACACAGTGTACATGAGCATCGTACACGTCCACACACCCGCGGACAAAAATGTGTGACGTGTTTCCAGCAACCTTGACTCAGCCGGCTCAGGCACCTTTGTCCAAAGAAAACACCACTCCCGAAGAAACCTTCTGCCCTGACCTCTAGGCCGTGAACACGGGGGCTGCTGCAGGTTCCGGGAAGCACTCACACGGCTCCCACTCCGGGCTGTGCTTCCCTCATCCGCCCAGTGTAGAGACAGCTTCCCTGCCGCCTGGGGAGGAAGTCAGCGGCGTAGGTCTGGGAAGAGCACCCTAGAGCCAGCTGGCCAAGTTTGGATTTTGGCTTTTCTCCTGGGGATTCAACTGTGTGCCCTTGGGCAAGTAACTTCACCTCTCTGCGCCTCACTTTCCTTGTCCATAAAATGGGGATGAGGACAGTAGTGCCTACCTCCGAGGGGTGTCGTGAGGGTTAGAAAGGAGTTAATGCCATGAAAAGGGACGTGGAAACAGGGCCTGGCATGGCAGGCGTGCCTCTCCCTGGGCCTTTCATGACTGCTGCCCAGCAGCAGTTCCTGAGGCTGCGCCGGACTCTCTGATGGCCAAGGGTGGGGACGTGCCTCTTCCCTGGTGTACAGTGGGCATTCAGCACATGCTTCTTGGCTTGTTGGCAAGATGGGTGGTCTGTGCAGGGGTCCTGGCCTGCTAGGGTGGGCAGGTTGCTGGGCAGCTCCCCCAGCCGACCCTCGGAGGCCCTTAGCCCTGCCGCTTCATCTAAATTGGTGCCATCTGCAGCCACAGGCAGCCCCAGTAGCCATGCCCTGTAGGGGGATGTCCTCTGCCCTGGAGCCCTGGGCTAGGTGCTCTGAGCCTCCCTCCCCTACGCTCTCCCCATACACTGAAGCCTGCCCTTCCTCTGGCTGCCCCTTCCCAATTCAGGTACAATCTCCCCAGAGCAGGGCCCTGATCCCGCCACCCTTACTGAAGGCTCTCCCACAACTCAGTGAAGTGCACACATCCTTGTGCTTTCTAGGCTCTTCTCTGCAAGGTGAGGGCCTTCCCAAAGCAGCCTATCTTCCGCTGTACAGAAGAGAAAACTGAGGCCCCAGAAGGGTGGATGGTGCCACCTCTCACAGTCCTTGGGGAGCAGCCAGGAGAGCTGGAGCTCGGGATGTCCAAAAGGGAGGGACCAGGTAAGCCGGGGCCTGGCACTGACCACCTGCGTCCTGTCCCCAGCCATGACTGGCCACACATCCTTTAACCCTCTTCCAATCTTGGGCATTCAATGGAGCAGGTGGGTCGGCGGTCTGGGAGTGGGGTTGGGGGTGAAGTGAGGGATCTGGGATGGTGGGGGCAGAGCGTGCCCTCACTGGCTTTGCTGAGGCCGATGCAGCCAGCTGTGGCGAGCAGCAGCTGGATACACACACCAGGACGCATGGTCCCACGCCCTCTGCCAGGGCCCAGCAGTCAGAGGAGAGGGAGGCCAGGGAAAGCAGTGAAGTGGCTGGTGAGGCTCCCAGGAGGGGAGTGGGAAGAAGGGGAGGCCTGGGGAACGCTCAGCCAGTCCTGGGGTCCCAGGTTTCCCCCAGGAGGCCTCTGGAGCTCCTCACCCTGACTCCACCGGGAGGTGGAGTGACTTTAGGTTTTCTGTAGGGCAGACCCAAGGAGCAGCCTTGTCCCCAACTCCATCTGTGGGGAGCGGGTGACACCGTGGTGATGGGGGCGGTAGGAGTGGACAGAGTAGCCACAGGCCCCAGGATTGGGAGGGGAAGATAATCAAGAACAACCCAGGAAACCCAGGGGCAGAGCAGTGGTCTCCATGCCCTCCGTTCCCCGTCACCAAGGACTCTCTGCCTGTGTTCCTTTGAGGGGTTAAAGGAATCGGGAAAGAGAGGCGATGTCCAGCACTTGCTCCTTCCCACACACTAACTGAGAAGTAGCCTCAGTGAACAGGAGCTCAGCCCTCATCTGCATGAAACCGAGAGTTTAATGCAAGAGCCAGAGAACAAGTTCCCAGGCGCTTCCCCGTCCATGTTGTCAGGCCTATAATAAGTGCGTGCAAAAGCTGGCTTGGACAAGGGGGCGCCTAACTCAGTAGGGGATAGGGGAGGCTTCCTGGAGGAAGTGACACCAAGCGAGGCCTGGAAGAGGAAGAGGAGCTGGCCAGTGAAGGGAGGGGGCAGGGAGGACTGCAGGGAGGACTCTAGGGGACTGTTCCTCCCCGCTGATGGAACAGCATGTGCATGGATGGCCCAGGGCAAGGTGTGTGGTCATTTTGAAGAACCCAGAGCTCAGAGCGGCCAGGAGCACCAGCGATAAGGCTGCAGAGGTGGGCCAGGACCAGGTCATAGGAGAGTTATGACCCAGGAGCCTTTTTGTTTGTTCGTTTTTCCAAAACACTCTCACTCTGTCACCCAGGCTGGGGTGCAGTGACATAATCTCAGCTAACTGCAATCTCTGCCTTCCAGGTTCAAGTGATTCTTGTGCCTCAGCTTCCAGGGTAACTGGGATTACATGCATGCACCACCACACCCAGTTAATTTTTTTTTTTTTTTTTTTTTGTATTTTTAGTAGAGACAGGGTTTCACCAAGTTGCCCAGGCTGGTCTCGAGCTCCCAGCCTCAAGTGATTCACCCACCTCGGCCTCCCAAAGCACTGGGATTACAGGTTCACCCCACGGTACCTGGCCAACCCAGGAGCATTTACGTAGGGGAGGGGCAAACTGAAGTTTGCACATTCAGATCACTCTGATTGCAACTGGAGAGCAGACCGGAGGCAGGAGGCCAACCAGGAGGCTGGTGCAGTAGTCCAGGGTGTGTACCTGGTGGCCTGACCAGAAACAAGTATTTCAGATGCAGAGCGGATGGGAGCCGGAAATGACTGGTTGGTGGAGTGAGAGAGGAGGAGGGGCCAAGTGGCTGTGGTGCCAGTCACCAACATATAGGCTGCAGGGTTGACCAGTGGGGCTGGGCCAGGTCTCGGGTTTAACCTTGGGCCTTTAGAGTGCAAGAAGCAGCTTTTCCCATGTCTCTGCCCCTGCGGCTCCTCCCTGGCCAGTGTGCCAAGCACCGCGCCCAAGTGCGTGCATTCGCTTGCCCAACCCCTCAGCATGGCAGCAGCGCAGGGAAAACACAGAAACCTCCATTGACCTGGTTCTCGCCCTCTGGGCCCTTCCAGTCAGCAGGGGAGGCGGGCTGCATGCACAAATAGCAGCCTGCTCGGAGGTACAGAAGAGAATTCTGGTCAGGGCTTGGGGGTGGAGAGGGACAGGGCTGCATGAAGACTGGGAGCCAGGAGACTGGGTTCAAAGTCCCAGCTCTGCTCCAACCTGGGTGCCTGTGGCCAAGGGCTGTATCTCTCCGGGCCTCTGTGTCCTCATCTGTAAAATGGGGAAAAAGATAAATCTTAAACTCCCGATCTCCCTGTCTGGCATGAGATCGTAGAATGAATTGACCCCGTCTCTGAGAATGTTATATGCCACTCCTTTGAAAGGGACAGGGATCTACTCTGCCAGAGTCGTCAGATTTGTTTCAGAAGGCCAGTGTTTTTGGAATTAGGCAGACCAGAGTTCAAATCCTGGCTCTGCCATTTGCTGGCTGCGTGCCTTTGGCCAAGTAGCATGACCTGTCCCAGACTCGGTGTCTGTAGAATGGGATGGCTACCCCCGCCCACTGGGTGAATGAGATTACTGACCCCCATTGCCATGGGCATGACATCGAATCTCTGGGGCAAGTTCACAACAGCCCCAAGTGCCCCAGTGTAAGGAAGCCTGGGCCTGAGGCCTACGGGAACCTTGGCCATTCTTCACCACAAATCTTCCCAGCTGCGAAAGAGGGTCCTCATTGCCCACCTCCCTCCCCATCCTAAAGCTTCCCACTGACTGCCCAAATCTCCCGCCGCTCCCCCTCTGGCCCAGATAACACGCACACCAGTGGGGACCCTGGCCTGCGGAAACCGCCCAGATAAACACCGCCTGCCCCAGATAACAGAGGCCCTATCAGCCCGGCATCTTGTTGTCTACACCACAGGCGCTGGCGATAAGGTGTTGTGTGGGGGCTGCGTCTGCTGGGGCCCAGGTGGGAGCTTTTGGCAGGTTTTTTTGTTTTTGTTTTTCTTCCTCTCACTATTATTAACAACAAATGTTTGGCCCCCTCAGGGACAAGCCAATCCTTTAGCAGCCAGGGTCTCCCAGCCAGCCTCCCCCTCCCTCTCTCCTCAAAGCCAGACGGCCATTTGTCCCCCCGATGGATTTCCAGGGGAGGGAGAGGAAGGCATTGAAGATGGGATTAGAGGGTGGCAGACGGGCAAATTCTGTTCAGGGTTTTTGGTGATTATAAAAAGCTTGGGAGGGAGGGTTGCTCCTTCAGGGACACCTGATACTAACCAACATTTATTGAGTGCTTACTGTATATGAGGTGCAGCTTATTTGACCCAGTGGGAGGACTAAGCGTCTCCTTTCTTTCCATTTCACAGGTAAGACAACCGAGGTTCAGAAGGTCACGATACAACTGGTAAGGAAGACTAGACTCAAACACCAGGTTTGAAGCAGACCCTCTGCTCTAGCCCTCTGTGCCCTGTTCCCAGGGACTGCCCCTGCTTCTGGCCCTTTCTGGGGCATGGAAAGGAAACAGGTGGCTGCTCTCCGAAGCACAGAAAAGTCTGAGCCACACCTGGAAGCTGGCTTTGGGCCAGGGCTTGGATGCTGAGCCGGGAACCTGGGCCTGGAGGGGTCTTGCTGGGTCTCTGGCTCTAGGATTGTCACATCCTGGGTGGCCTTGAAGGTCATCTAGAGCAAAGCTGTCCTGGGACAGACAGGGAAACTGATGAAATAGATGTGTGATAGGCCTGGGATCAGCCAGCGAATGAGTGCTGCTTGAAGACCTTGGCTCCATGAGATCCCAGCTCACTGATTTTACAGATGAGGAAACTGAGGCTCAGGGCGGGGAAACAATTTGCCAAAAGGCTACATGGCTAATTAAAGTCAGTAGAGCTGGCACTCAGGAGGCTGAGCCCAGAGGCTCGAGGCCAGCACGGGAGGCTCTATTAAAAAAAAAATTAAGTTGAGCTAGGAATCAAACCCAGGTGTCTTGACTTGCAGTGCAGGATGATCTTCACTCTCCCAAATTGGACATATGCCACCAGAAACAGACACACAAAACCACAGCCACAGATGCTTAGGCAGGAGGGGCCACCTGAGGGGCACAAGACGTGCACACTTCCGAGTGTACATGCTCACACCTGGCACTCCCACGACACTGTGTGGGACCCGCTGTCCACTCCCCCTCACCCAGGACCTGAAGGAGACCCAGCTGGACTTGCTCTCCCTCCCCTCCCCCTCACCCCCCACCTCTAGAACAGCACCAAGCCAGGGAGCTCCACGCTGTGCTTAAAAAGGGCACTTAATTTTTCATTCTTAAATGCTGGGATGCTCTTGTCTTCCAGCTTCGCCCAAACCCCTTGGTGGAGATGGATGGAGGCGCGAAACACAGTTATCAGAAAGATTAAGCCAGGACTTGTCATTTTTTTATATCACAGAGCAGTCAGCCCGACAAGTGATGTCCTCCACTCCGCCAGGATGAGTCCAGAACCTTTAGTGCCAGTAGTAAAAAAGACTATAAAAAACACCATCGGAGAAAGGGTAATGATGAAATTTAACTGCTCCGGATCACACACCTGGGGTCTGCTCGCCATGGAACCGGGGTTCAGCCACATCATCCTTTACTGCTGCGTCCTTGTCTGTGCGTTGAAGGTCCTTCCACTGAACCAGAACATGTGTCCATGGTGGGGAGCCTGGGGCTGTCTGCACCACCCCGCCCTTCGAGGCGCAGAGCACACAGAGCGGACGGGAGCAGGGCACACTCGGTCCTAGGTGCCTTGAGGCCTGTTGGGCCTGGAAAAGGGGCCGCGGGGCTGAATACCCCAGGAGTCTAGCTGAGCTGCAGGGTTACAGAGGAGCTCCAGCCACAGGGCTACTGAAAACAGCATGGGGCTAAACTGTAGTTGGCTAAAATTTTCCTTCCTTCCTTCCATCTTTTCCTTCTCCTTCCCTTCCATCTTTCCTTCATCCTTTCTTCCTTCCTCCTTCCCTCCCTCCCTCCTTCCCTCCTTCCTTCTTTCCTTCCCTCCCTCCATCTCACTTTATGTGCCAGGTACTGTGTTACCTACATGATTGCCACCTGAATATTCTCACTGCTCCTAGAATACAGCACTCTGCTTACATAATTTCTTTTTTTTTTTTTTTTTTTTTTTTTTTTTTTTTTTTTTTTTTTTTTTTGAGTCGGAGTTTCACTCACGTTA
>NW_016107436.1:4400723-4419670 GCF_001604975.1 Cebus imitator
ATCTCGGCTCACCGCAACCTCCGCCTCCTGGGTTCAGGCAATTCTCCTGCCTCAGCCTCCTGAGTAGCTGAGATTACAGGCATGCGCCACCATGCCCAGCTAATTTTTTGTAGTTTTAGTAGAGACGGGTTTCACCGTGTTGACCAGGATGGTCTTGATCCCTTGACCTCGTGATCCACCCGCCTCGGCCTCCCAAAGTGCTGGGATTACAGGCGTGAGCCACCGGGCCCGGCCTGCTTACCTAATTTCTAGACATGTCTCCCCACCCCAGCCCCTCCTGTCCCATGACCCCATACCACTCTGCCCACTCAACCCTCCCGATGCTCTGTTCCAGCTGTATTGAAACCTTCAAAATAATTTGCTCTCTCCAGCCTCTAGGCTTTCACACATGCTGTTCTCTGCCTGGAACCCTCATCTGGCAAACTCCTACTCCTCAGCAGGCCACAGCCACAGCCTCCTCCAGGAAGCCCTCTCGGACATTCTCCAATCTGCTCCCTTGCCAAGAGCTCCCTTCATCTCCCCTTTGATGTACATTTCATCACAGTATACTGTCACCGTTGGTTTAATTGTAAGGCATGTGAAGGCCCCTGTTAAGGACACTATGCTGGGTCTGGGGACTGAGCAATGAAGAAAACAGACAAAATCCCTGGCCCTCGTGAAGCTTATATTCCAGCAAAGGTGGCCAGACAAGGACCATCGGCCTTGTTCAACTTTTGTGGACATGTCACTAAAGGCACGGCTGAATTTAAACCTGAAAAGGGGCCAGGTGCAGTGGCTTATACCTGTAATCCCAGCAGTCTAGGAAGCCAAGGCAGGTGGATCACTTGAGCCAGACCAGCCTGGGCAACATGGTGAAACCCTATCTCTCCAAAAATATACACAAGAAAATTAGCTGGGCATGGTGGCATGAGCCCACAGTCTCAGCTACTCAGGAGGCTGAGCGGGGAGGATCTCGAGCCTGGGAGGATTAAACTACAGTGAGCCGAGATGGTGCCACTGCCCTGCAGCACTGCAGCCTACACAACAGAGCAAGACCCTGTCAAAAAAAAAAAAAGCTAAGCACGATGTCTCATGCCTGTAATTCCAACACTTTGGGAGGCCAAGGCAGGTGATCACTTGAGCTCAGGAGTTCAAGGTCAGTCTGGGCAACACGGCAAAATCCCATCTCTAACAAAAATTAGCCAGGCATGGTGGTGCATGCCTGTGGTCCCAGCTACTCGGGAGGCTGAGGTGGGAGGGTGGCTGGAGCCTGGAAAGCGGAGCTTGCAGTGAGCCTTGACTGTGCCACTGTCACCCTGAGCAACAGAGCAAGACCCAATCTAAAAAAAAAGCCTGAAAAGGACTTTCGAGGTAGGTGGGATTATCCTCCCTGTACAACAGAGAGCCCTCACGTCACTGGTTAGGAAATGGCAGGACCAGGGTTCAAACCGAGGCCGGATGGGCCCCCAAGCTTGGGCCTCCTCCTTGCTCAGCCTGCCTGGCGTCGCTGGCCCCGCTGCTGTTCCTAGCATGGTTCCTAGCGTGCTCTGTCGTCCAAGCCTTTGAACATGCTGTTCCTTCTGCCTGGAATACTCTTCCTGCAGACAACCTTAGGCTCTCCTTGGTCTCCTTCAAGTCTTCGCTCAAATGCCATTTTCTCTTCTTTTTCTTTTTTTAAGACAGTCTCACTCTGTTGCCCAGGCTAGAGAGCAGTGGCACAATCTCGGCTCACTGCAATCGCCACCTCCTGGGTTCAAGTGATTCTCCTGCCTCAGCCTCTCGAGTAGCTGGGACCACAGGCACGCACCACCACACCCAGCTAATTTTTGTATTTTTAGTAGAGACGAGGTATCACCATGTTGGCCAGGATGGACTCAATCTCCCACTGTGCCTGGCTCAAATGTCATTTTCTTAATAAAGTCTTCCCTGACACAACTCCACACACATACTCACTCCTATGCACCTGATATTCTATATGTTCCCTATTTTATTGTCTACCTTTCCTAGAGCATGAGTGCCCTACAGGCAGGGCTTTTCTGTCTTCTGTTCATTGTCATATCACCAGTCCCTATCATAGGTGCTCAGTAAATATTTGCTGGTAAACTGATGGACACAAGAGACACAGAGCTGAATCCGGCCCGGTCCCTGCCTTGAAGGGCCTGAGTCCGGCCAATGTCTGTCTGAGACAGACGTTGCCATCTGAGTGCAACTCATGTTCTAACACAGCAGACTCCCTCCAATTCTTGTCCCTTTACCACCTCAGGACACAGCCCTCTCCCAAGACTCAGCCTTTCTCTGACATTCAGACCGCCTGTCTGTGGGCAGAGAGTGACCCAATCAGCCCCAGGGAAGGTGAGCTGGGAAGGGCTGGGTGACCGGGACCCACAGTGGCTGACCTGGCACAGCCAGCATGGTCTCAGTTCTGGAGAAGTGCTGGGGGCAGCTGGGGAGGGAGGGGCAAGTGGAGTGCAAGAAATGGAGCCCCAGCTCAAGCCCCAGCCTGCTGACGGCATCAGCTTCCGTCTCCACAGTGCCTGTAAAGGGCTATTCCTCAGGACCCAGGAGTCCCAAATACCAGTCCAAAACCCTACCCCTGACCCACTAAGGGACCTTGAGCAAGTCACCTTCCCTCCCTGAGTCCCAATGTTTTCTCCCCTATAGATTAGAACTGTCTGGGCGCAGTGGTTCACGCCTGTAATCCCAGCACTTTGAGAGGTGGGTGGATCACCTGAGGTCAGGAGTTCAAGACCAGCCTGGCCAACATGGTGAAACCCCATCTCTACAAATACAAAAATTAGCCGGGCATGATGGCGGGTGCCTATAATTCCAGCTCCTTGGGATGCTGAGGCGGGAGAATCACTTGAACCCAAGAGGTGGAGGTTGCAGTGCACCAAGATCATTCCAGCTTGGGCGACAGAGTGCAACAAAGCTTTCCAAGGATGAGGACCCCTCTTTAAAATGTTTTTTATTGAAGCATCACAAATAGACATAACACACTCAGTGATTTTTCACAAAGTTCATCAGCATCCTGGCCAAGAAATGGAACATGACTGACTCCCCAGAAGACCCCTTATACCCTTCCCAGTCCCTACCTCCCCAAAAGGTAAAGATGGTCCTGACTGTTAACACTAGATTGCTTCCCCTGTTTTCGGAACCTTGAGGCTCCCTTTGCAAACTCTACGAAATGCTCTTTTGATTTTAGTATCTGTGGGAGCCCCCCCTCCAAGATGATCTCACTGGCTGGAGTTCACGCCGTTAATTCCCTCCCACATTGAATCAGAGTAATCTTTGTGACCAATAAAGTACGGCAGAGGTGACAGAGTATGGCTTCCAAGGCTAAGTCATCAGCAGCAGGTGGCTTCTGCTTGCTCTATTGGATCACGGCTCTTGGGGAGCTGACTGCCCTGCTGTGAGCCGTCCTATGGAGCGTGCCAGGTTAAAAAGGCACCAGCGGCAGGCAGCACCATGGCAGCCATGTGAGTGCGCCATCTTGGAAGCAGATCCTCCAGCCCCCGTCAAGCCTTCAGATGGCTGCAGTTTCTACCAACATATGACTGTAACGTCATAGGAGACCCTGAGCCAGAGCCGCTGGCCAAGCTAGTCCTGAATTCCTGACCCATGGAAACTGAGAAATAATGAATATTTATTGCTGTTTTAAGTGACTATGTTTTGGGATAATTCGCCTCACAGTAATAGTAAAGTAATACAGGATTCATTGATTGAGCAAACACTCAATGAGCCAAACCCCTTAGGCATTCTGTCAACCTTTAAAGGAATTCATTTTTAAAATTATCTTCATGGTATCAACTCACACTTTCATTTTGGTCCTTTTGACAAAGACTCGGTTCAGGCTAAGGACTGGCAAGAACTTCAAGGTCCCTGCAGGATCTGAGGCCCGAAGTTTGGGCCAGAGTGTGGAACTGATGTTGACTCAGTTGACCTCTAAGGCTCTTTTCATACAAAAATCCCCGAATCAGAGACTTTCAGGGGCCTGCCTACCAGTCCCCGCCTCCTTCCATGTGGCTGGGCAGTAGAACGTGATAGTGAGGAACCCGGGCTCTGGCGTCAAGCAGGTCTGCGTTCGAAGCCCGGCTCCTCCTCTTCCAAATCCATGTGACCTCCTCAGACAAGTAGCTATACTTCCCTGAATCTCAGTTTCCTCATCAGAAAAACTGGAGAATGGACGCCTGGCTCCTGGGCTGTCATCTGAAGAGGAAATAACACATAGCTTGTGCTTGTGATGAGGCAGCTGTGATGATCATCAGACCACAGGCTGGCTGGGTGTTCTCGGGGGTGTGGGGGGACTGTTCCCCTCTCACCCAGCCTGCCTCAAGGGGGGCCCCACCCCTCCCCCATGAGTTTGAAGGGCCAGGTGAGCATATGGCCACATGGCAAGACTTGGAGGGAGTGGGGCCGTCTTCCTCTCCCTCGTTAGCGTTGCCCGGGGCCTTGCTCTCTCCTTAGCAAAGGCCTGGATGACGAAGGCCACAGCCTATTAATTGCGGTGACAGTGATAAAGGAAGAGGGGGAGGCTGCTATTTGTCTTGCCCGTAACCTCTCGCATCATTCCAAGATGAATGAAAACTCATTTTCTGCTTTGATTCAGTCTAATTTCTCTGGGCCCCCTGGGCCTCATGGGGGGAAGGGACTCACAGCCACTGCTGAGGAGGAATGGAGGGGAGGAGGAGAAGGGGTCAGAGGTCACAGAGGAGGAAGATGGGCTCCACTAGGGAACCAAGATCTTGGTGGGGGGAGTGATTACAGCGTTCATTCATTAAGCAAACGGCAGGCCGGGGCTTACACAGGTGCTGGCTGAGTGCATTCACAAACTCATCTGGTGAAGAGGGAATCTGCTACCCACTTCACAGATGAGACGATGGTGGCGGTTGGGAGAAAATGGCTGCCACACGGTCACAGTGAGGGCCGATGCCTGGCTTCCGCAGGGAGGGGAACTGGCCAGGGCCCTTGCTGGCTCTTTCCCAGTCAGTCAGTCGGTCACTCACGCACAGCATGGCGTCCCACCTGGATGAATGACTTTATCAGCACGGAAGTCCCATGGACGGGAAAGGACCATCCAGGTAGGGAAGCTGCCAGCCTACCTGTCCTTTCTCCCTCAGGGGAAGGGGGAAGGAGAGGGGCGAGGGGATGGGGAATGGAGCATTGTGTCCATTAAGGAGAAAGACTGGCCAAGAAGGGGCTTGTTGGAATCACCATTTTCTCTGCTGCAAGATGGAGCCAGCAGTCCCTGCTCCCTAGGACCACATTGTGGCTGGAGAGGGGGTGACGGGCATGTGTGTGAGGGTGCTTCACCCCCACTACTTCCTCTCTGTCAAAAAGGAGAGACAAAGCAGTCATCCCAGATATTTGACCTGCTTTGTCCTAGGTTAACCATTTCCGGGGGTCCATCTGCCCCTGAGTCCCCGCACCTGCGTCCTGATCTATCACCTGGGTCCCCTTTGATGGTCCCGAGGTCTCCTTACCACCTCAGGACACAGCCCTCTCCTGAGACTCAGCCTTTCTCTGACACCCAGGACATCAGTCTGTGGGCAGAGAGTGCCCTGATCAGCCCCAGGGAGGGCAAGCTGGGAGGGGCAAGATGAACAGGACCCACAGTAGCTGACCTGGCACAGCCAGCGCAGTCTCAGTTCTGGAGCAGCCCCAGGGGAGCTGAGGAGAGGAGGAGCAAGAGACTCGGAGACCCAGAGAGTGGGAGGGGCCTGGGTCTGTGACTTTCCTGCGAAGGTGGCCTAGCAGCCCCAGGGGAGCTGCAGGGACTGTGAAGACAGTGGGGAGACCCCAGGCCAGCTGCCGGCTCATAGGAGAAACTCGGCTCACTGTGTCCAACAAGCGTCACACAACATCCTCCCGAGGCTTTAGGTCAGAGGTGGAGGCGCTGCAACTGGGAGTTATTTTCTGATGGTGCAATGCAGGAGGCGGCATGGGCTCTGAAGCCCGGCAGCCTGATGTGAGCCACAGCTCTGCTCTGTGACCTTGGGTAAGTTGCTTTGCCTCTCTGGACTTCACTTTCTCTATCTGTAAAATAATCTTCCTCATGTGGTTATCAGTTCACTTACATAAAGCACGGAGAGCATGTGTCTAAGTGGGTTGGTACTGGCCTGAGCCTGGGTTGTGCTCTGAGGGGCTGCAGCCAGGCTAGGAAGGGCTGGTCGAGGTGTGCGTGAGAAGTGAGACAGCTGACTTGTGTCCCCCTCACCCCCCACCAAACTATGCCATCCTCCCATCTGCCCCAGATCTGAATTGCAAATGACCTTCCTTTCCCCACCACTCCAGCTGGAGACAGCTGAGTCCAGAGAAGATGTGTCCCTCCCCCTGTAGGGCGCCCTAGCCTTGCTCTGTCTCAAAGGGTCTGCAGGCGGAGCCCTCAGACCACGGCCCCTTTCCAGGATCCTGAGAGAGGAAGCAATGCCCAGTTAGAGCCACCTAGCCTGGCATTCAAGGCCTTCACAGCCTGGCCCCACCTTCTCTCTCTGCTCCTGCAGGAAACCTGCTCCATCTCCATCCCCATCCCCACCTCCCACCCATCTCCATAGGCTCAGCCTAAGTCCTATGCTAATGAAGGGAAGGTAGACGACCTTTGTTGAGAGCTTACAGAAACAGCACTTACAGGTGCCAGGCTCTGGGGGCTGTATTATAAGCATCAGCTTGGATACACCTCCTACAACCCATGAGGTATGCACTGTCGAGAATCCCATTCTACAGATAGAGGGACTGAGACTCAGAGAGGTTACATCCCTCTAGCAGGTGGCAGAGCAGGGACACACAACCACATCTTGCTCCCTCCAGAGCCCAGCTCTTAACCATTCCTCTGTCCGTCCATGAAGCAGACCCTGCATAAAATAGATAGGAGAAATGAAGTCAGGGAGCCAGGACCTGTAATGAAGGAATAAAAGTGCTTCTAGAGGTAGTCACTCATTCACTGATTTGATATTTACCAAGCATCTACTAGATGCTGGGCATTCAGAGATCATTATAATAACGAGAATAACATCAATGGTAATAACATTCGTGATAGTGGTAACGCAAAAACTATTGCTGACATCTTCTGAGCTCCTGCGATGTGTTTGGCCCTGTGCTAGGTCTTCTGTCTGCAGAACTCTAATCCCTACAGCAGCCCTGCAAGGCAGTTTTATGATTATTGTCGCCACTCTGTAGACGAGTCCACTGAGGCCCAGAGAGCCTGTCTAAAGTCACTTCGATTTCGAGCATCTGAGCGAGGATTTGAATCCCAGCCTGGCTTTGAATAACAACAACACTCAGGAGACTGCCTAGCATTTATTGAGTACTTTCTCTGTGCCATACAGTCCGCTAAGCCCTCAAAATGATCATGTAAGCCAGGTGTCATTATCATCTCCATCTTAGTGATGAGGAAACTGCGGCTTGGAAGTCAAGTAAACTGCTCAAGGTAATGGACTGAGTGCATAGCACAGCCAGGATCTGGAGCCAGGTCCACCAACCTGTGTACCTCTGTTTCCCCACAGTATCCCTCAAGGAGAGGGCTGTCTAGAGGAAGCTGGTGGCTCTTGAATCAGCATGTGGAAGAAGTGACCCAGCAATCTGGAGCACCCATTTTGGACAGCTGTGTGTGTGACAAAGACACCTTTTAGGAGAAGCCACTGAAATGTGGGGGTTTACTTATTACAGCAGCCAGGCTTACTTAAAGAACAATATATTCACTCCTGGTCCATACTTTTTTTTTTTTTTTTTTTTTTTACAGAGTCTTTCTCTATTGCCTAGGATGAAATGCAGTGACGATCTTGGCTCACTACAATCTCTGTGTTCTGGGTTCAAGCAATTCTTATACCTCAGCCTCCTGAGTTGCTGGGACTAATAGTCATACATCATCACACCCAGCTGGGGTTTCGCCATGTTGGCCAGGCTGGTCTCAAACTCCTGACCTCAGGTGATCTGACCACCTCAGCCTCCCAAAGTGCTGGGATTACAGGCGTGAGCCACTGCCCCTGGCCCTGGTTCAAACTTCTCGGTGGTTTCCTCCATCTGAAGAATAAAGCCCGAACTCCTGTCCATGGGCTATAAGACGTTTCACAAGCTGGGTTCCACCACCTTTCCAGTCCCACCTCCCACCCCGACCTTTAAAACTGTGTTCCATCACAGAGCTGCTCTATTCCCTGAGAGCGTGGTCTTCACACCTGTGGGTTTACACGTGCTGACCCACTGTCTCAAACACTATCCTGCTCTTCTCTTTAGAAAATGTTTATTCACCTTTCAAGACCCATTTTCCCTATGACCTCCTCACTGAAATCTTCCCTTTCTGTAGCAGAGGACGTTGCACCCACAGAAACCTCCACAGACGTGATTATCAGAGTGCATTGTAATTATTTGTTCCTATATCTAATTCTCTGACCAGACTGTGGACTCCTGCAGGACTGGACTTGTGCCCCATCGGTTTTTTTTTTTTTTTTTAAATCACCTGTGCATTCCAAAGTGCTTACAGCATAGAAGGTGCTCAGCAAAAACATAGATGTATGGATAATCTGGTAAACAACCAGAAAGTCTAAAGTGTATGCGCCAAGTTCTGCAGGGCTTAGCCTCAGGCATAACTTCCTCCACGGAGATGAAACTGGAAAGTCTATTTCCTGCCCTTCAAAGACAAAGTGAGTCCTGGCGTGGGGGGCTCACGCCTGTAATCCCAACACTTTGGGAGGCCAAAATAGGTAGATCACCTGAGGCCAGGAGTTCAAGAGCAGCCTGGCCAACATGGTGAAACTCTGTTTCTACTTTTAAAAAATATAAAAATTAGCCAGGCATGGTGGTGCATGCCTGTAATCCCAGTTACTTGGGATTAGTCACAAGAATCTCTTGAACCGAGGAAGGGGAAGTTGCAGTGAGCCAAGATTGTGCCACTGCACTACAGCCTGGGTGACAGAGCAAGATTTTGTCTCAAAACAAAAACAAAGTAATACAAGCCCAGGGCCCCAGAGGGAGAAGGAATTCTATGTCCTCTCTTGTCTAAAGTCCCTGAAAATTCCTCCCATGGCCTGAACCCAGATGACCTCTGAGGGCTCATTCTTGAGACAGGGGAAAGTACTGAGGAGAAATGACAGATTCTAGACTTAAGCTGACTCATTCACCTGCTTCAAGTCCTACTGGGAACAGAAGGCCTGGCCTGAGCCTCCTCCTGGATAATCATGGGCTGTCTTCAGGGTAAAACAGGCCGGGGTTCAAATCCTGGTCCTGCCATTACTCAAGGGACTTGAATATGTTGATCATATCCCTGTTTGTAAAATAGGAAAATATCACTCGCATGGTTTTTGTGAAGACCTACAACATTTCTTATTGGTTAGGTCTGATATTTTCTAACCTGAGGATGGGTGTCCCAGCCAGGACCTGGGAACCAGGGCGTCACAGCCCCAGGACAACCTCTCCTTCTCCCTCCTACCACCACCTCCACCCCTGCTGAGACCCTCCGTCTTCCCAAGAGTCTCAGCTGCTTCTGCAATGAGTTTGTGCTGGATTTTTTTTTCTTTCACCAAGTTGTGAGTGGGGACACAGCTGAGACCCTTGGGGTTTCAAGTAAAGAGAGAGTCTGAGACTTGGAGAGATAGGGAAGGGAGGGGATGACCAAGAAAGAAAGGAAGCGGAGCTGGCCAGGCAGGGTGGCTCACGCCTGTAATCCAGGAACTTTGGCAGGCCAAGGAGGGCAGACTGCTTGAGCCCAGGACTTTGAGACCAGCCTGGGCAATATGGTGAAACCCCGTCTGGCCAAAAAGCACAGAAATTTAGCCGGTCATGGTGGCACACACCTGTAATCCCAGCTACTCTCAGCTGAGGGGGGAGGATTGCTTGAGCCCAGGAGGTTGAGGCTACAGTGAGTTGTGATCATGTCACTGCACTCTAGCCTGGGCGACAGAGCAAGACCCTGTCTCAAGAAAACAACAACAACAAAAACCAGAACCAAAGACCAAGACACTCAGGAACACAACAGAGACTGAAAGACGAAGACAAAACGGAGAAAGAGCAAGCAGGAGAGAAGCGGAAGTGGAAAGGTGCAGCACGGAGGAAGTGGGTCGGTCAGAGGGGAAGCGGAAGTGGCCACTGACCAGCCGGGCAACGTCCAAAGTGAACGTCCCTGGGCCTCCGGCTGAGCACAGCTTTCGGCCTCAGAGGGTTCTGCTGCTGGGAAAGCAAAGCCTCTTCTCCCACATTCGAATGAATTTGATATTCAATCAATGAAGATTAACTCGCCCAAGGTAAGGGGGTTTTTTACATCTGTAAGGAAGTCAAAGACGATTATGCAGATGAGAAAATTACCCCGGGATGAGGAGTGCCTCATATATGATAATTATGTGAAGGGTAGACTCCCATGCTGATTAGCATATCTCCAAGACCAGACCCAGATGGAGGAGGCAGGAGGAGCAGAGGTCACTAGGAATCCCCCTCAGAGCAGTGGGTCGGAGATGTTCCAGCCCCTGATGGTCCTCTCTGGAGAAGAGGACGCGTCACCATGGAAGTAAATCCTAACGGGAGCCTTGATCCCACAGTGTCCATCGAAGCTGACTGGGCCACAGCAGGGCCACTCGAGCTTTTATATGAGTATGAAGCCGCTGGAGATCCTCCTCGGATGGACACAGGCTCTGATCTGGGGGGTCTGGGTGAGGTTCTGCCCTTTTTTTTTCTGAGACAGAGTTTCACTCTTGTTACCCCAGCTGAGTGCAATGGCGTAATCTCAGCTCACTACAACCTCTGCCTCCTGCGTTCAAGTGATTCTTGTGCCTCAGCCTTTCAAATAGCTGGAATTACAGGTGCTCGCCACCACACTTGGCTAATTTTTGTATTTCTAGTAGAGACAGAGTTTCACTGTGTTGGCCAGGCTAGTCTTGAACTCCTGACCTCAGGTCATCCTCCCACCTTGGCCTCCAAAAGTATGGGGATACAGGCGTGAGCCACTGTGCCGGCATTTTTTTTTTTTTTTTTTTTTTGAGAAGTTCTCACTGTTGCCCAGGCTGGAGTGCAGTGGTGCAATCTCAGCTTACTGCAGCCCTGACCTCCTGGGCTCAGGTGATCCCCCCATTCCACCCTCCCAAGTATTATAGCTGGGACCACAGGCACACACCACTGTGTCTGGCTAAATTTTTGTAACTTTTGGAAAGACAGGGTTTTTCCATGTTGGCCAGGCTGGTCTCGAACTCCTGGGCTCAAGTGATCCACCCACCTCGGCCTCCCAAACTACTGGGATTACAGGTGAGAGCCACTGTGCCTGGCCAGGTTCTGGATTTCTAAGAAGCTCCAGCTGATGCCAATGCTGCCAGTCCCCGGGGCCATAGCAGCTCTGTGGTTCTCAGCCCTGGTTGCACCCTAGTCAGCTGGGGAACATAAAATGTGGATTAATGCCTGGGGCTCACCCCAGACCAACTCAATTAGAACCTTTGCAAGAAGAGCCTGAACACTGGAATTTAAAAAAAAAAAAAAAAAAACAAAAAAAACAAAAACAAAAACACTCAATGATTCTAATGCACAGCCAGGATTGAGAACCCCTGAACTGAATCCTGCCTGGAACCCTGAGAAGTCCATGAATCTATTCCAAGTCTCCAGGGACACCCAGGCCCCAAGACCCTCAGAAGCCAGAGGCCTGGGCTGGGGCCAGGGCAGTGGCTATGGAAGAGGCAGGGAAGAGCAGAAAATGGGTAACCCAGCATGAGAATGGGCTGAAGATACCTCACTAGATGTGCTGGGGAGCCTTGAACCACAAAAACCAGCTCTGGCGTATGAAATACCTGCTGTGGACTAAGCCCTGCACATGTGTTCTCTCCGACTCTTAAATGGAGTTATTTTTATCCCCATTTGACAGATGAGGAAGTTAGGCTCAAAGAGGCAAAGTGATTTCCCCCAAGGTTGTAGAGTTGGGATTTGAATCCAGCTGGGTCTGACCCCCCCAAACTCAAGCCATTGCCTCCTACCCACTGGGGAGTGACCCTGGGGTTAAGCTTCTCCAGGGAAGTGAGTGGCTGGCCCTGGACCCTAAGGTCTGACTGAGCTAGGGGGTCCCTCCTGGCTGCTATGCCAGAGGAAGGCCAGCCTCAGGTGATGGAGGGGAGTGAGCAAGGACTTGGAAGTCAAATAGCCCTGGGTTCAAATCCTGGCTCTTCTGAGCTGTGTAACCTCAAACAAGTCATTAACCTCTCTGAGCATCTGACAGGCTCCTCCATGGCCAATAGGGATGAGAGGACCAACCTCACAGGGTTGCTGAGAGAAGGGGATGAAGTGTCTCATGTGTGTGCCATGGAGTGTGGGCAGAATTTTCCTCTTTTGAGGGAATGAAGGTTGGCCACGCCAAGGCTCACAGGCTCTAGGACTCATCAGAGCCCATCTCTTCGGGGCTTTGGCAGGGCTGCCACGGGCTCCTCCTCTCCTCTGGTGCGACGCCAACAGTAACCTAGTGCTTTCCAAATGATGCGCCGTGCCTGGGCCCAAGCCTGTGTGAGTCTGGTCTTTGCTCATCACCACTATCCCACCACACAGGCAGCATCGGATCTGGTCCCTCTGCCTGGGAGACCTTGGGGTGCAGGCCCCAGCCCTCTCCCATAGCAGATGCCCCATTATCTATTGGTGGGCAGGGGTGGGGAGCTCTACAAAGAGAGGCAGTGGGCTGGAACCTTCCAGCACTAGCCAGCCTTCCTGTCCTCTCCCAGGAATTCCCCTCCGAGAACCATCCTGTGTCCGTGGCAGCTGAGTGTGCGGCTCTTGTCCACTCATCAAAGTGTGCACTCGGCCCAGGAGCTTCTTTAGTTAATTGCTGTGAAAGCACTCTGTGTGTTGTCAGGGAGGAACTGGCCTTCTGAGGGCCTGTCTCTAGCTCTGTAAAACGGGGACAGTCATGGGTGCTCAGTGAAGGTACAAGCCCTTCCCCCTCTGAACACACAACACCCCCTCATCACCAACCCCACCCCAGCACCCTTTTGGCTACCATTCACTCAAACAAACAGAAACCAGGGGCTGGGCTATACTGGCTGAGAGGTCGGGGGCGCCCCAGTCCTCACCTGCATTTCCATTTCCATATAGTTCCCCAGGATCTCTTCCTCCCAGCCAGGCCAGTGGAGGATGAGGAAGAAGGGAGAAAGAAGGGAAAAGAAAAGGGGGCTGCAGGGGTGGAAGCTGGGAGCCGCACCCGTGTCCCCAGGTCTCTGTGAATGCGTTCCTCCGTTTTACGGATCTGTGACTCTGCCTCATCCCCGTCTCTCTGCCGTCCCCATGGATGTGCTGATGTATTTGTTGGGCATCTGGGTCTGTGTAGAAGCGTATCCCTCTAACTTGGCGCCTGTGCATGCTGTAACTGTGTGTGTCTCCTGCTCTGCGTGCGTGTGGGTGTGTGCACCCCGTCTCTGCATGGATCTCTGTATGGGTCTGAATGTGTGTGTGTGAAGCCGGGGATTTTGTCTGTGTACATGTGCATCTGGACTGGAGTCTGTCGAGGTGTGTATGTTTGAATGTGTGTATGTCAGCATCTACGGGTGTATCTGAGTGTGTCTACATGGGTGCACATGCATGGTGTATGCAGATCTGAGTGTGTCTAGGTGAGTGTGTATTAGTGTGGAGGGGTGAGTGTCTGGGAGGGGATGAGTCAGCAGTGTGTCTGTGTATCCGTATACACCTGTATGGGTGTGCGACAGTGTGTGTTGGTGTCTAGGTGTATCAGCATCTGGAAGGGTGGGGTTATCAGCATGGAGGGCGAGTGTGTGCATGACTGTGTATCTTCTCAGTACATGGGATGTAGGGTGTGTGTGTGGGTGTGTCTGGGAGGAGTGTACTGGTGCAGGGGGATGTGAGACTGGTGAGTGTATAGTAGTGTGCTAGGTATGAGTACGTGTGTGTCTGTATGGTGTGGGTATGTGTGGAGTATGTGTGTGTCTCTGTGTGGGTCTGAATGGGCGTGTTTCAGCGTGTGAGGAGTGTGCGTATCTGTGCATGAATCACTGTGAGTGTGTCTATCAGTATCTTAAAGCAGGGCTGATCTGTGTCTGCAGGGTGTAGGGGAGTGTGTGGCTGTGTCTGTGTGTGTGTCTCTGTCTGTGTATCTGTGTAAGTCTGCACTTCTCCGGCTTGGCTGGGCCCCGGCACTGTAAATCCATCAACTCTGCATGATTTTGTCAATTCTGACAGCTAACTTCAACATGACGACAAATCTGGCCCCAGAGGATATTAAGCAAAGACACATGAGCCTATAATTTTCTGCTTCCACGTGTGAGATGCTATAATAATCAAAAGAAAATGAGTTTCTAACTACCCCAGCTCTTTGTGCTGTTGCCTTCATGCCGGCTGCACTAATTGAATCACCCGGCACCACTGTATCAATGGTAACTTGGGTATTGGGGAGTAATCAGGCGTGTGGGGGGGACCAGCTTGGAGAGGTGCGGGGGCTTTTGTGAAGGTCCATCTGCCTCATGCACCAAAGCCGCCAGCCGTCCGCCCGCATTTGGCTGGACAAGGGAGTGACTGAAGGGCAGCCCCTCACCCAGGGAAAGGCCTGGGAGGGGATGCCTGGGGGATGGGGCACCTGTACCCAGATGCTGCAGCTCAGGCCCCTTGGTCCCGGAAGGAGAATTGTACAAAACTAATCAAGCTCCAGGCTTTAGAGATCGGCCTACCTGGGCTCAACCCTGGCTGATGGTCTGTATGTCACGTGATTTCTGGGGCTTGGTGTCCTCATGTAGAAAGTGGAGCATCTCATCTAACTCACAGGGGCATAAACACAGATTAAGCACCCTCAGTTGCCTTGTGGAGAGGAGGCACTTGGAAGTTGTCATTATTTTTACTGTTACTGAGTGTTGACAGTGCTTTCCCATGCTTTATCTGTTTGCCTCTTCATAGTGTGAGATAAGGCTCATTATCCCATTTTATTTCTGAAGAAACAGAGGCTCAGAGAAATTAAGTAACTTGGCCACTTGGGAGAAATACATCTCTCTCTACATACAATTGCAGGGGCTCGATCAGGATATATGTGTGTTTTCAAAGGAGGAGGAACTGTCCCTTATGACTTCTAGAAGTCCCCCCAGCAGTTCTGTGACTCACTAAAAGTCACAATCACTCACCCTGAGATAGCAGTTGCCATGGAGGCACTTAACTGTGTATTAACTCATGTAACCTACACAATGAGTTTATGAGGTAGAAACACAATTATCCCTGTTTTATAGATGAGAAGACTAAAGCACAGAGAGTCTAAGTAACTCTCCCAAGGTCACATGGTTCGTAGGTGGTAGAATTGGGCTTCAACCCTGGGAAGTCAGTCTCCACAGTCTTCATTTTGATCTATCATTTCTCCTTCCTCTTAAAAATCCAGTTGTGCCCCACACCCACTTTTGCCCCTCAAAGTCTTCTAGACCGAATCCGGCATTTGTCTCTAAGAGCTGTCCTCTCTGTCCCTAAGGGATCATTCCTCCTGAAGTCAGGCTGCAGAGTGGAATGGAAATCCCTCCATCCCCAACCTCACTGTGCACCTCTACCCACATCAAGGCAGGAAATTACCCCATGTGGCTCTCCAGCTCATGCCTTCCACTCTAGCTCACCACTTCCAACCAAATAGCAAGTGTTCGCCAAGCAGCTGTTTATGTTCCTGGACCTGGGTGGAGAACTGAGGGCTTCAGAGAGGAAATTAGTATAACTCCATGCTTTTGTACAACAAAGCTTGAAGCAGTAGAAAGGGCACAGGCTTTGGAGACAGGCAGATCTGGGCTCTGATTTTGGCACTGCCAACTGACTAGCTGGGGTCCCTTGGCCTTGTGACTGAACATCTCTGTGGCTCAATTTTCTCAACTATAAAATGGAGACATTTTCCCCCCTTAGATCAGAAAAAGGCAAATGTGTCTGCTGTTATCACTCCTATTTCACACTGCCCTGGAGATCCCGGCCAGTGCAATAAGACAAGAAAAAGAAATAAAAGAACACAGATTGGAAAGGAAAAATAGAAACCATCTTTATTCACAGACAACATGATTGTCTTCATGGAAAACTCTAATAATCAACCCAAAAAACCCCAAAAACTAGAACTATTAAATTTAGCAAAATTTCATAATAGGTCAATATACAAGAATCAATTGTATCTCTACCTGCTAACAATAAACAATTGGAAGTTGACATAAAAGAACATTAATCCTACCTCAGATTCCTAGAAGGAGTCAAAGGAAGTAATATTTATCTACAAGTATTTAGCTGTGTGCTTCTTGATAAGCTTTCTTGAGAGGGGAAGAAAGAAAGGCTGAACGAGAATCACTTCCAACACCCATCCCCTCCTGTCTGCACCAAAACCACAGAGAGGGAGTATTTCTTTCTTTTTTTTTTTTTTTGGGACGGAGTTTCGCTCTTGTTACCCAGGCTGGAGTGCAATGGCGTGATCTCGGCTCACCACAAGAGAGGGAGTATTTCTGATGCATCCTCAGTGGTTGTGTCTATTACAAATCTTAGGGCTTTATCCGCAATTTGGGAGAGACGGGACCTGGGGAGATGACTCATCAAAATCCGGGGCTCCAGGCGGAACATGTTGTCATGAACGCATGAACGTCATCCATTATGGTGGTCTGCCCAGAGAGGGAACAGAGAGCCACAGCCTGTATGCACTCCTCCTCCTGTCCCTCCACCTGCTCTTTTGTCTCATCTTTATATTATTCTGCATACTTACTGAGCTGGGCCCAAAATGTACAATGCAACCTGAACAAATCTTAGACCAGTTGAAGCCTGGGTCACATCCCAAAGAAACTCTGATAGTCTCCAAAAACACTGATTAGCAATGAAGGCTTTGCAAAATTCTTGAACAAGCAGCAAGGTGGGGAGAGAAACTCTGTCATACAACAGACAGCAAAACTCTCTCCAGATCCTCTGAAGGCCTGTCTTTCCCCAAAGTGTCATAGGTCATACACTCCTCTACCCCTTTTTTCCTTTTTCCTTTGTCTCTCCTAAAACTCCAGCTCTGCTCTCTCTTGCCTTTACCTCTCTGACTGGATCAATTCTATTCTGCTCCAGGTTTGCTGCTAACTTTATGCTCTTTCTTCAGTGAAGCATCTTCCACTTTGTATCTGTATCTGTCACCTTGATCAGCTTGGATGTGGGAACGTGGCAAAAGAAAGGCTGTAAATATTCACTTCTTAATATTTTGGTTCCTGCCTCATCAGAAGCCTTAAAGTGCCTCACAGCCTTGTAGCAGTAGGACAAGTATAGATGGCTATACCACATCACAGTGACATTCTCTTCGAGGCTGGTCTGAAGCACTATAGATGCAAAGGGGAGATTCAATTCCTTCAACAGGCAGGCATCAGGAGGAGGTGACATTGAACTGGCGCTTGAAGGATGAGTAGGCATTCCCCTGGTGGGGGAAAGGGATGAGGAGGGAACAGATAGACTTCACTTCCTCACTTTGCATCCAGTATCATCTTCTTCTCCCTCTCCTCCTCCTCCTCCTCCTCCTCCTCCTCCTCTTCCTGCTCCTCTTCTTCCCTCCTTCCTCCTTCCTCTTCCTCTTATTTCTTCCTCTTCCTCTTCCTCTCCTTCTTTCTCCTTTCTCCTCCTCCTCCTCCTTCTCCTTGTCCTTGTCCTTCTCCTTGTCCTTCTCCTTCTCCTTCTTCTACTTCTCCTTCTCCTTCTTCTCCTTCTCCTTCTTCTTCCTTTCTTCTTCACAGAGTTTTGCTCTTGTTGCCCAGGTTGGAGTGCAATGGTGCAATCTTGGCTCACCACAACCTCTGCCTCCCGGGTTCAAACAATTCTCCTGCCTCAGCCTCCCAAGTAGCTAGGATTATAGACATGTGCCACCACATCTGGCTAATTTTGTATTTTTAGTAGAGATGAGGTTTCTCTATGTTGGCCAGGCTGGTCTCGAACTCCTGACCTCAGACGATCCACCCCACCCGCCTCACCCTCCCAAAGTGCTAGGATTACAGACATGAGCCACCTCACCCAGCCCAGTATCTTCTTTACTACCTACCCTCCCACCAATAGTCTTGTGAGGTGGATGTTCATGAATATTCCCATTTTACTGAATTGGAAGCTGAGGTCCAAGAGGAAATGAACTTGTCAAGGTCACCCAGAGAATAGTTGAAGCTGGCAAGACATGAATTCTGGACTCTGTGGCTTCAAAGTCCTTTTGGTGGGTAGGTGGAGGGAGAGGAGCGAGAACTAGCCCCTGTGGTGGGAGGGGTGGGGGTGGAGTGAGGAGGCTCTGGCCACCAGGACATATGGGTGAGACCAGTGAGGTGCAGTCAGTGTGTACAGCACGTCACCATTTGTGGCAGAGGTGGGAAAGAGTATACATATTTGCTTATTTTTGGATAAAAGTTCTCTGGAAGGACACCCAAGAATCTGGGGACACTGGTTCCCCTTGGGATAGAAACTGGGAGTTGAAAGGGAGAACCAGGACACTGGGGTAGATGTGGAGGGAGACATTCCGCCCTCTCTTTTATGCTTTTTGAAATTTGTTGTTGTTGTTTCGAGACGGAGTCTTGCTCTGTTGCCCAGGCTGGGGTGCCATGGCTCCATCTCGGTTTGCTTCAACCTCTGCCTCCTGGGTTCAAGCAATTCTCCTGCCTCAATCTCCCGAGAAGCTGAGATTACAGGTGCCTGCCACCCCGCCCAGCTAATTTTTGTATTTTTAGTAGAGATGGGGATTCACCATGTTGGCCAAGCTGGTCTCGAACTCCTGACCTCAGGTGATCTGCCCCCCTCAGCCTCCCAAAGTGCAGGGATTACAGGCGTAAGCCACCACACCCAGCCTGTTTGTTTGTTTGTTTTTGAGACTGAGTCTCACTCTGTTGCCGAGGTTGGAGTGCAGTGGTGCAATCTTGGCTCACCGCAACTTCTGCCGCCTGGGTTCAAGCAATTCTCCTGCCTCAGCCTCCTGAGTAGCCAGGATTACAGGGATGTGCCACCACGCCTGGCTAATTTTGTATTTTTAGTAGAGATCACTTGAACTCTGCCTCCAGAGTTCAAGCGATTCTCCTGCCTCAGCCTCC